>NC_135237.1:382395435-382716060 GCF_051348905.1 Ranitomeya variabilis | reverse complement strand
TTTTTCCCAAAACGACGCATTGCAACGGAGGCCAAGTGTGAAAGTAGCCTAACCTTCAGATGTGCCAGGTATAATCACACACAACTCTGTATTGAGATCACGAGAGCTGAGAGAGCGGCCATTACAGATCCCCTTCATATAAAACTCTGGAGGCAGAGTTATCTTCCAGGCAGCGTCCTCGCCATAGCCTGGAAGAGGTCAGTTACATAAAGTAATGAAAGATGATTTCTCAACAACAAGGCTTTTGATACAAGACATACAGTAGGACTTTTTCAGCATTCTATAACCTCAATGCCCATATTCAAAGTTTAGATTAAATGCTGTGACAGACTCCCTTTTCCTCTAATGGCATATGGTAGTTTTGGAAACATCAGGCAGGTGCTCTTAGCTGTTTTTGTAACTTCATCAAATAGTAAATATCTGTGAAGCGTTGTACAATTTTTTGGCCAGTTCTCCTTCTCTTTATATTTGATGTTAGACTCTTTGTCCTGAAAGGTGATATCCCAAGAAGGGAAGGTACAACGTGTCCCACCTTCATGAGAGTGTACAGAAAAGATGTAGTTATTATATTAACCTTTTAGTTGTTTTTTTTTTTGTGCCGGTAAGAATAAGTACACCAAGTGGGGATTTTTGTGAGAGCTCTGGGTGACTCTTCCACTTCTACTCTAGCTTTCATATATGAGACCACTGATGTCGATCCAAGTTAGAAACACATTGGTACACGTGACATACACAACCTTACATATGTGGAATGTCAATCTATGGGCAGCACGGTGGCTCAGTGGTTGGCACTGCAGCCTTGCAGCGCTGGAGTCCTGGGTTCAAATGCCACCAAGGACAACATCTGTAAGGAGTTCGTATGTTCTCCCCGTGTTTGCGTGGGTTTCCTCCTGGTCCTCCGGTTTCCTCCCACAAAAAATAAAAATACATATTATTAATCTATGGCAAATGTCAGAAATTTAGCTGGACATCAAAAGTAGCCAGTAGTAGTTAGTGGTGCGTTATCCTAACCAGACTCTTTCCCACTCTCCCACCTCGCTCCCACTCTGTTATTGCGTGTGTTTTTGTTAAAAGAAAAATGAAATGCAGAACTGCAAAGAAATGATTGTGTAGAATGATCAATTACTTTTTAACATTTACCAAGTTTGAAATTAAGTGAAATGTAACAGAGCAGTTAACATGAAATCATAATAATAATTTTTGTTAGTTAAATGCTATTTGAGTCTATAAAACTTTGATTACTTAGTATTTAGCTACAGTTTTATGACATTTCCCATATGATTGCTCACAAATTTTTATGTTGACTAAATTGTAAATTGTTTAAACTGTTTAAACAAATTACTTGGCAATTAAACCCCTGTGCTAAATGTGAAATGAATTACAACTTTACTGTTCAAACACTTGTTATTGAGCTAAACAAACGCAGCAATCAAGTATGCAAATACACCAGGAGCTGCTTTCTTCCAGATTACTGTCAATGAGGGTGCTGGGGTCCCATCTCTTCTTTTCTTTGGGAAAGCACTGAATGAATGTTAATGTAACATTCATTAAACTACACTATTTGTCAATATTCTTAATAAAGACAATTTAATTGATCATTTCCATTTTTATACACAATATGTTCTATTTTGTGTTTTTTGGTTTTTTTGGAGCTTCTGTTACCGCTCTTCCTACTTAAGTCCCTGTGAACTAGAAACGATAGAAATAAGTCATGTTTTATATACCGGTACAAACCTTAATAAGGGTCTATTTAACCTCTGGATAAATTGATATTTCTAATCTGAATCTATCACATGATTCATGCTGCCCAAACCACTGACAGCAAGAATCATAGCCTGGCTGCATGATATGTTTTTTCCTGAAACGCGCCTGCTTTGGATTTGTCAGTCACTTGGAGTGGCACTTAGAAAAGCTAACCACGGGCGGCATCAGACTAGCCTTGTCATTGCTGTGGTCCATGGGCAGATCTTCTAACTGTATTTTCTTTAAAAGATTGGAGCATTTCAAACTTATACCTGGCTGTGATGCCAGGCTCCGATTCATGGTTTGAGCAGCATGAAGCGCTTGTAAGATTCCCTTTAATAGTTTTTAATTCCACAGGATCATCAATTACCAACAGTATGATAAGTTAACAAAATATTTCACAAGTCAGTAGAACAGGACACCATAAGGTAAACCATGCTCAATAGCCAAACACATTGATCACTCACATGTTTACAGGCTTAGATAACTTATCCATAAGATCTTTATACACAAAAATAGTGTAAGCTTCAGTTGAGCTACAGCACACAGTCTACTTTTCTTCATTACAGGGTAGTAGTGTCCATAGATGTATTAAGATCCAAATACATCCCATTTATTTCCTTTTTGCTGTGTTTACCTCCAATTTCCACCTTGACTTGACGTGTTCCAGATGGCTATTTATCATGGGACTTAGATTAAATGTACAACAGTGATTGGAAAATAAAAATAAACTTCCACATTGTATTACATGTTATACTCTGTTTTTTTGATCATGTCATGTCAAATAAGAGATAAAACCCCTGTAAGCTTTAGTACTTTTGATCCCCATGGTTGAAACTTGCAATAAATGTTCCAGGTTGAATGTCTTTTGTGTACCAAATTGCCCACGCAGTTGCTTTTTATATATATCCTTAGTATCCTCTACTAAAGACACATTAGACTAATAAATAGACAAAACCACCAATATCGGTGGATTTAGACAAAAGGCAAATAATAATAATATTCTTTATTTTTATATAGCACTAACATAATCCGCAGCACTTTACAGACATTATCATCGCTGTCCCCATTGGGGCTCACAATCTAAATTCCCTATCAGTATGTCTTTGGAGTGTGGGAGGAAACCGGAGAACCCAGAGGAAACCCACGCAAACACGGGGAGAACATACAAACTCCTTTCAGATGTTGTCCTTCGTGGGATTTGAACCCTGGACTCCAAGGCTGCTGTGCTAACCACTGAGCCACCGTGCTGCCCAATGTGTATGGAGTTTCCGATCTGATGATTGCCAGGAGAGTTAAGCATCCAGCATATCCAGTTTTGGACTGTTAACCCTGCTGTTCTGTTCGGGTCATAGTGACCCGAACAGACTTTTTGCGGCCCTGTATATTTTTTTCTGTAAGTCTCTAAAACTTGAGACTCCTTGACTTTTCCTCATTTGGGGGGACCTACATATGAGTATATATATATTTTTTTTTTTTCGTTTACTTTTTGCTACACGAAAAAAGTTACACTAGTTCTGTTCGGGTCATAGTGACCCGGCATCGTTTTTTACAGCTGTGAGGCCATATTTTCAGTGAAATAAAGGACTTATAACCTCAGTTGGGTCTATTTATTGCATCTACTATTGTATATCAATTGATTTTTTTCCTAAATTATTTCAATGGGGTCGTACGCGCGCTCTACCGGGGGTATGCATTGAGATCTGCGCACCATAAAAATGGCTTTATATTGATTATTTTTGGTGCGCAGTCTATTCTAAAATGTAGAGTGCATCCGGAGAGATTACTAGGTGTGCACTACACGTGTATATTTTGCGCAGAACGGACTGCTCAGAACGCGCTGTCTAAGACGGTTTTTGTTTGTAAATCTGAGCTGTAAAGTCTTGCAAATAATTTTTTTGGCTAAGTAAGTCTGTCTTCCTGGCTTATCTGCTTGTTTTCAGAAGTTTTCAAAATGTTTGATTTGATTGTTTTGATTTTTTTTTTTTTTTACAAAAATGTGTATTTTTCTATTTTCGTTTTGCTCATTGATCTGTTTTTTCAGAATAAAAACAAAAAAAAAAGATTTCTGTTTCATTTTTCTTTTTTTTTACTACCAAACATGTTCACAAACAGTCTAGTAAGCAAAAAGTTATAAAAAAAAATGAGTTAGAGTGTCTAAAATCAAGGTTTAATAAGCCGGGTCATAGTGACCCGAACAGAACTAGTGTATAGTAAATGCGAACAGAACAGCAGGGTTAATCCTGTCGTTTTCTAGAGATAAGCCACCACAGCTGCTCTCCCATAGAGGACACAGTAGTGATCTGCTGAGCAGGCAAGCTTGTGTATGAGAGTGTCGGGAATGATAGCTGCTGACTAAATGATCTGCTGAACAATGGCTATCTAAAGTCTGGGGGGACTTTACATCGAGGACATGCCATCACTTCCTCATAATTGTAGCCTAAATGCCGGGACCCCCATAGGCCGTCACTATGAAGGTGCCTCAATACCAACACTGGCTCTTTCATAAATTTTCCCAACACAGTGACATATACTACTGTCTTCTGGGCAGCTGACAGTGTTTTAGTCATCCTTATAGCCGATGGCTGGAGACACTGCTGTATAGGAATCAGCAATATTCCCAGAGATCAGAATGGTTTGGAATATTCTAGCAATATGCCATAATTTTTCAATGAAAATACCTCTTTAATGGCATTGTTGCTGATTGCTTTAGCATCAACAATACAGTGGATCCGTCACAAGGAAACTATAGTTTTGTCCGTTGTCAACGAAGGGGCGGCCTGCCATATATATCCGTCTTTACAATAGTATGTTTTTTGAAGTACCTTTCATATGAGAAGATCCATTCATATTGTAGTAAATGCACATGATATATGTTCACATTATTGTAGGGAGTAAATATTTCTATTGAGATGTGCAGATTCCTTTTTATCTGAAATATGATATTCGTTTAAATGAGACTTGATGCTATTAGTATCTTTTTTTTTTCTTTAAGTTTCAGCTAAACCAACAAACTGCTGACTCAAACCTATAGAACACACATCTGAAATGCCTGATTATTCATAATTCATCTTTGAAAAGTTTGCTTTTGGAAAATAAGCTCTCTGATTATCTGACATCCTCCGGAAGGTTAGAAGAGTTATTTCCTATATTACTTAGGAAAAAATTTCTTTTCACAATTGAAAATGTCAGCATCAATTTCAGGTTACACTAAGCATGTGCTTGCATTCTGAATATTATCCACCTCCAGCTCTCCTCCAACCACCCTGCTGAGGATCTGAGTGTGACAGATTGATTAGCTCATCAATCCTCACTCCTAACAGCACTTTTCCTGAACACCTGGGTTGCTGGGTCACATCTGGGTTTTGCTACTGTTGGTTTAGTGACCATGCCGGGCATTCCCATCCCTGTGTTTTTTAGCTCCAGGTGATAAAATTGTCCTACACAAATTTGATCTTTCTTCATTTACCGTTAGTCATCTATTAATCTTTTTTTTTTCTGTACATTCCACATATGTGAAGAGCTCATAAATAACAGATCTCGTTTACAGTGGGAATCGTTTTTGGAAGCTTTTGGTGGGCTATGTATGAATTGTTCTTCGGTTCATCCTCTCATTTGCACAGGTGACCTTGTTGGGTCACGTTACTCTCCTAATGAACCTTCAGACTTTTTGGCGTGATATATGCTAGATTATGCTAGGAACCTTATCCAGTTAATTATGGTTCTAAATTAGACAAATGTCAGTATTGGGTTATCATGCTAAACCCATAAATGAACATACAAGAGGTGATTATTGAGTTGTAATGGTCAAAATGGCGCAGCTTATTCTCATGTATGATGGAAGTATAAAATGTCTGTGAATGCATGACTACCACAAAACCCGCAATTGGAATGCTAATAATTGGGCTATGGGCCCCAAAGGGAATATAATAGGAGAAGAAAGAACCCAATGTATCATCATGCAAAGAAAACCACATATGTCAGCTCTTTTTAGTTTGGAGTATGAAGACCGGCCCTCACTTCTTGCAGAATTTGTGATATAGTTTCTTTCAAGGAAATTAAGCATCATTCAGTGTCTTTAACTGGGATGTATTTAGGCTCAAAATGAGCCGTTTTCAAGCATTACACTTTCAGAACACAATATTACACTGTCAGCAGACTTTTCCAATGTAATCTGAGGAAAGCGTGAGGTAGGGGTTAAAATACAGATTTCAACAATATGTCACGTCAGGCTGTGTGCTGTTATTTACTTAGACTGAAGGATTAATCACCTGGTTATTAACACTGCCGTGATTATCAGGCACAGGGATAGTCTTCTGACTCTGCACCCTCCTGTGATAAGCAGCTCAGTGTCTATAGACTATATACAAACAGAGCCTGGTGTGGGTGGGGTTAGGTTCCTCAGCTCTGCTGCAATTGCTAAATTTAAAAACTCTGATTGTGTCGGATCCGCTGCACCCAGTAATCTAAGCAATACATTGTTGGATTCAGAGTTTCTTTGCCTACATCACATTGTTATAAGATGAGGTAGCAAAAAACCTGCTGACAGATTCCTTTTCAAAAGCCTGGTGCATTAACATTTTCAGTTGCCAAAAATGGGAACTGGCTTGTTTAGGTGGGCTGCGCTGTGGCAATGAAGAGCCTTGGAATTCCAAATTGTTTTTTATTGATACCAAAGCATTTCTGCGCCTGACTGGTGCCTTTCTCAAGGTATAAGAATCAAATGACCCTTGGTTTTATACCTTGAGAAAGGCACCAGTCTGCCACCCTGAGCACACGTCACTGGCTATGGGCTTTTCCTGAGGCAAAAAGAAGAGTTCAGGGCCTTACGTCACGTGTGCTCAGGGCGGTAGTTTTTCTCACAGTGCCTTGGCAAGCGTGACCAGCCGGAATGCTGCATACACTGTTCACAGCATAGCATTCAACCCAAAGTGGTATATCCACTTGACCTAGTATCCACCGAATCCAATGTGATTCACCTAAGGAGACTTTTCACACCACTTCATAATTTCTACCAACAGATTGCATGTGCATTTAGCGTGTAACTACCTATTCCTTTTGATATATTATTATATTGCGTATGAGTCAGTATACACAGCTTTAAGCACCAGAATCAAATGGCAGAGCTAGTACAGATTTACTTTTTTCATATTAATAAAAACTGATTTGGAATCACAAAGCTCTTCATTCCCACAACGCAGCCTGCCTAAACGTGGCAATTTCTGCTTTTTGCTATTACACATCTAGGAGAACCCTTTCCTCCAGCCACAGGGCAGCAGTAGCATGGCCAAAAGTTTTTGCACACTTGAAATTGTTCCAGAAAAGGAAGTATTCTCCCAGAAAATGATTGCAAAATATTTTTTTTTGTGGATATTGGAACAATACAAAAAAAGAGAGAAAAATGGCAAATTGGACATCATTTCACACAAAAACCCAGAAATGGACCGGACAAAATTTTTGGCACCCTCAACTTAATATTTGGTTGCATACCCTTTGGAATAAATAAATGCAATAAGTTGCTTCCTATAACCATCAACAATCTTCTTACACCTCTCAACTGGAATTTTGGATCACTCTTCTTATGCAAACTGCTCCAGGTCTCTCATATTTGAAAGGTGCTTTCTCCCAACATCAATTTTAAAATCTCTCCACAGGTGTTCATTGCAATTTAGATCCAGAATCATTGCAGGCCACTTCAAAACTCTCCAGTGCTTTGTTTTCATCCATTTTTGGGTGCTTCTTGAAGTATGTTTGTGTTCATTGTCCTGCTGGAAAACTCATGACCTATAATGCAAACCATCTTTCTTACACTGGGCACTACATTACGTCCCAAAATCCATTGGTAAGCTTCAGATTTCATGATTTGCACACACTCAAGGCACCAAGTGCCTGAGGCTGCAAAACAATAAATATCTTAGAACCGCCACCATATTTGACTGTATGTACTGTGTTCTTTTCTTTGAAGGCCTCATTTCTTTTTCTGTACACAGCACAATGATGTGATTTACCAAAAAGCTCCATCTTGGTTTCATCTGTCCAGAAGACGCTTTCCCAGAATGATTTTGGCTTACTCATGAACATTTTAGCAAACTGCAGTGTTTTTTTTTTATCTCTGTTATCAGTGGGGTCCTCTTGGGTCTCCTGCCATAGCGTTTCATTTCAATCAAGTATCGTTGGACAGTTTGCGCTGACACTCATGCACCCTGAGTCTGCTGGACAGCTTGAATTTTTTTGAAACTTGAATGTCACTGCTTATCCACCATTTGTTGCAACTATTCATCACTTTTTCTCTGCCATCCATGTCCAGGTAGATTAGCTACAG
Source organism: Ranitomeya variabilis (assembly GCF_051348905.1). Taxonomy (NCBI): domain Eukaryota; kingdom Metazoa; phylum Chordata; class Amphibia; order Anura; family Dendrobatidae; genus Ranitomeya; species Ranitomeya variabilis. The sequence continues at coordinate 382,707,995 of NC_135237.1, read as the reverse complement.
TTCCATGGGTTGTAAACATCTTGAATATGTTGCGCACTGTGGAAAAAGGAAAATTAATGTGGAGATAGACTTGTAACCATGAGATTGTTGATATTGTTCAGCAATTTTGGTTCTCAAGTCCTCAGACACTCCTCTTCTCTTGCTGTTCTTCATGCCAGTGTGGCGCACACACACTGCAAAGATTGAGTTAACTTCTCCCCCTTATTATCTGGATTCAAGTATGTTTTTCATATTGCCTACACCTGTTACATGCCAATGGAAAAGAAAAAAAATGCAAAAGAAAGTCAAAGATGCTATAAGATTTTTACGGGATGAAAAGGGTGAAGTGGTCAAAAATGATGTTGAGAAGGCTGAACTTTTAAATTCCTATTTTGTATCTGTGTTCACTAAGAAGGCAAAGGCAACATCAACTGATCTTCACGGTGCCATCAAAGGAATAAAATAATCCAAACTATCCATAAACAGAGAGATGGTCAGGGAACATTTAGCTAATTTAAATTAATTTAAATCTTCTGGCCCAGATGAACTACATCCTAGGGTACTGAAAGAGTTAGCAGAGGAAATTGCACTACTAGCCAGAATCTTTGAAAAATTCTGGGAAACAGGAAGTCCCGGATGATTGGAGAAGGGCAAATGTTGTCCCTATCTTCAAAAAAGAAAGAAGATGGAGCCAGGAAATTACAGGCCAGTGAGCCTTACTTCTATACCAGGAAAGATATTTGAACAAATTATTAAACAGCATGTATGTAATTACTTGGATAAGTATACAGTAATTAACCAGAGCCAGTATGAACAAGTCATGCCAGACTAATCTAATTTCCTTCTATGATAGAATCACTGATTGGGTGGATCATGGAAATGCGATATAGTATATCTCGACTTCAGCAAAGCATTACATAAAGTATCTCATACTATCCTTATTGAAAAAATGACCAAGTATGGGATTGACAAGGCTACGGTTAGGTGGGTTCATAACTGACTCGATGATCGTACTCTGAGTGGTAATAAATGTTTCACATCCAATTGGAAAAGTGTTTCAAGTGGGGTACCACATGGCTTTGTCCTTGCCCTAGTGTTGTTTAACATTTTTATAAATGATCTAGATAACGGAACCAAAGCTAAACTAGTCAAATTTGCAGACGATCCAAAGCTAGGAGGAATAGCTAACACCAGAGAAGACAGAGAAAGGATTCAGAAGGATATAGATTAGCTGGAACAATGGGCAGCGAATAATATAATGGTATTTAACAGAGAAATGCAAGATTCTTCATCTGGGCAAGATAAATGAAAATTACATCTATAGAATGGGAGGAATAGAGCTAAGCAACAGCACGTCATGGATATCGACTTGGAAATACTAATAGATCACAGACTGCACATGAGCCAACAGTGTGATGCAGCAGCAAGAAAGGCAAACATAGTTCTAAGATGTATAAAGAGAATCATAGAGTCTAAATCACTTGAAGTAATTATCCCCTCAACTCCTCCTTGGTCAGGCCTCATCTGGAAAATTGTGTCTAGTTCTGGGCACATTTTAAAAAAGACATTGAAAAACTGGAGAAGAAAAAACCAGAGAAGAGCTACCAGGATGGTGAGCGGACTGCAAAGTATGTCCTACGAGGAATGGTTAAAGGATCTGGGATTGTTTAGCTTGCAAAAAAGAATGATAAGAGGAGACTTAATAGCTGTCTACAAAAAGCGCAGCCAGTTCCAGATTGTCTGCACATACCCTTCTTTCAGGGTATTTGAAGTGGGTTTTTAACATTAATATAGGTTAAATTACCAAGATAAGATTTTGACTCACTTGACACCCTGGAACTTTTCAACCTTTTCCCACATATCATGCTTCAAACATAAAGAAACCAAATGTAAATTTTTTTGAAGAATCAACAAGTGGAACACAATTGTGAAGTTGAATGAAATTTATTGGTTATTTTAAATTTTTGGGGAAATTCAAAAACTGAAAAGTGGGACGTGCAATATTATTCGACCCCTTTACTTTCAGTGCAGCAAACTCACTCCAGAAGTTCATTGTGGATCTCTGAATGTTGTCCGAAATGCCTAATGATGATAAATCCACCTGTGGGTAATCAAGCCTCCGTATACATGCACCTGCTCTGTGATAGTCTCAGGGTTCTGTTTGAAGTACAGAGAGGATCATGAAGACCAAGGAACACAACAGGCTGGTCCGTGATACTGTTGTGGAGAAGTTTAAAACTGGATTTGGATACAAAATGATTTCCAAAACTTTAAACACAAGGAGCACTGCGCAAGCGATCATATTGAAATGGAAGGAGTATCCTACCACTGCAAATGTACCAAGATCCGTCCGTCCCTCTAAACTTTCATCTCAAACAAGGAGAAGACTGATCAGAGATGCAGCCAAGAGGCCCATGATCACTCTGGATGAACTGCAGAGATCTACAGCTGAGGTGGGACAGTGTGTCCATAGGACAGCAATCAGTCGTACACTGCACAAATCTGGCTTTTATGGAAGAGTGGCAAGAAGAAAGCCATTTCTCAAAGATATCTATAAGAAGTGTCGTTTAAAGTTTGCAACAAGCCACCTGGGAGACACACCAAACATGTGGAAGAAGGTGCTCTGGTCAGATGAAACCAAAATCGAGCTTATTGGCAACAATGCCAAACGATATGTTTGGCGTGAAGGCAACACAGCTCATAACCCTGAACACACCATCCCCACTGTCAAAGATGGTGGTGGCAGTATCATGGTTTGGGCCTTCTTTTCTTCAGCAGGGACAGGGAAGATGGTTAAAATTGATGGGAGGATGGATGGAGCCAAATACAGGACCATTCTTGAAGAAAACTTGTTGGAGTCTGCAAAAGACCTGAGACTGGGACGGAGATTTGTATTCCAACTAGACAATGATCCCAAACATAAAGCAAAATCTACAATGGAATGTTCACAAATAAACGTATCCAGGTGTTAGAATGGCCAAGTCAAAGTCCAGACATTAATCCAATCGAGAATCTGTGGAAAGAGCTGAAAACTGCTGTTCACAAACGATCTCCATCAAACCTCACTGAGCTCGAGCTGTTTGCCAAGGAAGAATGGGCAATAATTTCAGTCTCTCGATGTATAAAACTGATAGAGACATACCCCAAGCGACTTTCAGCTGTAATCGCAGCAAAAGGTGGCGCAACAAAGTATTAAGTTAAAGGGGTCAAATAATATTGCATGCCCCACTTTTCAGTTTTTGATTTTCCACAAAAATTTAAAATAACCAATAAATTTTGTTCAACTTCACAATTGTGTTCCACTTGTTGTTGATTCTTCTCCAAAAAATTACATTTGGTATCTTTATGTTTGAAGCATGATATGTGGGAAAAGTTTGAAAAAAGTTTTAGGGAGCCGAATACTTTCGCAAAGCACTGTATCTGAAGGGATGTCACAGTGTAGACGGATCATCCTTATTCTCATTTGCACATCGAAACACGAGAAGCAATGGAATGAAACTGAAAGGAGGAAGATACAGATTAGATATTAGAAAAAACTTTTTGACAGTGATCGAGTGGAACAGGCTGCCACGATAGGTGGTGAGTTCTTATTGAATGGAAGCCTTCAAACAGAAGCTAGACAGACAGCTGTCTGAGATGGTTTAGTGAATCCTCCATTGAGCAGGGGGTTGGACACGATGACTCTTGAGGTCTCTTCCAACTCTAACATACTTTGATTCTATGAATGGTGAGTTTCAACAAGCATCACTTGCTTGAAACAAAGTTGTTTACCCACAATTTTGGAAAGGTGTGAACAATTTTGTCCTGCCGATTTTTTAGGTTTTGTTTGAAATGATGGTAGCACACTGTAGCGCTGAAACATGCAAACATGAAACATGAAAATTTAACTGCATTACTGCACTAGAAATATGAAAAATGAGAGCGTTTAGCGCATAAAAAAGGCCAATTTTATGTGTACCTGGTAGCCACTTTACGGCATCTCTCTTATACCAGGTCCTACGATTTCCTTCCTCACTGAGAATAAACGTCTCCATCTGAATGGGTGCCTATGAAAACCTCTTGTGAGACAATCATTCTCTCTCTCTGTGGAGGGGCAATGGACCTGCTGTAATTAAAATACCTGTGACTAGGAGGCGGAGTGCTCGGTCAGAAAGCTAAATAGTTCATTTGAAAAAACTGACCGTCACATCCATACATAGACTGAGTGTGAACCTGGTATAAGAGAGATGCCGTAAAGTGGCTACCAGGTACACATAAAATTGGCCTTTTTTATGCTCTAAACGCTCTCATTTTTCATATTTCTAGTGCAGTAATGCAGTTAAATTTTCATGTTTCATGTTTGCATGTTTCAGCACTACAGTGTGCTACCTTATTTGCTTGAATGTATAGGAGTTGGCGACTCTAGGTTTAGCACCTGTTCACACTCAGTCTATGTATGGATGTGACGGTCAGTTTTTTCAAATTGTTTGAAATGATGTCCAATTTGCCTTTTTTTTTTTTTTTTTTGTGGCGTTCCATTACACACAAAGGAAATAAAAATGGGTAAAGCAAAACTTGTAATTGCAATAATTTTTTGGTAGAAATACTTCATTTTCTAGAACAATTTCTGCCATGATTGTATCTCACATCTCTTTCTTCTATTTCTTCCTTTCGTCTCTTCTCTTTCCTCTTTTTTTCTCTTATTTCATTTTTTTCTTTTATCTATGAATACTTCAATTTGTTAGTGCTTTTGGGTGTGTGTGTATGTTGGTGTACCCTACAGCAGGGGTAGGGAATCTCTATTTTGCCAAGGGCAATTTTGATATTTACACCATCCTTCTGGGGCCATACACATTGCATGCTATCTTCACCCAGAGAGTATGCCCTGACTCTGGCACTGGTTTCAGGACGTATTCTTTCATTGCTTGGACCTCAGCATTCAATGTGTTTGCTCATAGAGCGAGAAGAAATTAACGGGCCTGTAGCTTTCAAAGTACAGCTGCCGGCCCAAGCACTGCGGTCCCCGGAAATGTGCCCGAGGGCTGGATAGAAGGTTTTCGAGGGCCGTAATGGCTTTCGGTCCTGAGTTTCTCCACCCTTGTCCTACACCTGATGTCACAGTAGATGTTGAAGGGCCAGCGTGATGTCACAGCACAAATGACGTAAACACTGCACCATAATACAAGAACAATGCACCCAGTGATGTCACAAAACAGAGATAATAAATTGTATTATTTTGTATGGCGCAGTGAATGGAGTAAAATCTCAAGAAAACATTTAATAATATATTACAGTGAAACTCCGACGAACCCGATTATAAGTCAATGGAGTTCTCTCCAGCAAATGCAGCCCAGCTTCAGAATCCATGACTAATATATGACTGAAATAAATATATTTTTAAATTTTACAGAAGTGCCATTGTAATTACATTTTCCATACTGAAAATGTCTATACAGTGTTTCACAGTGATGTGTTGTCTCCTTTGTTTCATTTCTATATTAATATAGCGTGCCAATGACTTTTTTTTCAGATGTATGCAGTGAATGAAATAATAGTGATACTCTTTTTAATGAGTAGCTAATGTGAAGGACACCTTGGAAAGAACAGCTATTACAAGAGTTAACTGATCTACAATCTAGCCTTACATTTCATTATGAAGAGGAAGTAGATAAGGATGAATCATGATTGTGACTGTGTAATGACATAGTTAGAGAGTGACGGTCTCCCTATTGATATACTGATATTATGCAAAGTCCGTAGCTGGCCGAGCTCTATTGAAAACGGTGTCTGCATTACATTCCTGGTGCCTCTGAGATTCGTTTTTTAATTTTACTTTTATAAAGTCACCACATAATGTGTGTTACTAGTCATACTTTTTTATCACAATGGTATATAAATCTATCTTATCTATCTAACTAGCAAAAATGGAGGCAGCACGTTCTCTAAAACTTAGAAAGACATTATTCTATGCCCAAGGTTTGCAATGTTTCTGCTCTATCATTACGCCTGCCTGCCTGCCTGCCTGTCTGTCTATCTATCTATCTATCTATCTATCTATCTATCTATCTATCTATCTATCTATCTATCTATCTGTCTGTCTGTCTGTCTGTCTGTCTATCTATCTATCTATGTACCTATCTATATAATATCTAATATCTATCTGTGCATATGTCTATATTTCTCTCTACTTATACATCTCTGTAATATGATGATATGCTTTGATTTATACTGTACCACTAGTTTAAAATTGTGTTCCTTTTTGGCTTGATCGTTGGGTCCATATCATTACTGAATATTTACCTTTTTTATCTACTGTAGTTTTTGGTGTTTTTCATTTACATGTTATTGTTCTTCTAGTTTGCACTTTTTTAAAAGCCTGTTTATATGTGATTATTTGTTCCTTTTTGTTCTTCTTTGTAATTGGCATTTGAGATCTCCAGAAGTTCATCATGTTTAACCTTTTGAAATGTTGCCAATTTTTTTTCCCGTCAATTAACTCCAATTTTTCCTGTTATGTACACCATAAAAAAATGCTCAAATGTTGCTTATTTTTTTTTTTAATCAGAATATGCTATTTTTGCAGTAAAAAGTGTTACAGGCAATAAAAAAGAGCATATTTTATTTTGCACAAAATTCAAGAACTGAATTTTGAATAATTTGAACAAAAAAAGGCAATAAATGTCACAAGACAAAAACGAAAAGAGTAATTTGAAAAAATGAAACGTAAATGAAGAATCCGGACCTTTATGTAGAATCTGTAATCAGCTTTGGTATTTTACAATGGAAACCATGAATTGCAAAAGGCAATATTTCAATGTAGAAGGATTCTGGAAAATGTGTAATTGTGGCGCTATAGTTCAGTTAACTCACTGAAAAAAAAGTTTAGTTTTAATTCATCCTGCTTCTGGGTTCTGTTTTGTCTACAGCAGCAGCTGCACCTGTTTAGATCTGGGTTCATAGAAAACAGTACTTTCATGGTTCCTCTAGAATTTCACCTGAAAATGCTGTCAATAGTCAGGTCTGAACTAGGTGAACACCCACTACTCTCTTTTTGTATACCTGGAATGCGTCCATAGTTTATAATAGGCTCAACATATGCCAAAAGTATGTCTTTTTTGAATTTGTTGGGAAAATTTGTTCCACAAACAGTTTATTTCACTTAACTTTTTAGTAAAAACGCTTTCTGTAAAAAAATGTATAGCGGACATAATCATTTCTTGTTTATAAAGTAAACATGCATACCAGCACCCCATTGCCAAAATAGAGATGCTTAACCCTTTATCCCCCAAAGCTGTTTGCATTTTCATGACCAGGCCAAATTTTACAATTCAGACTTGTGTTGGTTTATGAGTTAATAACTCTGGAACGCTTTAACAGATCCCACTCATTTTGAGACTGATTCTAATTTTTTCATGAGATATTGTATTTCATAATAGTGGTAAAATTTCTTCTATATGACTTACGGAAATTTGGTGAAAATGTAGAAAATTTAGCAATTTTCAGACTTTGAATTCTTACACTCTTAAATCAGAGAGCAATGTCACCCAAAATAATTAATAAATAACATTTCCCACATGTCTACTTTACATCAACATAATTTTTTAAACAAAACATTTGTTAGGAAGTTATCAGGGTTGAAAGTTAACCAGTTATTTCTAATTTTTCCAGCAAAATTTACAATACCATTTTTTTCAGGGACCACATTACATTTTAAGTGACTTTGAGGGATCTGTTGACAGAATACCCAAAAGTTACACCATCCTAAGAACCACATTCAAGAAGTTTACTAACCCTTCAGGTGCTTCACAGGAATTATTGGAATGTGGAAGGAAAAATGAACATTTAACTTTTTTTTCACACAAATTTTACTTTAGACCCCAAATTTTTGTTTTGACATAGGTATCATTAGAAATTGAACACCAAAAGTAGTTGTGCAATTTCTCCTGAGTACTCTGATACCCCATATGTGGGAGAAAGCAACTGTTTCGGCACACAGCAGGGCTTGGAAGGGAATTAGTGCAATTTGACCTTTTGAATTCACAATTTGCTGGAATCATTAGCAGACACCTTGTCGCATTTGGAGAGCCCATGATGTGCCTAATCAGTGGAAACCCCCACTTTGGAAACTAGGCTCCTCGAGGAACTTATCTAACTGTGTGGTAAGTACTTTGACCCCCCCAAGTGCTTTGCAGAAGTTCATAACGTAGAGCCGTGAAAATGAAAAAATCTAATTTTTTCCACAAAAATGAGTTTTAGCTCCAAATTTTTATTTTCACAAGGGTAACAGGAGAAATTGGATGCCAAAAGTTGTTGTGCAATTTATCCTGAGTACTCTGATACCCCATATGAGGGAGAAAACTACTGTTTGAGCACACGTAAGGGCTTGGAAGGGAAGGAGTGAGGTTTTGGAATGCAGAATTTGATAGAATGGTCTGCCGGCGTCATGTCGCATTTGCAGAGGCCCTGATGTGGCAAAATAGTGGAAACCCCCCACAAGTGGCCCTATATTGGAGTATTGGAGTTGATCTAGTGTTTTTCTAGTGTGAGTTTTATAATGTAGTGGCATATACGTAAAATTGTGTAGAGTGCATCAGGTTGTCATACTTGAGTTATACAGTGGACATCAGGTTGTCATACGTGAGTTGTGTAGAGTATGTCTCATTGGCATACGTGAGTTCTGTAGTGTAAGTCACGTTGAAATTTGTGAGTATGTAACTCAGAAATGAATGTAGTAGTCCATGGATGTTTGGTACAGACTGAAGCATTCTTCTATGCACAGGCCAGGTTTGTTGGGGCAGGTGCATTGCCAAAAGGTGTCCTTGTGTGTCCCACTTTTTTTTTAACAGTCTCGACACCTTTTTTGTGATCTTACTTTCATTGCAGTTTGAGGGACCTCACCAACGACATGTTGGCCTGGTACGATACGAGCACCTTCAGTTCCAGAAATATTGGGGCCTGTTCCTTCCTGACTGCCAAATATTAGAGCTTTAATCACTACCTGCTGGAACAGAAGGTGCAACATAGCAGTCTGGCCTGCAGATCGTGATAGCATGAAAGCGTTGTACATTGCTATATGTACAATGTGCATGACCAGCTTCTTGTGACACACCTTGGCCTTTGTCATGTCACAATATGGCTGGAGGACTCGATCAGAGAGATTAACTCCCCCCATGTTCTTGTTGTACCACAGTACACAGTGTGATTTGTGGACCTTTGTAGAGGTACCTCCTACACTAGTGGGGCTGCTGCCATCACCAAGTATGGTGTTCAAGAAGAGGACATCCCTCTTGTCCTTGTTCTTGACCACCAGCATGTTGTTGCTATATTGGGCTCTGATGTTGCTCATTCTGAGTAGCTGCCCAATTAGCATCTTAGGGAGTCCTCTCTGTTTTTTGTGGACTGTACCGCATGCTGCGGTAGCTCTGTCAGAGAGGGACTTAATGAGTAGGATGCTGGTATAAAAGTTATCTACCTAGAGATGATAACCTTGATCCAGCAGTGGCTGCACCAAATCCCACACAATATTCCCACTCACTCCCATGACGACGGCATTCAGGGAATTCAATCTGGGAGTCCTTCCTTTCATAAACCTTAAACTTGTGGGTGTACCCTAAGGTACTCTCACACAGTTTGTACAGCTTAATTCCATACCTGGCCCTCTTACTGGGCGGGTACTGTCGGAATATGAGCCCCCCTTGAATTGGATTAGGGACTCATCCATGCAGATGTCCCTCGGGTGGAACTTTCCCTAATCTAGTCCTATCAACAAATCTAAATTATTTTTTTGATTCGTTAAAAAAAAAAAAAAAACAAGCAAAGACCGGTCAGTGATGTTCATCACCGACCAGCGCTGGACCGCTGTAGGATACACGCACGGATGTGGTGCAAAAAAAAAGTCCTTGCCAAAAGCGAGCACAGGTGCTAATCAGTGGTGTACGTCTGATCAGCAGCTTGGCGGCTGTAGGACGCAGACACAAATTAGAGCAAAGAAGGTGTGGGGAGAAAAAACAGTGGAAAAAAAGTTGTAGAAAACAGTGAGCACGAGTTCGGATTAGTGATTTGCATCACTTATCTGTGCTTGGCGGCTGCAGGACGCATGACAAATTTAAAGCTGTCAGAAATCAAGCTAGTGAGTACAATTCAGCGATTAAGCTCTGATCAGCGCTCTGCGGCAGAAAGGGGGCGGAGAAGGGTAAGAGGGGAGAGGGGGTTTGGGTGGATTTTGAAAGGTCAGGCAAAGATCACGTATAAGGAACTATTGTTTCTTCTCTTCAGCAGAAGCAGCAGTGCGCAGTCATCAGTGGCTTGATCTGTGATGGCGCAGGCTTCCGTGGCACCACAAGGCCCAGCATGGTGCACAGAGTGTCCACTCTGTCCAATCTTCATCTAAAATGAGGACATACAGGACGGTCACTTACAGGCCAGATTGCCTCTGTGCGATCGATGTCATTGACGATCGCACCAATCAGAGCTGGCCCTAGTGACGCCGTGGTTGCTAGCCTCCAGCCTATGATTGGTGCTCCGATCCTAGGCTGGACATCAGTGTATCAGGCAATCTGATTGCTGGAAACACTGAGAAGCGCTGCAATGGGCTGTTTAGAATTGAACAGCCAATCGCAGCGGTCGTGTTTGAGGGGGGCAGGGCGGTGACACCCCTGGGCTGCTGCCATGAGCCTTGCTTGAAGATGGCGCCAGCAGATGAATGTGATCACCGCTGTACATTGTCTATGGGCTGTATAAAAGTAGTTAGTTGGAATCTGTCACCAGGTTTTTGCCACCTAATCTGAGATCAGCATAATCAGAGACGCTGATTCCAACGGTTTATCATTTACTTGGTTGCTTTCTGTAGGTTTAAAAAAACTCTATATTTTATGAGCAGGAAGCGATCACTAGAGGACTAGTAAACCTGCTGCAATGTAGTTCCATCACAGCTTTGTACATATGCACAGTGTACAGACAAAGCTGCCAGTCAGCGGTGTGGATGGAGTTATACAGAGCTCAGTATTGGAGAACTGCTAGTTCTTCAGCAGCTAAGCCAGTGATTTTGTCAACTAAGTTAACAAGTCAAGTAAATGATTCATCACTGGAATCAGGGTCTCTACCTTTACATAGTGCTGCTCTCAGATGGAGTAGCAAGAACCTGGTGACTGATTCCCTTTAAGTGTAGTGAATAATTATCATCGGAGTCTTTCCATCCACATCACGGTTTCCAATTGTGTTTGCCATCGCCGTTTGTGAGCTGCGTAAATGTCGCTCAGACGGTTATTACACAGAGCCTTCGGTTCATTATTTGTAACGGAGCAGATATCCCATGAAAAGCGATGCCTTTCTAATATGCTCTAATTTATAGCACTACAATCCTGAGTAATTATGACTGTTTACAGCGTTTTGATTGCTTGGGTATTGGAAGAAAACCATATTCTTTTTACTGTTAAATGCACATGGCCATAATCGAAAAGAATTGGCAGTTCCACTTGTTTTGAGTTTATGCTGTTCTTCAAACGAAGCCAAATACTGAAACGGGCTACAAAACGATATGCTAATTTTGTGTGTGTGGTTTTTTTCATGACTTTGGCACAGTTTTTTTGGATAACAAACCTCAAGGTGATATGTGTGCAAAAAGTAAATGATAAATCCTCCGTCACTAATGCAAAAAGCCACCAGCTTGTGGTATTATGGGATCTGCGTTTGCAGCCGAACTCATAGAAGTGTTTCTGATATTAAAGATTCACACTAAAATTGTAATTCTTCCTGATGTACCTGCGTACTCAGCAGATTAATCTGAATAGCTCGCTAAATGCTCTGCCCTCATAATCAGGATGGTGGGCTGTTTCCTGCCTGCTAGCAAACAAATGAGCAATTCATATCTGATCACTTAGCAGTGCTAATTCATCAAGAACAAAGCAATGGGCAGGTATAAAGCGTGACTGATTGACCAATGTGTAGCCCCCTCCAGCAGCACTGTCAAATCGGCAGTTTGGGGGTTTCTGTTTATGTCTTGGGTCACGTGTGTTACCATTTTACCATTATGTTATTGGAACAAAGAATTGGAATTTTTGGCAGGGACTGAACCGTCACATGACACATACGGCACCCGACAGCATTTTTATAGGTAAAATGCTGTTGTACCATGTACCTTCATTAAACAGCAGCGTGGGCTGGAGTAATAGATAACAATGGAATAGGTTACGATCCCTCGCAATGTCTTGGCTACAACAAAGACCAGGAAGGGACTGGGACTAAACTACTGCCTTGGCACCCAAAGCCACAACAGCCCACATGCAATATCACCTCTGGACAACAAGGTGCAGTGCTTGGTCATGTCTTTCATCACTCTGAAGATCACTTATCACCAAAATCTCTAAACTTTTGTTATTATTTACCCTAAACAAACAAAAGTAAATAACATGCTATGTAGACCATACATTGGTCAGTATGCAAATTACAGACTTTCTCCATAAAGTTGCCATCAAATAGCTAAACTTCATATGATATGAAAAGCGCAACCACGCGGGTTTTCCCATAATGCCTTGCAGCTATCACATCACATGGTATAACGTAGCCAATTAATTGGGAGGGACTATCATAGCTTGTATAAAAGCCATGGTAGGGAATGCAGCAGCCGTTTTAGGCTGAGTTAGGGTAGTAAAAGTACAGCAGAGCTCACAGCTCAGCAACACAGATTGGGAGAGAAAGCCCAAAAACATTGGACAACTATTCCACACAATAATGTTTGGAATAACTGCAGCACTGAAGATCTGCAATAAATGCACAGATTCAACTGATAGGGAGAAAGAAAAGAGAGGTGCCAGCATCAGCAGTGTCAGACTCAATGTGATTAATCAGTGAATTGGTGCCGCTGCCAAGCTGTCATTTATGCTGCTGAATTTGAATTACAATTACACTTTTTTTCTTCATTCTTAACGTATTTGAAATCAACAACAAAGCAGCACAATATTTTTTGCCAAAAAAATTATCTAAAAACAGAGTCAGTCAGGGAAGGTGCCCTTGTTTTTCACAAGCGACTGTGCCGTGTTTTTGAAGTTCTTGTACATTTCTTTTTGTGAAGGGGAAATAGTTGTTTTTAAAAAATACAAAAGAAAAGGATCACAATCAATGTTGCACTTCTGTATTAATAGTTCCATTAACATATGTGCATACCTTTCCAATACAGTGCCCTGTTTCAGATGCTGGCATTCTGAACGTTCAAATTTTCTGTAAAAAAAATAAAAATGAACAAATGGAAAAAACCCCAAAACTATACATGTTAGGGCTAGCAGAACGCACCGAGTAAATATAGATGTTTATTATTAGTGATGCATTCGCAGCCCGGGGTCCACCGTGCAGGGGAACCTGCTGCTAGAAAATGGTGCCACTATTTGGCAGTATATTCTAGCTCTGTTACCTCACAGAGTAGCCAAGAAAGGAAAGCTCTGCGCCCTGTTAGACTTCACAGGAGCACAGGTTAACTGCCCATCAGAGAGCAGTCAGTGGTCATGCAAACATACAATCTCCTCGCCGGAGGAGCCGGCATTCTAGGGGCTTATTTCAGCCGAGTCCCTGAACACACATAAATGACCACACTGGTGCATGCACGTAACAGATTCAATACTAGCGCATGGCCGTGCGGTTCATGAGAGCCTTAACCCCTTCAAGTCGCGGCCCTTTTTCGTTTTTGCTTTTTCGTTTTTCACTACCCTCCTTCCCAGAGCCATAACTCTTTTTTTTTCCGTCAATATGGTCATGTGAGGGCTTATTTTTTGCGGGACAAGTTGTAGTTTTGACCGACACCATTGGTTTTACCATGTCTTTTACTAGAAAACGGAAAAAAATTCCAAGTGCGGTCAAATTGCAAAAAAAGTGCAATCCCACACTGATTTTTTTGTTTGGCTTTTTTGCTAGGTTCAATAAATGCTAAAACTAACCTGCCATTGTGATTCTCTAGGTCATTACGAGTTCATAGACACCTAACATGCCTAGGTTATTTTTTATCCAAGTGGTGAAAAAAAATTCAAAACTTTGCTTAAAAAAAAAAAAGTGCCATTTTCCGATACCCGGAGCGTCTCCATTTTTCGTGATCTGGGGTCGGGTGGGGGCTTATTTTTTGCGTGCCGAACTGACATTTTTAATGATACCACATTTGTGCAGATACGTTCTTTTGATCGCCCTTTATTGCATTTTAATGCAATGTCGCGGCGACCAAAAAAACGTAATTCTGGCGTTTCAATTTTTTTTTTCGCTACGCTGTTTAGCGATCAGGTTAATGTTTTTTTTATTGATAGATTGGGCGATTCTGAATGCGGCGATACCAAATACGTGTAGGTTTGATTTTTTTTATTGTTTTATTTAGGATGGGGCAAAAGGGGGGTGTTTTAAACTTTTATATTTTTTATATTTTTTTCATATTTTTAAAAACATTTTTTTTTACTTGTGCCATGCTTCAATAGCCTCCATGGGAGGCTAGAAGCTGGCACCACTCGATTGGCTCAGCTACATAGCAGCGATCATCAGATTGCTGCTATGTAGCTGAATTGCTGGTGTGCTGTGAGCGCCGACCACAGGGGGGCGCTCACAGCAGGCCGGCATCAGTAACCATAGAGGTCTCAAGGACCTCTATGGTTACTGTCCTGACACATCGCCGACCCCCGATCATGTGACAGGGGTCGGCGATGCGCTCATTTCCGGCCGCACGGCCGGAAGCGGTAGTTAAATGCCGCTGTCAGCGTTTGACAGCGGCATTTAACAGGTTAATAGCGGCGGGTGAATCGCAATTTCACCCGCCGCTATTGCGCTCACATGTCAGCTGTACAAAACAGCTGACATGTCTCGACTTTGATGTGGGCTCACCGCCGGAGCCCACATCAAAGGGGGAGACACGACATGCGCAGTAATAGTACGGCACATGTCGTGAAAGGGTTAAATAGCTGCAGCAAGTACAGGACCATCCTAGAAGGACCAATGAGAGGCTGCTACAGAGCCTGAGCACCTTCAAGACCTTCCTGGAGGACTAATGGATTTAGCTGCAGTATCTGAACATGTGACCCTCGATCTCCACTGAGAGATCTTACTCTGGGCATGCTCAGAATGAGAAAAGCAGGACTTAGTCCCAGAAGCGTCTGCTCGCCGCTGCTCAGCACTGACTTCAATGGCAGAAGCTGGAAAAGCAGCAGTAACCCTTTGCACAGAGTCAGACCGAGCGAGACGCCGGGACCGATGTCTCCACCGAGCAGGCTCCACCGCAACAGGAGAAGAATGGGAGACCACAGCGGAGATGGCCCGAGATTCCCCCTGTTCAGAGGCGGGAACTCGACCCCTAACATATACATGTCTGTTTTTGCATACCTATTTTACTAATCCAATGTGACAACCATACAAGTCACACCTATGATGTGGCTTGCTGACAAATTTTGTTGCTTATCTACCTGCCTAGAATTTCTTATTATGGCCTTTGTGTCAAGAATTGAAGAGATGGTCAAAAGTTAATTAGTGTTGTACAAAATGTACAGTAAATGAAAAAGTGGCAATGACATTGAAAGGTGTAGTGTAAAGGAAAAAAAAATACTATGACTAAGGATGTGGAAGACGCTTACACTCTAAGAAGCACGACCACCACCACTGGCACCAACCGTCGGGGCAATAGTGCAGATCACAGTTTGCCTTCTTTGCTTCCAGCAAGCGTTTTGGTAGGGATAAACCGTAGGACTGTATAGTACGGAACTTTTCCCAGTCTCAGCAGGAAGATATCTCTGACAGTGACACCGTCAGTTTGAGTCAGTGTCTTGCACAAAGCGGTCTGCCTGATTACAAATGGCTGTAAGGGTATGTGCACACGTCAGGATTTCTTGCAGAAATTTCCTGAAGAAAACCGGAATTTTTCTGCAAGAAATCCGCATTTTTTTTTTGCGTTTTTTTCCCCGTTTTTTTCGCGGTTTTTTTAGCATTTTGCAAGCGAAATTAAGCTTGCAGAATGCTAAAGTTTTCCAAGCGATCTGTAGCATCGCTTGGAAAACTGACTGACAGGTTGGTCACACTTGTCAAACATAGTGTTTGACAAGTGTGACCAACTTTTTACTATAGATGCAGCCTATGCAGCATCAATAGTAAAAGATAGAATGTTTAAAAGTAATAAAAAAAAAAAAAAAAAATGGTTATACTCACCTGCAGACAGCCGATCTCCTCAGCGGCGTCCGTTCCTATAGATGATGTGTGTGTGCAGGACCTTCGATGACGTCGCGGTCACGTGAGCGGTCACATGACCGGTCTCGCGACCAATCACAAGACCGCGATGTCATCGCAGGTCCTTCACCACACACCAGCTATAGGAACCGAAGCGGCAGCATGCACCTGAGAGGCGGGAAGACTCCGGGGCCATCGAAGGTGAGTATATAACTATTTTTTATTTTAATTCTTTTTTTTTTTTACCAATTATATGGTGCCCAGTCCGTGGAGGACAGTCTCCTCTCCTCCACCCTGGGTACCACCGCACATAATCTGCTTACTTCCGGCATGGTGTGCACAGCCCCGTGCGGGAAGTAAGCAGATCAATGCATTCCTAGGTGTGCGGAACCCTGCAATTCCGCAAATTTAATGAACATGTTGCTTTTTTTTCCGCAATGCGATTTTTTCGCGAAAAAAATGCAACATTTGCACAAAAAATGCGGAATACCCTGAAAATAATGGGAGGCATATGTTAGCGTTTTTTTCACATTTTTATAGCAAAAAAAAACGCAAAAAATACTGAACGTGTGCACATGGCCTAAGTGATAACTTTTGGGCTGTTTTTTTTTTTTTTTTAATAATAAAAACAAAACAAACATGTAAGTGTCTGTTGTTGCACTGTTTTATTGAATGGGCGATTGCTTATTACCGGGTTACAGCCGGCTAGTATGATAAGGTCCCTTTAATATTACCAAGGCTATGTTTCTGTTTAAGAAATGAAAAGGTATGGGATACAGTTCTAGGAGGCACATCTTTTCAAAACAAGTGGAGTCTTTCAATTATTGGAAGAAAAAGGGCCAATGAAGTTCAAGAATTCAGATTTTGTTTCATTATGCTAAATGGCTAATTCAGGGCCCTGTCTGATTCTGGGCCAAATCCTGACTGAAGGCAATTCCATTCTTGGCTAATCAGTGTTTGGCTTTTATCACAATTTCTGCCTTTTTTTCTCATCCACCCACTTTTTGAGAATTGACCATAGATTCTAAATGAGATTGATATCTGAGATGTTTCCTAGCCATAGACCCAAAACTTCAGTGTTTTGTTAATAGTGATGAGCGAATATACTCGTTACTCGAGATTTCTCGAGCACGCTCGGGTGACCTCTGAATATTTTTTAGTGCTTTGAGATTTCGTTTTCATAATAATAATAATAATAATAATAATAATCTTTATTTATATAGCGCCAACATATTCCGCAGCGCTTTACAGTTTAACAGTTTCAAACACAACAGTCATAGGTAACAATGTTAACAATACAGCAATAAAGCAAAATAAGACGACCCTGCTCGTGAGAGCTTACAATCTACAATGAGGTGGGGAGATACAAAGTACAGGTGTGTATTTACAATGATGGTCCAGCCATCTTCAGGGGGTGGGGGGTAGGTGAGATAGTGAATGGGCTACACACACACACAAACATAAAATGACTGATTAGGGAACGCGATAGGCCGCTCTGAACAAATGAGTTTTGAGTGAGCGCCTAAAGCTATGCAAGTTGTGGATGGTCCTAATATCTTGGGGTAGAGCATTCCAGAGGATTGGCGCAGCACGGGAGAAGTCTTGGAGTCGGGAGTGGGAGGTACGGATTAGTGCAGAGGTTAGTCGAAAGTCGTTTGCAGAGCGCAGAGGTCGGTTAGGCCGATAGACAGAAATGAGGGAGGAGATGTAAGGGGGTGCCGCACTGTGGAGAGCTTTGTGGGTGAGAACAAGTACTTTGAATTGTATCCTGTAATGAATGGGCAGCCAGTGTAATGACTGGCGAAGAGCGGACACGTCCGAGTAACGATTAGCCAGATGGACGACCCTGGCTGCTGCATTAAGGATAGACTGGAGAGGGGAAAGTCGCGTGAGGGGGAGGCCAATTAAAAGAGAGTTACAGTAGTCCAGACGGGAGTGGATTAGGGCGACAGTGAGAGTTTTTGTTGTCTCCATGGTGAGAAAAGGGCGGATTCTAGAGATGTTCTTTAGGTGTAAGCGGCACGAGTGGGCAAGAGATTGTATGTGGGAGGTGAAGGAGAGATCGGAGTCAAACATGACACCCAGACAGCGTGCCTGCTGCCGGGGTGTTATTATGGTGCCACCCACAGAGAGGGAAATGTCAGATTTAGGGAGGTTAGTAGAAGGCGGGAGCAGAAGAAGTTCAGTTTTGGAGAGGTTGAGCTTCAGATAGAGAGCGGACATGATGTTAGAGACTGCAGACAGACAGTCAGTGGCGTTCTGTAGTACAGCGGGGGTAAGGTCAGGGGCTGACGTGTATAGTTGTGTGTCATCAGCATAAAGATGGTACTCAAAGCCAAATCTGCTGATGGTCTGTCCAATTGGGGCCGTGTTTTCATCACCGCAGCTGAATGATTTACATCTGTTAGCCAGCATAAGTACATGTGGGGGTTGCCTGGTTGCTAGGGAATCCCCACATGTAATCAAGCTGGCTAAGAGATGTAAATCATTCAGCTGCGGTGAGGAAAACTAAATCTCCGAGCACTAAAAAATACTCGGAGGTCACCCGAGCGTGCTCTGGACATCTTGAGTAATGAGTATATTCGCTCATCACTATTTGTTAATCGAGCCACTTGGTTTTCACTTTTGCATTGTGACATTGTGCTCCATGATGCTGGAAAAAACATTGTTAATTGCCAAATTCCTCCTGGATTGTTGTGATAAGTTGCTCTGGGAGGATGTTTGGATATCAATTTTTATTCTTGGGAGTGTTCTTAAAGGGAACCTGTCACCACGTTTTTGGAAGATGGGATAAAAATAGCGTTAAATAGGGGCAGAGGTGGGCGTTACATTAGTGTGTTTGTTGTGCGTTTATTACCCACCTAAGTTGCCGAAATACCTTTGCAAAGTCTCCGTTTTCGCCTGTCAATCAGGCTGGTCTGGTCAAAAGGGCGTGTTGTCTTCCCCCAGATTTTGCGTAGTTTTCCGTTGGTGGCGTAGTGGTGTGCGCATGCCCAAGGTCCCGAATCCTCTGCCAGGGGATTTAAAAGAGCGCGCTGTTCGTTATTTCATTGGTGATCGGTGGGCGCGGCCATCTTCCTTTGGCCGCGCGTGCGCAGAAGCGGCGCTCTGCTGGCCGCGGCTTCAGGAAAATGGCCGCCGCGATCTCCATCTGCGCACGCGCGGCATCCCACGGCCATTTTCCTGAAGCCGCGGCCAGCAGAGCGCCGCTTCTGCGCACGCGCGGCCAAAGGAAGATGGCCGCGCCCACCGATCACCAATGAAATAACGAACAGCGCGCTCTTTTAAATCCCCTGGCAGAGGATTCGGGACCTTGGGCATGCGCACACCACTACGCCACCAACGGAAAACTACGCAAAATCTGGGGGAAGACAACACGCCCTTTTGACCAGACCAGCCTGATTGACAGGTGAAAACGGAGTCTTTGCAAAGGTATTTCGGCAACTTAGGTGGGTAATAAACGCATAACAAACACACTAATGTAACGCCCACCTCTGCCCCTATTTAACGCTATTTTTATCCCATCTTCCAAAAACGTGGAGACAGGTTCCCTTTAAACAAAATTTTGAGTAAACCACTGCTTTAGAAAGAGAGCAACCCCCACACATGAATGATCTCAGGATGCTTTACTGTTGGCAGGACACAGAACTCACCTCATCTTCTCAGGACACTCATTCTTTCAGATGTCCCAAACAGTCTAAAGGTGGCTTTGCTGTGAGAAAATATCTTTATCCCAGTCGTCTGCAGTCTGCCTGTACTTTCAAAACCGTTATTTTCACTGATGAAGCCTCCTTCATATTGTTTGAGATGTCAGGAGCAATGATTGTCCAGGGAAAAAATGGTGAACACTACCATGAGTCCTATGTTATGCCAACAGTCAAGCTTTCTGAGACCATTCATATGTGGGGTTACTTTTGATCCAAAAAAGTGGGGTCAGTCATTATTTTGGTTAAGAACACTGCCATGAATAAAGAATAGTTTACATCCTCGAAGAGCAACTTCTCCCAAAGATCCAGGAGCAGTTTGTGATAAACAGTGTTTTTTCCAGCATGATGAAGCACCATGTCACAAGGTGAAAGTGATATCTAAGTGATTCAATGAATAAAACATTGACGTTTTGGGTCCATGGCCTGGAAACTCACCAGATATCATTTCCATTGTGAACCTGTAGTCCAATCTCAAAAGAGGGTGGACAAACAAACACAGAAATTGTGATAAACAATAACGTCTAAAAAGATCTAAAAGACAGAAGGAGCAAACGTTGTGAAAACCAAAATTTGTATCTGTTTCAAAACTTTTGGTCACAACTGTACTATACTATCATTAGATGTCTGTGGAGATATTTGATTATAGGAGTAAGACAATATCTTTCATCTAATGCACTTATTTGCGCAATTAGTTGGAGGATTATGTATTTACTTTTGGCCATATGGCTTGTGTAGAGGAAGGTGAAGTAGCCACAAAGTAGTTCAAAAGTGAGATCAGAAGGTCAATACAACTCAGTTGGCATGTCAGACTTGATAGTTAGAAGGTCAGGCAAGGTCAGAAACAGTAAATATAAAATAATAAAAAATTAAACCGTAGCTCCCTTCTGGGAGTTGTAATTCAGTAGAGGGATCTTTTGTCTGTATTAGAGGAACATCATATTGGTTTGTTCTAGAAAACTGATCAATTGGAAAACGTGACATGATAGTCACACTGGATTCATCCTAATGTGCTGTAAATAGCTTCTCTAGTGTGGATCAAATCAGCCAAAAAGATCACATTTTCTGATGTCAGGAACATTTTCTACAAGACACTCACCTTTTGGATTCTCATTTGTGTCCTCATCCTGCCTTTGCAAATCATGACACATGTTTAGGAAGCAACATTCTGCCAGGCGACACTGCGGTAATTTATTGTGGGCCACTTTCATCCCATGGATGATACACATCCAAACATGAAGGGAGGGGGACACTGAGATCCCCGTGACAGTTCTGCCAAGGCCTAGGGCTGCTGTGGCTGTCTGATGGCATCTTCCATGACTATATCAGTAAGTATTTTCCAGCATTTTGGCATAAAGGTGACATTGTAATGTGTCTAAATCAGAATGATCACCAGCCTTGATCTTCTCACTGGTAACTAAATCTAATTTTAACAATTATATTGTCTTTATCCAGCAGGAGTGAAGGCAATAATATAAGTTTGTATCTCTCCAGTTATAATCTCACTGAACAACAATGGACTCTTTTATATGCCACTGTTAAGTGGTACAGCGTTTTAATTTCTATGTTGTTGAACTTTATTTCACCTTTTTATTATACAGAATTTTCTTTTTGCAAGTAGATGCACAACCATTTCACTACAGTTGTATAATTGCCAAATATATGGGATATTCTAAAACCTCCTCTAATGTTCTTGGCCCCATTTTGCTTTCCTGCCAGCCAGTGTGGCCCTATTGTTAATTTTAACCAGAAAACACCCATTTTTTTCATTACCTTTCAGAAAATAAAAGCTGAAAACTTATGCTGTGTACATTTGTTTCTTGTAGAATTATAGCCTTCATATACAGCATATCAATATAGAGTCTTCTATCTTCGATCACAGGTGTAGATACTATAATGATCGTTCCCTAAAGCTATATCATATGCTTCGTTATCAAGCTGTGCAGGATGTGGGGCTTCAGTATTGTTCTTTGGCACTCTGCTTACCTATACTTTAATATAATGTTGTTGTTTCTTTCTTTTTTTGACCTTATTCTATATTTTTGGAAGCTAATTAATGACCACCTATGACAAATCCTCTTTAGACTGAGTGGACACCTTTTTCCAAGTTTTCCCACCTACAAAGAATGAAGAGGTCTGTAATTTTACACTTCAACTGTGAAAGACAGAATCTAAAAATAAATTAACCCCTTTCTGACCTCGGACGGGATAGTACGTCCGAGGTCAGATCCCCTGCTTTGATGCAGGGCTCCGGCGGTGAGCCCATATCAAAGCCAGAACATGTCAGCTGTTTTGAACAGCTGACATGTGCTCGCAATAGCGGCGGGTGAAATCGCGATTCACCCACCGCTATTAACTTGTTAAATGCCGCTGTCAAACGCTGACAGCGGCATTTAATCGGCGCTTCCGGGCGCGTGGCCGGAAATGAGCGCATCGCCGACCCTGTCACATGATCAGGGGTCAGCGATGCATCAGAATGGTAACTATAGAGGTCCTTGAGACCTCTATGGTTACTGATGCCGGCCTGCTGTGAGCGCCACCCTGTGGTCGGCGCTCATAGCAAGCCTGTTATTAAGCTACGCAGCAGTTATCTGATGATCGCTGCTATGTAGCAGAGGCGATCGAGTTGTGCCAGCTTCTAACCTCCCATGGAGGCTATTGAAGCATGGCAAAGGTAAAAAAAAAAGTTTAAAAAAATGTGAAAAAAAAAAAAAAAAGTTTAAATCACTCCCCCTTTCGCCCCATTCAAAATAAATCAATAAAAAAAAAAATCAAACCTACACATATTTGGTATTGCCGCGTTCAGAATCGCCCGATCTATCAATAAAAAAAGCATTAACCTGATCGCTAAACGGCATAGCGAGAAGAAAATTCGAAACGCCAGAATTACGTTTTTTTTGTTCACCACAACATTGCATTAAAATGCAATAATGAGCGATCAAAAGAACGTATCTGCACCAAAATGGTATCAATAAAAACGCCAGCTCGGCATGCAAAAAATAAGCCCTCAACTGACCCCAGATCACAAAAAGTGGAGACACTACGGGTATCAGAAAATGGCGCAATTTTTTTTTTTTTTAGCAAAGTTTGGAATTTTTTTTCACCACTGAGATAAAAGAGAACGTAGACATGTTGAGTGTCTATGAATTCGTACTGACCTGGAGAATCATAATATCAGGTCAGTTTTAGCATTTAGTGAACTTAGTAAAAAAGCCAAACAAAAAATAAGTGTGGGATTGCACTTTTTTTGCAATTTCACCGCACTTGGAATTTTTTTCCCGTTTTCTAGTACATAACATGCTAAAACCAATGATGTCGTTCAAAAGTACAACTTGTTTCGCAAAAAATAAGCCATCACATGGCCATATTGACGGAAAAATAAAAAAGTTATGGCTCTGGGAAGGAGGGGAGCGAAAAACGAACACGGAAAAACGGAAAATCCCAAGGTCATGAAGGGGTTAAAAAAAGAAAATCACATTGTATGATTTTTAAAGAATGAAATTACATTTTGTGGCATGAAATAAGTATTTGATCACCTACCAACCAGCATGAATTCTGGTCCTCACACAATTGTTAGTTTTTCTTTAAGAAGCCCTTCTACTCTGCACTCATTACTTGTATTTATTGGACCTATCTGAACTCATTACCTGTATAAAAGACACCTGACCACACACTTAACCAATCATACTCCAACCTCTCCACCATGGCCAAGACCAAAGAGCTGCTTAAGGATGCCAGGTACAAGATTGTAAACCTGCACAAGGCTGGGATGGGCTACAGGACAATAGGCAAGCAGCTTGGTGAGATGGCAACAACTCTTGGCACAATTATTAGAAAATGGAAGAAGCACAAAATGATTGTCAATCTTCTTTGGTCTGGGGCTCCATGTAAGACCTGCTTTCGTGGGGTAAGGATGATTCTGAGAAAGGTCATGAATCAGCCCAGAACTACATGGGAGGACCTGGTCAAGGACCTGAAGGGAGGTGAGACCACAATCTCAAACATCACCGTTAGTAACACACTACATGCCATCAGCACATGTCCAGGCCCGCTTGAAGTTCACCAATGACCATCTGGATGATCGAGAGGAGGCATGACAGAAGGTCATGTGATCAGATGAGACCAAAAATAGAACTTCTTGTTATCAACTCCACTCGCCGTGTTTGTAGGAAGAAGAAGGATGAGTACCACCCCAAGAACAGTGTCCCAACCATGAAGCATAGTGAGGGATACATAAAATTTTTGGGGTGTTTTTCTGCAAAGGGGACATGATGACCGTGCTGTATAGAAAGGAGGATGGATGGGGTAATGTGTCATGAGATTTTGGCCAACAACCACCTTTCTTCAGTAAGAGCATTGAAGATGGGTCGTGGCTGGGTCTTCCAGCATGACAATGACCCAAAACACACAGCCAGGGCAACTAAGGAGAGGCTCCATAAGAAGCATTTCAAGGTCCTGGAGTGGCATAGCCATTCTCCAGGCCAGAAAATATTTGGAGGGAGCTGAAACTAAATGTCCAGCAAAAGCCTCGAAAGCTGGAAGTTCTGAAGAAGATCTTTGTGAAGGAGTGGGCCAAAATCCCTCCTGCAGTGTGTGCAATCTTGGTCAAAAGCTACAGGAAACATCTGACCTCTGTAACTGCAAACAAAAGTTTCTGTACCAAATATTAAGTTCTGTTTTTCTATTGTATCAAATACTTATTTCATGCAATAAAATTAAATTTCATTATCACACAATGTGATTTTCTGGTTTTTATTTTTAGGTTCTGTCTCACAGTTGAAGTGTATCCACAATAAAAAATACAGACCTCTCCATTCTTTGTAGGTGGGAAAACTTGCCAAACCAGCAGTGTATCAAATACTTATTTTGCCCTCTGTCTATTGGCAGGAAGATGTATTAAGCATTTACCAACAGCTGAAAAATTAGCACAGGAAATAAGACCTTATGCAACTGTCTACATGTCAGTCCACTTTGTTTTATTTGCCACCAGTGGGATGAAAATTCTGTAGTGTGTTTAGGCTTGACCTATGATCCAGTTTTATTTATTATCACAATATTCTTGATTGAAGAATGAGTTCACTAAAATAAATCCTTAATATGTAACCATCATTTTAATTTTTTTTTTCAGAAATCGATGGTACACATTAAAATAAGCCACTATGTAATATGCCTTATCAGTGAAATCTGCTGCTTTCACCTCCTGGGTTGAACTTTCACTCTCAATTCATGGGTAAAAGCTGTATTCATTGAATACAGATTTTCCCATTACTGAGAGAGGATATGACAGATAGTGCTTAAATGGTATGGCGTGGGGGAGGAGCTTAGGGCAGACCCAGGCATCCTGCTGTAAGTTCTCCTGAAGCAAATGGTTACAGTTCTCCATAGAAACTTAAGAGAACCAACTGTCATTTTTGTTATCCTAGTAATGGAAAATCTGTGTTCACTGGATGGGTTTTACCATGAATTGGGAGTTTCAAAGGGAATCTGTCACCCCTGGGGATGTCTATGACCTATTAACATAGGCTTACAGGTAATGGAAATGTTACACAAGTCCTACCAGTATGCCTCATATTAATGGTCTTGTTGCTGAGAAATGTTATATTCTTTCTCTGTTAATGATTTCTTCCAGGCTTCGAGGCATGCAGTTCCTAGAAGTCCCTGCCTCCTGTCCGCATCCCCCTCCCATCAGCGTCAGTTACGGCCACAAAATGCCTGTGCCCTGCACTCCCCCAGAAATGCATACCTCATCCTCCCTTTTATGTCCACTGCATTCAGGGATCTTCTACACAGGTTCTGGGGAGTCACTGTGACCTACGGTCTGTTCACCGATAATATGCTCTCCTCACTTCCTCCCTGCACAGTCATCACTAGGAACCATGTATACATGGCGATGACTATGCTGGGAGGGAGTGGGGAGAGCACCTTACCAGCGCACACACCGGAGATCCCTGAGTGCAGTTCCCAGAGATGGGAGGATGAGGTATGTATATCTTAGGGAGTGCAGGCGCCGGGCCTAAACTGACACTGATGGGATGGGGTAAGTATTACAATTAGGAGAGGAGGCAGGGATTTCTTCCAAGCACCGCATGCCCTGGAGCCTGGAAGAAATCATTAACATAAAGACAGAATATAACATTTCTCAGCAGTAAGACTGTTAATATGGGGCAAACAGGTAGGACTAGTGTAACATTTTTATTACCTGTATGCCCATATTAATAGATCATATACTTCTCGGGGGTGACACATTCCCTTTAAGAATGAACGATCAGTCCAGAAAGAGAGAATCTAATTTCTCTAATAAAATATATTACAAAGTTTATTGATTTCTGAAAAAAATGGATTAGAACTGTTACTCTTGATCACTTTGCCACCTGGCTTCCACACTTTCTCTCCTGTGACACCCCCACCCTTATCATGGGTGATTTTAACATTCCCATTGCTTCTCCCCTCTCCCCATCTGCTTCTCACCTTTTATCTTTAACCTCCTCTTTCGGCCTCTCGCAGCATACTAACTCTCCAACGCATGAAGATGGAAACTCCTTTGACTTGGTCTTCTCCCGGTTTGCTCAGTGGATGATTTCACAAACTCCCCTCTCCCGCTCTCTGACCACAACCTTCTTTCATTCTCTATCAAGAACTGCCATCCCACTCAGGTCACCCCCACTTTCCACACTTATAGAAACATACAGGCCATTAACACCCAGAAACTTATGAAGAACTTGCAGTCCTCATTGGCCCCAATCTTCTCCATCTCATGTCCTGATTCTGCTCTGAAGCATTACAATGAAACCCTGCAAAGTGCCCTGGATGAAGCTGCACCTCCTATACATAGAACAACTCGGCACAGATGGCGACAACCATGGCACACGCTGCAAACACGTTTCCTGCAGCGGTGCGCCAGGTGCGCCGAACGTCTGTGGAGAAAATCTAATCTACCCGAAGATTTCATCCATTATAAGTTCATGCTAAAAACATACAACTCTGCCCTTCACCTTTCCAAACAAACCTATTTCAACACCCTCATCACCTCACTGTCAAATAACCCTAAACGTCTCTTTGACACTTTCCAGTCCCTACTCAACCCAAGAGTGCAGGCTCCAACCACAGATCTCCGCGCTGACGATCTGGCCAATTACTTCAAAGAAAAAATTGACCACATTCGACAGGAATTCATCTCCCAATCTCTTCATACCATGCACTGTCCTCCCTCCCCCACTGCATCTAGTTCACTCTCTGACTTTGAACCAGTTACAGAAGAAGTAAGCAGGCTCCTTGCATCTTCTCGCCCGACCACTTGCACCAGTGACCCCATTCCGTCACATCTCCTCCAGTCCCTTTCCCCGGCTGTCACCTCTCACCTAACAAAAATATTTAACCTTTCCCTCACTTCCGGTACTTTTCCCTCCTCATTTAAGCATGCCATCATACATCCATTACTTAAAAAACCTTCCCTTGACCAAAATTGTGCCGCTAATTATAGACCTGTCTCTAATCTTCCCTTCATCTCTAAACTCCTCGAACGCCTGGTCCTCTCCCGTCTTACCCGCTATCTCTCAGATAACTCTCTTCTCGACCCTCTTCAATCTGGTTTCTGCTCTTTACACTCTACTGAAACTGCCCTCACTAAAGTCTCTAATGACCTACTAACAGCTAAATCTAATGGTCACTACTCCATGCTAATTCTCTTGGATCTCTCTGCAGCATTCGATACTGTGGATCATCAGCTCCTCCTCACTATGCTCCGCTCCATCGGCCTCAAGGACACCGTTCTCTCTTGGTTCTCCTCCTATCTCTCTGACCGCTCCTTCACTGTATCTTTTGCTGGTTCCTCCTCCTCTCACCTTCCCCTTACTGTTGGGGTTCCTCAAGGATCAGTCCTAGGCCCCCTCCTCTTCTCTTTGTATACCGCCCCTATTGGTCAAACAATCAGTAGATTTGGTTTCCAGTACCATCTTTATGCTGACGACACCCAATTATACACCTCTTCTCCTGTTATCACGCTGACCTTTTTAGAAAACACCAGTGATTGTCTTACCGCTGTCTCTAACATCATGTCCTCCCTCTATCTGAAACTGAACCTGTCAAAAACTGAACTCCTCGTGTTCTCTCCCTCTACTAACCTACCTTTGCCTGACATTGCCATATCCGTGTGTGGTTCCACCATTACTCCAAAGCAACATGCCCGCTGTCTTGGGGTCATCCTAGATTCCGAGCTTTTATTCACCCCCCACATCGGATCACAGGCTCGCTCTTCTTATCTGCATCTCAAAAACATTTCTAGAATTCGCCCTTTTCTTACTTTCGACTCTGCAAAAACTCTTACTGTTTCACTTATTCATTCTCGCCTGGACTATTGTAACTCTCTACTAATCGGCCTCCCTCTTACCAAACTCTCCCCGCTCCAATCTGTCCTGAATGCTGCTGCCAGGATCATATTCCTCACCAACCGTTACACCGATGCCTCTACCTTGTGCCAGTCATTACACTGGCTACCCATCCACTCCAGAATCCAGTACAAAGCTACTACCCTCATTCACAAAGCACTCCATGGCTCAGCACCACCCTACATCTCCTCTCTGGTCTCAGTCTACCACCCTACCCGTGCCCTCCGCTCCGCTAATGACCTCAGGTTAGCATCCTCAATAATCAGAACCTCCCACTCCCGTCTCCAAGACTTTACACGTGCTGCGCCGATTCTTTGGAATGCACTACCTAGGTTAATACAATTAATCCCCAATCCCCACAGTTTTAAGCGTGCCCTAAAAACTCATTTGTTCAGACTGGCCTACCGCCTCAACGCATTAACCTAACGATCCCTGTGTGGCCTATTAAAAAAAAATAAATAAAAATAATCAGGTTCCTCGCATCATGTTCTCATACACTTTATGCAGTCAATAGCCTCTGTGTCTGTACTGCTACATACTTAGGCTGATAACTGGTTCATGCAGCTTTACATGAACACCTGAGCCTTACACTATGGCTGGTCCAAATAACTAAAGCAATTGTTACCATCCACCTCTCGTGTCTCCCCTTTTCCTCATAGTTTGTAACCTTGTGAGCAGGGCCCTCATTCCTCCTGGTATCTGTTTTGAACTGTGATTTCTGTTATGCTGTAATGTCCATTGTCTGTACAAGTCCCCTCTATAAGTTGTAAAGCGCTGCGGAATATGATGGCGCTATATAAATAAAAATTATTATTATTATTATTATAAATGTAAAATCTAATGGGGACCTTTCACCAGTGTTGGAATGTTATACCGCTTGCATCTTGGAATAGAGGCTGTGTTGCTACGTCTTTTTTCCATTTCTTATTTCCTTCTCTTTGTTGCAGAGATATTACCTTGTAAACGTTACATGATGTCTAAGGGGCATTACCAGAGATTTTCCACTGGGTGCGTGTGCCTCTTCTCCTGCATGAGGCTGACCAATCATAGTCAGGCAGCAACATACTGGAGAAAAAAAGAACACAGCCAACAATAGCTTAGAGCAGGTTTCCCAGTTTGAGACATTTAATAACAGACGGTGTGCCCTCTTCACTGCAGAGCTGTGTGTGATAATAAAGTGTCAGGAACAGAGCATAGATGAGTGTGAAAACATATACCTTTCAGCTTTCATCTCACAGAGGTCAATGGGGATACAGCAGATCTCAAAGCACTGTGAGAGAAGAGCTGCAGAGGTGTTTGTAATGAGCCGAAGCTCCACTCTGTTGTACTGCTCCTCCCCCACACTGGCTGCTGTGGAATGAAAACTGAAAGGTGTATGTCAGCACACTCAGCTCTGCTTTACCCTCACCACTTTGTAATCAAACACAACTCTATGAGGAGATCAGCTTCTCAGTCATTACATGTCTCACACTGAGAAACTTACTGTTGTGGCGGCTTGTTTTCCCCCAGTATTTTGCTGTGTGCTTATGATTGATCAACCTCATGCAGGGGAATAGGTACATGACTAGAAATAAATCTTTGGCAATGCCCCCATGCTGATAACAAGCTAGTATCTCCACTACAAAGAAGAAACATTAAAAAATACAAGCCGTGGAGTGGCATTGCGCTGCCTGACCGTTCAGTGTTCATGAGTCTGCTGGAATGGTGTTTTAGGGTTTTTCTTTATTTTTTGACTGCCCTTCATAAAAAGTTTCCAAGTCCTTACCGTTATGTCAGAGCACTTTAAGGATTCATAATGTCTTTAATTATTTGGATTTTATGAGGGCTTTCTATAGTTGGACCTTCTGAGTAGGTCATAATGTTCTTTTTTTATTTCATAAACCGTGTCATTTACAACAGTTTTGCCTTTCATGTCGTACAACACGATCACTTGTAATGAAAGCAAACTTTTGTCCCTTGAGATATGAATGTGTTTATAAAAAGGACAAGCAGGAGATTACTGTATAAGTAATGATGATTATCCACAATGTATGCCATCGGAGATGGCTTATAAATCATCTGGAAGAGAAGACAAATATTACAAAGATCATTGTCTTCTCTGGTCATAAGTGGCCAAAAAAGCATCCTTTGGGACAAGAACCCATAATACGGGATGTGTCTTTATTAGGATTCATCCCTTTTATCATCTTTTGGAACAGTTGTGTTCTTAGCAAGTAGGTTGCGGCACAGGGAATGGAGTAATGGGAATTTTCTCTATGATCTAAAATGCAAAGAAATTAAGTGTGACAAATTACTGTGACAAGTACTTTGTGTGGAAGAAATATTCCTATTGGGCAACAATGTTTTATGGATACTTGATCCCAAAAAAGAATAGTGGACATTTTCATAATTCTTTTTTTTTTTCAGATATTGCATCCATAATCCCCATTTGACCTGATGTTCATTGGAGCCTATGCGTGTCCTTTAGATTTTTGACCATAGTTCCAATGTGAAAATGGCATAGGGCTTTGTGATGTATTAATCATTATTTGTTTAGATGGAAGTACCGGTACATGGCTTTTTATTATTACATCTAATAAAACACAAGGTAATATTGAAGCTTTCTTATACTGTATTATTTCACAAGTTAGCACAAACGGAAAATCTGCCACCACCTGTATAACACCAGTTTCTCCCGCCAACTTGTACAGTTGTTGGAAAAGTGTTTGCCCCTTCCTGATTTCCTATTCTTTTGCATGTTTGTCACACTTAAATGTTTCAGATCAGCAAACAAATTTAAATATTAGACAAAGGTAACACAAACACAAAATGCAGTTTTTAAAATAAGGTCTTTATTATTAAGGGAAAAATAAATGAAAACCTACAGGGCCCTGTGTGAAAAAGTGATTGCCCCCCCGGCCTTAAAACATAGATTAACTGTGGTTTATCATATCTTTGGGAAGTTGAGTTCAAATTATCTAGCCACATCCAGGCCTCTGATTACTGCTACGCCTGTTCTCAATCAAGAAATAACTTAAATAGGACCTGCCTGACAAGGTGAAGTAGACCAAAAGTTCCTCAAAAGCTAGACATCATGCCACAATCCAAAGAAATTCTGAAAAAAATGAGAAACAAAGTAAGATCTATCAGTCTGGAAAAGGTTATAAACTCATTTCTAAAGCTTTGGCACTGCAAACGTCATCCACAATTGGCGAAAACATGGAACAGTGGTGAACCTTCCCAGGAGTGGCTGGCTGACCAAAGTTACCCCAAGAGCGCAGTGATGTCTCACCCAAGAGGTCACAAAAGATGCCACAACATCATCCAAAGAACTGCAGGCCTCAATTGCTTCAGTTAAGGTCAGTGTTCCATAAGAAAGAGACTGGACAAAAATATCCTGCATAGCAGAGTTGCAAGACGAAAGCCACTGCTGAGTAATAAGAACATAAAGACTCGTCTCAGTTTTGCCAGAAAACATTTTGATGATTCCTAAGACTTTTGTGACTGACGAGACAAATGTTGACCTTTTTGGAAGGTGTATGTCCCATTGCATCTAGCGTAGAAGTAATACAGCATTTCAAAAAAAGGAACATCATGCCAACAGTAAAATTTGGTAGTTGTAGTGTGATTAGTCTGGGGCTGCTTTGCTGTTTCAGGACCTGTAAGACTTGCTGTGGTAAATGGAATCATGAAATCTGCTGTCTACCAAAAGATCCTGAAGGAGAATATCCAGCCACCTGTTCGTTACCTCAAGCTGAAGTACACTTGGGTTATGCAGCAGGGCAATGATTCAAAACACACAGCAAGTCCACCTCTGAATGGCTTAACAAAAACAAAATTAAGACTTTGGAGTGGCCTAGTCAAAGTCCTGACCGTAATCTGATCGAGATACTGTGGCATGATTTAAAAAGGTGGTTTATGGTCTAAAACCCTCCAATGTGGCTGAATTACAACAATTCTGCAAAGATGTGTGGGCCAAAATTCTCCAGAGCGTTGTAAAAGACTCATTGCCAGTTGTCATAAACACTTGATTGTGGTTGTTGTTGCTAAAGGTGGCCCACCCAGTTAACAGGAATAGGGGGCAATCACTTGTTCACACAGGGCCTGTAGGTTTGGATTAATTTTTCCGTTAATAAAGACCTTTATTTCAAAACTGCATTTTGTTTACTTTTGTTATCTTTGTCTATTATTTAACTTTGTTTGGTGACCTGAAACATTTAAGTGTGACAAACATGCAAAATAATACAAAATCAAGAAGGAGGCAAACACTTTTACACAACTGTATGTGTTGGTGTAACAAAAATGTATATTTTATGCTACTGCGTTTTATCCTAGTGTAATTTTATAATGTTGGCATAAATCTCTCAGAAATTGTAATGAACTTTATACATTTCATAAAGTTTAGTCTTTTATAATGTCTAAAAATGTAATGGAAAAAAAAAAATCCGTATTTCTCTTCCAGAGCAATCTCGGTCACTTGCCTATGAGATGATCTGGCCCCTGATTTTACAATACAAACTGCTTACTTTATTAAATATATCACTTCCAAGCAATGAGATTTTGACAATGCCAGTCAGAACAGCTGCATAAACTTTGTTGAAATGTTGCTCTCACCTTCCGTCTACCTACCAACACTGACAACTCCTCAGTGGTCTTCCTTCCTGCTGCTGCTGATTATCTTATATTAATAATAATAATAATAATAATTTTATTTATATAGCGCCAACATATTCCGCAGCGCTTTACAACTTATAGAGGGGACTTATACAGACAACAGACATTACAGCATAACAGAAATCACAGTTCGAAACAGATACCAGGAGGAATGAGGGCCCTGCTGCTCGCAAGCTTACAATCTATGAGGAAAAGGGGAGACACAAGAGGTGGATGGTAACAATTGCTTTAGTTATTTGGACCAGCCATAGTGTAAGGCTCGGGTGTTCATGTAAAGCTGCATGAACCAGTTAACTGCCTAAGTATGTAACAGTACAGACACAGAGGCTATTAACTGCATAAAGTGTATATTGCTCAGTATAAGCTGTATCTGTCAGTCAGGCTGTCACTGGGACTCAATTTCTAGCAGGACACACAAAATGCTCATTCTAGTAGCACTATACAGTCTTTCTGTAATGGATTTTCTAATTAAGTACACCAGTCTCATCAGGTCCAATGGATGTATTTGTTAATAAATATGCAGTTTGTCCTGTGAAATCTGTTGACATATCTTTTTAAGAAGTCAAATGCATTATACTGACAATCTAATATGAATCTGTCAGTAATATCAACTGCCTCACGAAACCGCATTATATGGGCATACTGGTCTTAGAAGATGTAAAGGTGTTAATGGTTTTCCATTTTAATGTGTTACTTAATACTAATTAACTAGCTTTTGCCTCCATTGGTTGTTTTCCAGCCTAACAAAAGCCTCTTTATTCTGATAGCTCACTGTCTGATTTCCTTGTTTGGTACTTCAGCGGCTGTAGCTGGGCAGGGAATCAACCCACTGTGGTAGATGCTAGATAAGTGCTCCCTTTACACACAGAGAACTTAAACCCTCATTTACATCTGATTCAAAGAGCTAACTGGTAATGCAGTAGGGATTTTGGCCCACTCCTTCATACAGGTCTTCTCCAGATCTGTCAGGTTTGGGGGTTTTCACTGGGTAACACTGAGTTTCAGCTCCCTCCTAAGATTTTCTACTGGGTTCAGATCCGGAGACTGGCTAGTCCACTACAGGACCTTGGAATGCTTCTTATGGAGCCACTCCATAGTTGCCCTGGCTGTGTTTTCCAAGTCTTTGTCGTGGTGGAAGCTACCTACCCATATTCAATACTCTTACTGAAGGAAGGAGGTTGTTGGCCAAAATCTCTCAATACATGACCCCATCCATTTTGCAAGTCCCCACCTCATCCATTCTTCCTTCAATACGGTGCAGTCATCCTGTCCCATTTACAGAATAGCACACAAAAATGATTATGTATCCCCCACCATGCTTCACAGTTAGTACGGTGTTCTTGGGGTTGTACTCCTATTACTTCTTTCTCCAAACACAGCAAGTGGACTTGATACCAAAAAGTTCTGTTTTGGTCTTTTCTGACCACCTGACCTTCTCCTGTGCCTCCTCCATTTTCTAATAAATGTGCGAACAGTTATTACCTTTTCACCAAGCTGCTTGCCTATTGTCCTGTAGCCTGTCCTGTAGCCCATCTCAGCCTTGTGCAGGTCTACAATTTTGTCCCTGGTGTCTTTAGACTGTTGTTTGGTCTTGGCCATGGTAGAGAGGTTGTAGTGTGATTGAGTGTATGGATAGGTGTCTTTAATACAGCTAACTAGTTCAAACAGGTGCAAATAATACAGATAATGAGTGCAGAGTAGGAAGGCTTCTTGAAAAAAAAAGCTAACAGGTCTGTGTTATGTTACACTGCATATATGTTGCAAGCCCTTTACATATAATAAACTAGCACCACATTGACTTGGACTTTCTTTTCACTTTGAATATAATATAAGCTCTGTATATCCCCACCCACACCACTGAATGTCATCTTTCTGCCTATGCACAGTGTACACAGAAAGCTGCCAGTCAGTGTTGTGGATAGGGTTATGCAGAGCTCAGCATTCAGAATACTAATACATCTATGTAACGGACTGTGTGGTGAAACCACTGTGCTGTGTTGTGTTGCAAGGAAAGTCCAGAGGATGCAGGCAGGCACTGTAAGAACATGGGAACCACGGATGCGGATGGGACCGGCTGATGTAAAGATGAGCACTAGCAGGTGTGGCTGATTGACAGGCAAGCAGACATGTCTGATAGGCAGGCGGGCATGGCCGATAGGCAGGCAGGTATACAGGAATATGAGCTCAGGGATCTGAGAACTAACAGGAATGTTAAGCACAAACAAGAACGTTGCACAGGCACCTCCCACATGGTGAAGGTGCCTTAAATAATAAGTGCTCTCCAGCCATTGACTGGGGACATTTTAGGATGGTGCGCACTGTCTCTGCAAGATGCTGGGACCGCGCACACGTGCGCACCCTAAGCAGAGTGCCCGGGGATTTGCGAGCAGTGAGCAGATCCCAGGCAGCCGCAGGAGGATGAGGACAGGACGCAGGACCGTGGCGGTGAGCATGGCAGAGAGCAGAGACGCCGGAGACATGCCAGAGACAGCAGAAGAAGGGGGAGGTGCGGGGCTGCAGCGCATTTCTGCTGGGGAATAGGGTGCAGAGTCGCCGGCGTTACAATCTACAGCAGATGACAAGTAATTTTATCAAAACTGCAGCAAGCAGCTCAGGAAGTGACACATAGCTGTATCTCTGCCCGAACATCGTGCTGCTCTCAGATGGTGTAACAAAAACCTGGTAATAGATTGCCTTTACAAATATCCAACATCCATATGCTTAAGGCTACTTTCACACTTGCGTCGGTACGGAGCCGTCGCCATGCGTCGGCCCGACGTACCGATGCACGTTGTGAAATAAATGCACAACGGGGGCAGCGGATGCAGTTTTTCAACGCATCCGCTGCCCCATTGTAATGTCCGGGGAGGAGGGGGCGGAGTTTTGGCCACGCATGCGTGGTCAAAAATGGCGGCCGCGACGCACAAAAAAAGTTACATGGAACTTTTTTGCGCACGACGGATGAGACGTGTGGCCATACGTCCCAATGCGTCGCTAATGCAAGTCTATGGAGAAAAAACGCATCCTGCGGGCAACTTTGCAGGATGCGTTTTTTCTCCAAAATGACGCATTGCGACGTACGTCACACGACGCTAGTATGAAAGTAGCCTAAGGCTGTGCCT
Source organism: Ranitomeya variabilis (assembly GCF_051348905.1). Lineage (NCBI taxonomy): Eukaryota > Metazoa > Chordata > Amphibia > Anura > Dendrobatidae > Ranitomeya > Ranitomeya variabilis. Next base: position 382,671,998 of record NC_135237.1, on the reverse strand, counting down.
AGTATTGTGGCCTTGCACTGGTAGGGTAGGTCATCAATTGAAAAGCACAAAAATCCTTAAAACATCAGTTGCAACTTAAACAAAAATTAAAAATTGATTGTCTGCTGTGGATCCTATACCATGGTTAAAACAATTATCTTTAATGACTATTGATGATTGTCCTGCCTGACTACATATAACCAGACTTGTTCTAGCTGTCTTCCAGCTGCCCTTCTGTAAAGCTTATTCTAGCCAATTACAGGCAAAATGTAGACAAGGCCAGTCCGTCTAATTAAGACCTTTACTTTTTATGCAATTAACATATCGTTGTCTTTTTTGTGTTTTTTTTTTTCAACTCAAAAGACTGCTGATCCAAAATAACCAGTGTTGTGCCTCATAGTCGGCCTTGGTGCACACTCACGTTTTCTATTTTTATTAAAAAAAAAAAAAAAAACACTCATGCAATGCAGTTTTTTTAACCAGTTCAAGACCTTGCCATTTGCTCCCATTCCTAACCAAGTATACATGTTGTTTAAAGAGCTATAAAAATGTCTTAATCAGATATTGAAATTATTTGTATATCTATTTTAAATGATAAATTGGGTAGATTTTGTTATATTCATACCTTCTATAATTTTTAAAGTGCATATATCGGTGGAAAAATAAAGGAAATATGTGTTACATTTTTTAAATAAATTTATGACTACAATGAATAGTTTAACTGAAAAACATATTAAATTTTGTAACAATTATTTCTATGTATCGGACATTTTTTTTGACGGTGGTGTAGTAACAGTGATTTGTACTGGCAGCAGGATATATATATATATATATATATATATATATATATATATATATATATATATATATATATATATATATATATATATATATATATATATATATATATATATATAATTGTCTAAGGGGTACTTCCGTCTTTCTGTCGGCAACGTCCGTCATGGAAATCCCGCGTCACTGATTGGTCTCGCCAGCTGCCTGTCATGGCTGCCGCGACCAATCAGCGACAGCCACAGTCCGATTAGTCCCTCCCTATTCCCCTGCAGTCAGTGCCCGGCGCCCGCCTACTCCCCTCCAGTCACCGCTCACACAGGGTTAATGCCAGCAGTAATGGACCGCGTTATGCCGTGGGAAACGCACTCCGTTAACGCTGCTATTAACCCTGTGTGTCCCCAACTTTTTACTATTGATGCTGCCAATGCAGCATCAATAGTAAAAAGATGTAATGTTAAAAATAATAAAAAAACAAAAAACTTGCTTTTCTCACCTTCCGTAGTCCGCCGAGCTGCGCACGCCTGCCACCAGCTTCCATTCCCAGAGATGCATTGCGAAATTACCCAGAAGACTTAGAGGTCTCGCGAGACCGCTAAGTCATCTGGGTAATTTCGCAATGCATCCTGGGAACGGAACATGGAGGCAGCCGCGCATGCGCATCGCCAGAGCTTCTCTGGATCCCGGCGGGTGAGTATATAACTATTTTTTATTTTAATTATTTTTTAACAGGGATATGGTGCCCACACTGCTATATACTGCATGGGCTGTGTTAGATACCGCGTGGCTGCTATATACTAAGTGGCCAGTGTTAGATACTATGTGGGCTGTGTTATGTACTGCGTGGGCTGTGCTATATATTACGTGGCCAGTGTTATATACTGTGTGGCCTGTGTTATATACTGCGTGGCTGCTATATACTGCGTGGGCTGTGTTATATAGTATGTGGGCTGTGTTATATACTCCATGGGCTGTGTTATATAGTACGTGGGCTGTGCTATATACTACGTGGCTGTCCTATATACTACGTGGGCTGTGTTATATAGTACGGGGCTGTGTTATATACTGCATCGGCTGTGTTATATACTGTGTGGGCTGTGTTATATACTGTGTGGCTGCTATATACTGCGTGGGATGTGTTATATAGTACGTGGGCTGTGTTATATACTGCGTGGGCTGTGTTATATACTGTGTGGCCACTGTTATATATTGCGTGGCCTGTATTAACGCATTGGGTATGCTACAATATGTATGTATGTATATAGCAGCCACATAGTATATAGCACAGGCTACGTAGTATTTGTCTGCTATATACTACATGGCTCCTATATACTGCGTGGCCTGTGCTATATACTATGTGGCTGCTATATACATACATGCATACATGTTCTAGAATACCCGATGCGTTAGAATCGGGCCACCTTCTAGTGTATATATATATATATATATATATATATATATATATATATATATATATATATATATATATATCTAATATATAAAGCTGAATGTGTGTGTGTGTGTATGTATGTATGTATGTATGTATGTCCGGGATTGGCATCTGAACCGTAGCAGCTACAGCCACAAAATTTTGCACAGTCACACGTCTGGACCCCGAGAGCGTCATAGGCTATGTTGTGAGGTGAAATTTTAACCCCGCGCTTTCCAATTCACCAAACAATTTTGCCCCTATCTACATAATGGGGAAAAAGTGAAAGGAAAAGTGTTGGAGGCGTCGCAGCTACAGGCACAAAATTTTGCACAGTCACACGTCTGGACCCTGAGAGCGTCAAAGCTATATTGTGAGGTGAAATTTTAACCCCGCGCTTTCCAAGTCACCAAACAATTTTGCCCCTATCTACATAATGGGGAAAAAATGAAAGGAAAAGTGTTGGAGGCAAATTAACAGCTGCCAGATGTGAACAAGGGGGACTTAAAGAATGACAGCGATGGCACCAAAGAGTATATACTGTACAGTTGCTAAGGTGGGGCCCCAACATGGGATAATCACACCACCACGGGGATATGAACACACACACAAAATGCGCCACACACTACCACGTGCTCGAACACATATACCACCCTCAGTGCACATTTCACCACACATACACCAACCTCGCCACATAAAAGTAGAAACACAAAAGTCGCCGCTCAAAACTCGCCACGCGCAAAACTCTCCACATGCAAAACTCGCCACACGTGCAAAACTCGCCACACGCAATACTTGCACACGCAGAAAAATTGCCACACGCAGAAAAATTGCCACATGCACAAAAGTTGCAACACATGCAAAAGTTGCCTCACACAAAACTTGCACATACTCAAAAGGCACCACACATAAAACTCGCCACGCGCAAAACTCGCCATGCGCAAAACTTGCTGCACACAACTTGCTACACTAACCTGTCACATGCAACTCGACACACAAAAAGTTGCTACACGCATGTCGCCACACAAAACTCATCTCACAAAAGTCCCTACATGCATGTCGCCACACGCAACTCAACACACACAACTTGACACACGAAACTCGCCCTAAAACACACACAAGTCTGGTATCCTTCAAAAATAAAAATCTGATTAATAAGCAGACAAACTACAAGAGCAACAAATGTACCATATAGGAATCCGGCAGCTGTCAGTCACATGACCAGTCTATTATGTGTATGTGTGAGCTAATATATACTGCCAGGGGGTGGGCTTACTGTTGGCTGGGGATTTATCAGGCTGCCATTTTAGCTTACAAATACTGAGGTAAAAATACTGACCAAATAACGTGTGAACGAGGGCTAATACAGGAGGAGATGGCATACAGCTATATACTATATACAGGAGATGACACACAGGTATATACTATTTACAGGGGAGATGACACACAGGTATATACTATATACAGGAGGAGATGACACACAGATATATACTATATACAGGAGAGATGACACACAGGTATATACTATATAGAGGAGGAGATGACATACAGGTACATACTACATACAGGAGGAGATGACATACAGGTATATACTATATACAGGAGGAGATGACACACAGGTATATACTATATACAGGAGCAGATTACCTACAGGTATATAGTATATACAGGAGGAGATGACACAGGTATATGCTATGTATAGGAGGAGATGACATACAGGTATATACTATATACAGGAGATGACACACAGATATATACTATATATAGGTGAGATGACACACAGGTATATACTATATACAGGAGATTACATACAGGTATATCTAATATATAAAGCTGAATGTGTGTATGTATGTATGTGTGTATGTCCGGGATTGGCATCTGTACCGTCGCAGCTACAGCCACAAAATTTTGCACAGTCACACGTCTGGACCCCGAGAGCGTCATAGGCTATGTTGTGAGGTGAAATTTTAACCCCGCGCGTTCCAATTCACCAAACAATTTTGCTCCTATCTACATAATGGGGAAAAAGTGAAGGGAAAAGTGTTGGAGGAAAATTGACAGCTGCCAGATGTGAACAATGAGGACTTAAAGAATGAGAGCGATGGCGACAAAGAGTATATACCGTACAGTTGCTAAGGTGGGGCCCCGACATGGGATACTCACCACACACGGGGATATGAACACAAACACAAAATGCGCCACACACTACCACGTGCTTGAACACATATACCACCCTCAGCACACATTTCACCACACACACACACCAACCTCGCCACATAAAAGTCGAAACACAAAAGTCACCACTCAAAACTCGCTACATGCAAAACTCGCCATATGCAAAACTAGGCTCACGCAAAACTCGCCACACGTGCAAAACTCACCTCATGGAAAACTCACCTCATGCAAAACTTGCACACACAGAAAAATTGCCACATGTACAAAAGTTGCACCACATGCAAAAGTTGCCTCACACAAAACTTGCACATACTCAAAATGCACCACACATAAAACTCGCCACGCGCAAAACTCGCCATGCACAAATCTTGCTGCACACAACTTGCTACACTAACCTGTCACATGCAACTCAACACACAAAATGTTGCTACACGCATGTCGCCACACAAAACTCATCTCACAAAAGTCGCTACATGCATGTCGCCACACGCAACTCAACACACACAACTTGACACATAAAACTCGCCCTAAAACACACACAAGTCTGGTATTGTCCTTCAAAAATAAAAATCTGATTAATAAGCAAACTACAAGAGCAACAAATGTACCATATAGGAAATACGGCAGCTGTCAGTCACATGACCTGTCTATTATGTGTATGTGTGAGCTAATATATACTGCCAGGGGGGAGGGCTTCCTGTTGGCTGGGGATTTATCAGGCTGCCAATAGCAACCAATCACAGCTCAGCTTCTATTTTGCTACAGTTAATTAATCTGAGCTCTGATTGGTTAATATAGGCAACAAAGACATTCTCAGTATAACAAAGCTAATATATGTTGTGAAATGCTTCTATTTGCTTAGTTTTTGCCTTTTAATAATTACATTTCTATCTATTTGTTTTGTGGTTTTTGTGTGCAGAATAAATTTTTGTTAACACATTCTATTTTGCTAACAGCAGTCATTAACCCGGGCGAAGCCGGGTAGTACAGCTAGTATATATATATATATATCAAGGCAGTGACCGGTGTCATGTGAGGGTCGCTATGTGTCTCCCAGGACGCGCTCAGAAGCGTATTAGATCCGCTGGAGTGCCTTGTGGTCACATCAGCGGGTCTGTGGATCACAAGGCAGAATAAAAGTAAGTTTGAACCTGGTCAAGCTATTTAACCAAGGAATTGTTCAGGAAAATCAGGCATGGGCTTTTATTTTTTAAATGGACTGCTGGAACGTAGTGGGCCGGTCTGTTTCCTCCAGCCCAGATCTTTTAAGCGGCCCATGGCTACAGAGTGGAGTGAAGGAAAAAAAAAACGACAGGAAGTGTTTGAGTGTGTCAGTTTTGGTCTTGCCAGCAGACAGCAGTTGGTCTGCAGAAGACTCCCTGTGTGAGGCAACACAGGGCCTAATGGAGCCAAAAGGTCTGGCACCCCTGCGTACACGGCAGTGTGGACGCTCACAGCAGCCGGTCCCGGACTGTCTTTTGTTTTCCCGGCTGCGATCCAGAGGATACAGCGTGCTGTGCACTGTGTGAGTTTTTGGACATTAAACACGTTTTGTTTTGAACTTGCTTGGGTCACTGCCTCCTCACTGCTCAGCGTGGACACCGCTGCACTACAATATATCTATATATATATAATTTTTTTACTACTCCTAATTTTTCATTTTTTTCTCATATCTTGCTCCCATAAGGTCTTTAAGTGCAATCTGTCACCTGGTCTTTGCTATGTAATGTGAGAGCATCATGAAGTAGTACAAGAGGTCCTGATTTTAGCGATATGTCACTTACTGGACTGTGTTTTGCTGTTTCAATACAGTTAGTGTTTTATCAGAAGGAGATTATTACTACAGGACCAGCTGCCCAAGTGCCTTCTGGTCCTACTACGCCGTCCCCACTGACCATATGGTGACTATACAAAGTACACAGAAAGCTGCTGATCAGGATGGATGTGGGCAGTGTTATGCACAGCTCAACATCTGAGCTCTGCTAAATCTGCAAGAGAGAAAACTAGCACCTACTAAGTAAGCTAAGTGATACATCACTGGAATCAGGGTCTCTGTCCCTACCTCATGCTGCACTCATATTAAAAAGCATGTCTTCTGTTTTTATTCTACTCCCATCCCTTCCCCACATCGGTCATTTTTAAGATTGGGCCACACGGCAACAATTCTGGCAAGTCACAAGACCAAAACCTCAGCGTCACTCGTGTGTAACGTGCTACCGTGAAGCTTTGTTAGAGCTGCGGTTTCGCTGTAGTTGCCGAATTGTGGAAACGTGGTAGACACATGTTACTTGCCTTGAAGCTTCTGGCAAGCGAGTCGTGTACAAGTAGCCCTAGCCTTAATCCGGGGCCTACTATCTTCCCTACCTTTTATGTAGCAGTGTAGAGCCCTGGCAGTTCCTCTCATGGCTCCATCCCTCACCACTTCCAAAGGCTTCTCTCCACAGGGAGTGGGCACCTGCCACAATGTGAGACCTGGTCCCTGTGTGGCGGAAGCCATCCTCCGCCCCGTATACTGGTATCTACACCATTGTCAGCAGCTCTAATTGAAGGCCGGGCGTTGTTGTTTGTATTTGGTGTATTCCTTCTCATTGGGGTCCTCGGCACCTGCCTACCTTGCCCTCCCATGTTCTGGGCAGTAATGTCTTTTCTTTTGCTTCATTTACTGTATGTTTGGATGTTTTACCCTAACATGTGCCCGCTATTCCATCCAGATATAAAATGAATGTACAGGCTTTTAGCTCTGGTGCTTCCGCCATTACTGCAGCAGAGCCCATCATCCACTACCTAATCTAACAGAGAGTGGACTGCGAGGAACAGAGGACGGCGACCCCTAGTGGCCAGCGCTGTAGAGCATTTTCATAGGGGTGAGAAAACAGTTTCACTAAATTTTGATTTACAATCTTATTTAGTACACTGGTTATCCAATAGAGATACGTTTATTGAAATATCAGTGTCCAATTCAAGGGGCTGTCCAATTAAAGGGGTTGTCTACTACTGGACAACTCCCGCTTAGTCAATTCAACATCCTAATTAAAATGAAAACAATGGATGCTCACCTCCAAGAGCGGCGCCTCTGTTCCCGGAGAGACACGTGCCAACTGCAGCTGCCAATCTGGATGTAGCTCATCATTTTACTGTTTACTACAATCACGTCAATGAGCTGCGGCACAAGTAGACTCTGTGTATTGTAGTTAGGGTCCTGAATTGATGAAGCTCGGGATGCCCAGGAATCCTTTAAGGATCAATTCCAGAAAGAGGTACTGCCGGTTGCATGCTACATACCCAAGTCCTTATATTTGCCGGCAGGTGTATTTCTTTCCTGGCCTGCATTTGGGCAGAAGGTGGTGAAAAGTAACAGATGCGCGTAAGCCATGTAACGGGGATACCGTTGTGTTGTGTATTCATAGGGCCCCTATTTCAGGATGTAATGTTTGCTTTCTTTGTCGATGTTAACCCTGCACGCTCCCTAATAACAATACATTTCCTGATCCGTTATGCCTTGTGAACTCTCTCTGCGTATTATTATTTATATTTGTTGTCAAATCCTTTTGAAACTTGTTGTAAATCACGGTAGTGCGCCGGTGCCTATACATGGGAGCTGCAAAAAAGGAGAGAAACAAATCTGCACCTTTATCTGCTCGGTGCCAAAGCCCAAATTGCATGAAGAAATAGGTTTCACTTACTACCCAGATCCTGAAGAGGGATTTACATTTAATAAATGTTTACACGTATTTTCATAAAGGCTGCTTATGGCTGTGCTGGCTGCCATGATTGATTTCTTAAATGTTGCCTTTGCTATAGTGCACATTGCACAGTTGTCTCTGGGAGTTATTTATTTTTCCCAGTATTTATGGTTTGCGAGGCAGCTTAGTTATTAACATTAGTTATAGCTATTTCTGTAGATATTTATCTAAACCACAAGTTTTTGACACATTTCTTTTTCTGTAACAAGGAATAGAATATCTGGCGCTATAAAACCTTGTCAGATTCCCGAGAATATATGTATGCGCAAGCTATTACCTGGATATTTCCTTGTAAAGATCCAGTTAAGATTTCAATATAAACCTTGTTTTAGCCTCACAAACAGAATGTCGCTGGGGAATGTGCGAATGCTGGATACTAAACCCCCGTAGGACGGCGTAAGGTATTGTTCCGCTCGCTAGCGCTAATAACGTTTCCTCTTCTTGTGTACACTTCATACAGAAATATTTGCGTGAAAGGTTTCTTTGGCCAGTAAGGTTTCTTAAAATTTGGTAAGGGTATGCACAGTGTTTTGTTGTTTTTACAGGTGGATTCCACTTGCTAACTGCCTGAAAAAAACACCTAAAAAATTAACGGAATGCACAGCGGTGTCAGATCGACACTGCTGTGTCCATGTTCTGTCTTTTCACACTTTTTATCCACTTCAGGGCTCAGAAACATTGAAGCAGTTAAAAAAGAGTATGATGTTCATTCCTTGGGAGGCTTCATTTGGAAGCCACGTGTTTTGTATACTTGAAAGTATAGAACAAAGACGCCGCAAAAATAAAGGAAAAGATGACGGAGAACACACTTCAGGAAAACACTGGTGATTGTTCATTTTGGCAAACACTGTTGTTCCACTGACATCTTTTAGGGAATCTGTCAACCTTTTGAGCTTTTTAAGCTATTACTTTGGGCATACAGGTTGTATACTCACCCTTTTGAGCTTTTTGAGTTATTACTATGGGCATACAGGTTGTATACAGCTGGAATTAGTCATACCCATATGCCTCATGGATGCGGCCTTGTTCAGTAAGAATCATCCTTTATATCTTCGGTCTTCCAGGCTATGGGGCATCAGCTGCCCTGAAGATAAGATTGCCTCTGGTCTTTATACAAGATTCCTCCTCCCCTTCTCTTCAGCCGACCCTTTGATATATGTTCAAATGGAAATCCCGTTTCTGCGCATTCTGCTTGCCGTCACTGGTTAGGTACTTGACGCCCTAGAAAAAAATGATACCTAGTTTGTAGAGACACGATATACAAATCATAAGAAAGCTTACATAGAAGCCATAATCAAATTTGGCAAGAAGAGCATTGGAGCATGTCGGTGCACTTAGCCTGCTGCTCCCTAGTGCACGGACCCACCCCCAATGCACTTCAAATCTGCTTTTCATATGGCTTAGGCTTCTTACGACAGGCACATCGGATCTCTACTAATAAGATATCCTTTTTAGTACAGCTCGAGCGCCTATGCAGTCATGCTACTACTTCTATATGTTAATACCTGCTGATAGGATCTCTGTAGCTATAAATGATTTTTTTCATATAGTGTTGTTTATTATCTTTACTTTTTTTGGTAGGCCATTATTGTTCATGTCTGCCATTGCGCTATGTTCCCCATTTTTTCATTGTTCATTGATACATTCTACATTTGGTTCCCTCAATCCCATAAGAAGACAGCGGCTCCTGTGATTAATTACCTCTGGTCTTTTGATGCACAGGTGCACGTATTCATGGCAATCTGTCTATATGTGGACAAACAGGAGATTTAGGTCATGCATTAATTCAGGATGTTAATTCTTGTTATTCTGATTGCTGGGAAATGTGTTTTATTCCTAGACAGTTGTCATTCCAGACTATGTAAATCCTAATCTACCTTTGTTGTCTTGTTTATCAACATATTTTACATCAAGCATTTTTGTGTCCTCTTTTCTTTACACCATAATTAAAAAACTGGAGAAATGTGTTAATGATTAAATTGGTGAATCATGCAATATAACTGTTTTTTATATACTACCAGAAGATATGTGCTTATACATTCTGCAAACCAGGGGGGCAATTAGTGTTTTATGGTTTATTTTTTTATTTAATGGGTCCGTTTTTATTTGATTTTTTATTTTATTTAATCTGTATAACAATGAGATTAAGGGGTCAAAATAATTTTCAAAACATGATATATCAGTATGTTGTGTGGCAAAGTAAAACTTTAACTGGTTTAGTTTTTAGCGTACTTATTGGAAATTTACTCCTAAGGTAAAGCTGCCATCATGAGTTTTTTGACGCAAATAAATGCTGCATCTTATGGCGCAGACAGGCGGCCGTATAACTCGTGTGAGGATTGCATTGCAATCCTTGGACTGACCGACGGCTCTCCTGACCTGAGCCTGACAGCTGCATAGAAATACATCACTCTGTCATGCTCCGGTCAGGAGAGGTGCTGGGCCAGTCCGAGCAGTGTGATGCAATCCTCGGATTGACCGTCAGCTCTCCTGACCTGAGCATGACAGCTGCATAGAAATACATCACTCTGTCATGCTCTGTTCAGGAGAGGTGCCGGGCCAGTCCGAGCAGTGCGATGCAATCCTCGACTGACCGATGACTCTCCTGACCTGAGCCTGACAGCTGCATAGAAATACATCACTCTGTCACGCTCCGGTCAGGAGAGGTGCTGGGCCAGTCCGAGCAGTGCAGTGCAATCCTCGGGCTGACCGCCGACTCTCCTGACCTGAGCCTGACTGCTGCATAGAAATACATCTCTCTGTGACGCTCCGGCCAGGAGAGGTACCGGGCTAGTCCGAGCAGTGTGATGCAATCTTTGGACTGACCGACGGCTCTCCTGACCTGAGCCTGACTGCTGCATAGAAATTCATCACTCTGTCACGCTCCAGCCAGGAGAGGTGCTGGGCCAGTCCAAGCAGTTTGATGCAATCCTCGGGCTGACCGACTGCTCTCCTGACCTGAGCCTGACTGCTGCATAGAAATACATCACTCTGTCAGGCTCCGGTCAGGAGAGGTGCTGGGCCAGTCCTAGCAGTGCGATGCAATCCTCGGGCTGACCGACGGCTCTCCTGACCTGAGCCTGACTGCTGCATAGAAATACATCACTCTGTCAGGCTCCGGTCAGGAGAGGTGCTGGGCCAGTCCTAGCAGTGCGATGCAATCCTCGGGCTGACTGACGGCTCTCCTGACCTGAGCCTGACTGCTGCACAGAAATACATCACTCTGTCAGGCTCCGGTCAGGAGAGGTGCTGAGCCAGTCCTAGCAGTGCGATGCAATCCTCGGGCTGACTGACGGCTCTCCTGACCTGAGCCTGACTGCTGCATAGAAATACATCACTCTGTCAGGCTCCGGTCAGGAGAGGTGCTGGGCCAGTCCTAGCAGTGCGATGCAATCCTCGGGCTGACCGACGGCTCTCCTAACCTGAGCCTGACTGCTGCATAGAAATACATCACTCTGTCAGGCTCCGGTCAGGAGAGGTGCTGGGCCAGTCCTAGCAGTGCGATGCAATCCTCGGGCTGACTGACGGCTCTCCTGACCTGAGCCTGACTGCTGCACAGAAATACATCACTCTGTCAGGCTCCGGTCAGGAGAGGTGCTGAGCCAGTCCTAGCAGTGCGATGCAATCCTCGGGCTGACTGACGGCTCTCCTGACCTGAGCCTGACTGCTGCATAGAAATACATCACTCTGTCAGGCTCCGGTCAGGAGAGGTGCTGGGCCAGTCCTAGCAGTGCGATGCAATCCTCGGGCTGACCGACGGCTCTCCTAACCTGAGCCTGACTGCTGCATAGAAATACATCACTCTGTCAGGCTCCGGCCAGGAGAGGTGCTGGGCCAGTCCGAGCAGTGGGATGTGATCCTCGCACAAGAAATACGTCCGTCTGTGTGCGCCTTTACAGAAATCTCATGCTCACTGTGCTTTTTTTATGCTGCATAAACTGAACTGCGGTTGGTTTTTGAAGTCCGCAACATGTCAGTTTCTCTTGCAGGTGCGCTTAGTTTTATGTGCGAATTTTTCCTATGGAATTGCTTCAGATGCGGAAAATCCACAGATAAAAAATGCATTTATTCTGCACAAAACTGTATAATATTTTGTCAAAGTCAAATAGTAGGTATCACAATTAAAGCAGCCTTATTGGAAACATGATATACCAAAAAGAGACAAAAATGCAACAAAAAAATGCAAGTTACCTAATTTATCTAACGGGTGCAAAAATACTGCAGAAAATCTGCAACATCAACGACTCATCAAATAGTCATTGTGAAAAACTCTAGATTTACTATTATCTAAATGGCCTGAATACAAATTCTTCTTCTTCCAATAAAATGACTTAAAGGGGTTTGTCATCATTACATTTTGTAACTAATCTGCTTGCTGTAGATAAAAATTGTAAAATCGTCTCCACACCCCAACCCCTGCTCATATGTCGGCTCTCCGATGCTGCCCCCAGTCTCTTCACTGACATTTTGCAGTTGTGACACCGTAACTACAGGTTCTGTGACCGCTGCAGCCAATCATTGGGCTCAGATGCTTGTGCCTGGTACCTTTGTGTGTCGGTGCTTTGTATAAGATGGCTCTGATACCGTATAGGTGAAGTGAGATTACCTTGGATTAAGAAACCAGTTGAAGGGGTTTTCCATTATTTTAAGACTATTAGCGATGAGGAAAAAAGTGCATGAAAATAAATAAGTAATTTACTGTCTCCATGGTGATGGTGGCTGTTATGACCTGGTGGTTAAGAGGCCACACTGATATGACCTGGTGGCTAAAACGCAACATGGGACGAGCTCTGAGAAGGTGGTGTCGCTACTGACCGAAGTCCCTAATCCTAACAACAACACTAGTAATAGCCGTGGGATGTTCCTGACTCTCCCTAGACACCTCTTCACAACCTAAGAACTAACTACCCCTAAAGAAGGAAATAGAAAGCTATCTTGCCTCAGAGAAAACCCCAAAAGGAAAGACAGCCCCCCACAAATATTGACTGTGAGTGAAGAGGGAAATGGCGTACACAGAAATGAAATCAGATTTCAGCAAAGGGGGCCAATACTAAACTTGATAGACAGAGAGAAAAGGATACTGTGCGGTCAGTATTAAAAACTACAAAATCCACGCAGAGTTTACAAAAATGAACTCCACACCGACTCACAGTGTGGAGGGGCAAATCTGCTTTCCCAGAGCTTCCAGCTAGCCTGAATATGACATAGTGACAAGCTGGACAAAAAGAGACATATTTGCAGAGCAATAGAGTCCAAGCAAATGGACAAACAAAAACTAGCAAAAACTTATCTTTTGCTGACAAGGACAGGCCATATGAGAAATCCAAGGAGAGAACCAAATCCAACCAAGAACATTGACAGCTGACATGAACTAAAGCCCAGAGCAGGTTTAAATAACAAACCCAGGCAAGGCGATTAGTGAAGGCAGCTGCCACAGCTACCTAAAGGAGCAGCAGTTCCACTCGAAACCACCAGAGGGAGCCCAAGGGCAGAACTCACAAAAATACCATTAGCAACCACAGGAGGGAGCTCCAGAACGGAATTCACAACAGGTGGCATATTGGCATGTGCTTGTTCAGGCCAGTTCTACCCTGCATTTGGATTTCATTCAGATTTTTGCACCTTTTGGCTTTCACTGACTCTTTGTTTCACTGTACATCCCAGTTTGATGTGGTTTGTTGTTAAAATCTGCTAAGAAGGACTTCGTAAAAGAAAGATATGAAAATTATAATAAATTCTCCTGTTAGACCATCAGAACAAGCTCACTGTCAGATTTCTCAGTTAGCTCCCCAGTGATTGACAACTCCTTTAATACTGGAAAACCCCTTTTCAGGTGATGGGATAGGATAAGTTACCAGAGGTACAAGGTTTGAGCTAACAATTTCTACGTGTGTGCTTTGGCCATCTCCCCCACTTGGAGATTCAGCTCTGTTTTAAAGGGAATCTGTCAGCGGGTTTTTGCTAATTAATATGAGTGTACCATAAGATGGGGCTGAGACACTGATTTCAGCAATGTGTCACTTATTAGGCTGTGTGCTGTTGTTTCAATACAGTGAGTGTTTTATCAGCAGGAGATGATCTCTGCTGGACTAGCAGCACACGTGCATCTTGGTCCAGCCACGCCCCCAGCACTGATTAGCACTCGCTGTCAATATACAATGTGCACAGACAGCGGCCAATCAGTGGTGTGGGCGGGGCTAGCTTTTGAGCTCTGCTACATGCGATACATCTAAACACTCTGATTGTATCACAACTGCTGCACCCAATAAACTGGAATCAGGGTCTCTGCCCTTACATTATGCTGCTCTTAGATGAGGTAGAAAAAACCTGCTGACGGATTGCTGACACGTCTTAGTCTTATGCTCTGACATGGAAGTTACTACTTGGCTCTGATACATTTGACAGAAGCTGTAATAAAATGGTACATGCACAAGTATTAGACACCCCTTTAAATACCCATAAAAAGCTTCTGATATTGTTCTCCTGATTGGATTGTGTCCCACTCTCTCCTTATGTGATTTACTGCTCTAGTCTTCTACCGAAATGTAACATGTCCTCTATCATATCCTCCGCTTTCTCCTTTCCTGTCTTACTGGCCGTACCTGGAAAGTGCAAGGACAGTGCAGGGTCTATGCCGGGTGTGGGATTGTAGCAATTGGACCTTGTGACCAAGATTAATGAATCTCAGATGGATTTTAATTAGTGCAGCTGGAGTCATCAATTATCTGCAGAACACAAATATTGTTATATTTGGGAAATTCTTGATTTATTTTATTCCTTTGGCCACTAGATTTAGATGAATGAGATCTCATCATAAGCATTCAGAGGCAAACTGCTCGAGGCTACAGTTTATTATTTAGGACACAATCAGCAAGAGTAAGCGCCACTGAACAAAAGACTGTAAACTAGTCTCAGCATTAATTTGGAAATTCTGCTGATATGTGTGGCCACGTACCGATAGTCAGAAGCATTACGACTTCTCCTCCAGAATCCGGAGCGGCCTGTCAGGCACAGAATAAGCCCCAGTTATTGTCCGGCAGATGATCCATAACTGAGTGTCATTGTATGTGCCCATGCTGCGGAGAACAGCCACATTTAATATGACACCCAACACGCTCTCCCTTTATTAGACGGCTGGAGCGTCTGCGCAAACAAGGGACTGAATAAGCAATAAGTAACAGACAAGAAGTGAAATGCGCAACTCGCTGCCAGTGTTGTGTAGGAGATATTAGCATATATGTTTGCAATGAAATCCTCCATACATCAACCAAATCTGATTTGCTTTGCTCTTCTGTCCACTGTTCTTATCTCAAGCGCCGTAACAAAGAGGGTAGACCGACACACCGGGGTAATAATCAACAAAAAAAAAGGTCTTTATGGGGTTTTTTTGACAGAGATTTTTTCCATATATTATTGTTGTAGGTCCGACTTTGCGGACCCCCACAAATGGTAAACACACAGAACATCTAGAAGAATCCACAGGTTAGACTGTAGCTACAGATTCACACCAAATCATATGGGCGTTGCTGACAGTTTTCCTGAGAATTCACAAACATTTTTTTTTTTAAATAATACTACCTACTGCTCTTTTCTTGCTCCTCACAGTTTTGTCATGCCTGTTGTTACACACCTGCTCTGAGTCCGGGTTCTGCTCCCTTCACCTCAGGCCATTGTCCTCTGCTGTGCCCAACATTGGCCTTTGCAGGTTCCCCGACCTGTGACATCATCTCCCTCGGCCTTTTAAAGCCCATTAGGACACACCTTTGTGTCTTCAGATTGCTATTCAAGACTCTCATTGTACTATTGTGCACATCGTGCTTTACCTGTTTCTATCCCTCCTAACTTCACTTCATCCATCCTTCTGCTCCCAAGACTCCTGAGTTCCTCGCTCCCCACCAATCCTGCCAGCTGCACCGACTCCCGGCTGCTAGTGGATTATTTGTCACACAACTTGTGGCTGTTCTGTGCTCACAAAACATGACCTCTCAGTCAGCCAGAGACTTTAGGATCCCTGGGCTAGTTTTATTGATATTGGAAGGATGGGAGCAGTAAGTGTGTGTACGACTAAGTTCATCCAACAAGAAATCTTGATGTAGAATCTGTTGACTCTCAAACATTCCCATTATATGTAGTCTTCGCCATCATAGACTTTGAACACAAGATGGAAGCCATTGTCTGGTATAGATAGGACACTTGCCCTCTACACCACCAATGATCCAAGACCAGGGCTCTGCAGCCCATCCTGAATGGAATGGAGATGGTATGCTCGACCTCCACTAAATTAGTTGACTGTGGGACTGCTGGAGAAATCTGATTGCTGCGCATGGCTTTCTTCAGAAGCTCATTTGAGAATGACTGGAGCAGAGGCTGAGCAAGTTCATCTCCACGCCATTCAGGACGGGCTGCATCCTTGTTCTTGGGGTTCCAGAGGCCCAAATGCATGATCTCCCAGCCATCCGCAAGTTATGCAATCTCCTGTCATATAAAAATGGATAACTTCGTTTTGGGGGGAATAATTCTTTAATTTGAATCTGTATTTAGTGTTTATCGGTGCTGTCCGATACCATACACTGGACAGAGAGAAGAATTACATTAGAATATACTGGACATGGTGCATGCGCAGTGCTCGGCTGTAGGTGCGGGATAGTCTGGTGGGGGGAAACCAATGAAGTAATTGTGGATTAAGTTGGTAGTAATGGTTAGTTTATTTTAGAACACTCTCTTTTCTTTGCCATGTTTTGTAACCTTCCACCCCTCCAAAAAAGCAAAAACAAAACACATGGATGTATAGCTGGTTCCCAAATAGGGGACATATCTTTGGGGCAACCTGTGCTGACATGAAGGGGCCCATTTCCACCTTCAGGACCAGCAAGCAGCTTCTATCACAGACACAGAGGGGCCCTGTTCTTGCTTCCTTCTGTGCCCAAACCTAATGTTTTATGGACGTTCCAGGTTTTCTGTTGCCTTCAATGGTGTGGCCGTACGGTGTCCCATGTAATGAGCAAACCCACATTTTGGCACCTCTGTAGTCATTTTACAGGTTTATTGCTGGACTAAAAAATCGATTAGCACTGACCAGGTTATCTTCATCCGGGGAACTGTTATGCATCAAGCATGTTACAATTGTAAAATTCTGTTCTAAGCCATTAACTCAACCAAAGAACAAACCTTCCATTACCGAAGTGACTGGGGCTTGTATAATGAATTGGGATATTGTCTTATTATTGCACTTTGATCAAACTTTCCGCCACCGCAGCACTTAAAATACCGGATGTTTTCCCGTTGTGCTGTAAATGCAGTAGCAGTTACAACTTTTCATTCCCTTCCATAAACTAAAATAATTTTATCTCGTTTTTACTATGCGGGAATATAAAGAAATAAGGCCATCCCTTCCTCTCACGCAAATTACCATAAATATTGGAGATGCTGATTTTTCTTAGATCATTAGCATATCATGCTGCGACCTACACTACAATGTACCATTAACAAAGCAGCCTTCCTGTAATTAATGTAAATAATATGGAACTGTAGCACGAGTAACCCAGTCAGCCTTGGCAAAATTCATTTGTCATAATGTATTGTGTAAGGAACTCGGCCTAGTTTTAAATTAAACTTCATAGATTTGCCCCCTTTATTTGTTACACTTGGGCCATAAATTTCAATGAAACATGCACCTATGTAAGGGAACGTGAAGCCAATTCATAGACTGGAATTAAATTTTCATTATTTACTGTGCTTTTTCCTGCACAGGGCAATTAGTATCTTCACAAGGCTGAAAAAGCCAGTTTAAAGTAGCAGTGTGTGGGTGGAAAGGCCAGCTGATACACATATATTGTGCTGTAGGTTGTTAGCGGGTGGCTTCTCCGGAGTCTTACACACAGATTCCTTACAAAAGTTAAATATTGTGTGAACCTACAAGACTTCTTCAGATCCAGAGAAGACATTTCATACAGTCTTAAAGGTTATGCACCACAGAGAAAAATATCATAATGTGCCAAGAATTATATTTCCCATCAATATCTGCTGTAGAGGTTTATTCCATGTATTTGTATGGTGAGTATATGAGATGCTCCACAGTAAATGCATATTTTCACACAAAATATGTAGAATATATATATATATATATATATAATTAGTGATGGGCGAATATACTCGTTACTCGAGATTTCTCGAGCATGCTTAGTGCTCGGAGATTTAGTTTTTTATGCCACAGCTGGATAATTTGCAGCTACTATCCAGCTTGATTACATGTGGGGATTCTCTAGCAACCAGGCAACCCTTACATGTACTTATGCTGGCTAATAGCTGTAAATCATTCAGCTGAGGCGATGGTAACTAAATCTCCGAGCACTAAAAAATACTCGGAGGACACCCGAGCATGCTCGGGAAATCTCGAGTAACGAGTATATTCGCTCATCACTAATTAGTATCCCAATGCAGTATCCGTTGTGTTGCATCTTTTTTAGATTTCTACTTTGGCCGTTTCTTGAGTATTTCTAAAAATATATACGTAGATTCACAACTGGGTATTTTTATTCTTTTTGTTAATAGCATGTTCCCTTTAACATATAGAATTATCAATGCCGCCATACACATTGGACTAACGTCAGCTGACAGTCTAGTTTACATGGGGGCCTCCTTACTCTCCCCCAATAGATGATGTTGGAGGCATTAAGGAATCCAACATGTCCGATTTTGGACTGTCTGCTCTTTTGTTTTTAGCGAGCTAAGCCATCTTTAGAAGAGTCTGGCAGTGGCTCTATCGTAGAGAACACAGGAGCGTTCAGTAGAGCAGGCGCTCCTGTGTGGAGGAGTCAGGACAGATGGTTGTAGACCAAACAATCTGCCAAGCCATTGTTTGTTTGACAGCTTTTGTATATGGACAGTTTTATACTCATTGCTCATTGGTTACCTTGTTGTACTATAACATACTGGACAACTGTCACCACTTTTACCTTTTCACACATTGCATTAAGGACTCCTATGTCTCAGGGTACCAATAAAATATAATCATCCAACCATACAGAAAGTGAAGAAGTGGCACTCACCATTGATCATTTAGTGTTCATTATTGAGCTAGACCGGTACAAGACTACCATGCTTGGAAGATATGCTACATGGCATGAAATTGCCATGGCTTA
The DNA here is from genome assembly GCF_051348905.1 of Ranitomeya variabilis. NCBI lineage: Eukaryota > Metazoa > Chordata > Amphibia > Anura > Dendrobatidae > Ranitomeya > Ranitomeya variabilis. The sequence goes on along the minus strand of NC_135237.1, from coordinate 382,652,739 downwards.
TTTTTTCTCTATCTCCTTGTATGATATAGATCAGTAAAGGGCATTGAATGATCAATGGTGAGTGCCAGTATTCCATTTTCTGAGTGGCTGGATGAACCTTACTATCTGGATAACACTGTTGAGCAATGCTATTGTTGTGGCTGTTCCATGTATATGTGATTGAATGGAGCTGTTCTCTTTTCAAGAAAGATTAGTATAACTCAAAGTGCTGATTCTAGTTTCCTTTACCAAATTGAATACAATCTTTTAATATGATTCCGGAAACCTCAACGGGCAATTCACGTGACAACTTTTATGTGGCCACAAAGTATAATTCTCTCCTGACAGATCATGTTTGTTTTTTTACTCATGGTTCGCTTACTCCACAAAAATTGGGGTTCGTTGATCCAAGAGGAAAGAAAGATAAAGAAAGACAAATCTGTATGCACAGTAATTGGGATCACCCCCATTATTTTTTTTAGCCCCTTAACCTGTGTGAGTTAGTGTGGTGTAACTGTATTAATTCAATCACTGGTTGCTATCACTGCTCCAGTCCTCTTCTCCGTCACATGAAGGCTCTTCTGACTCACCAGACCACACTTACACTCTTATGTGTGAACCAGAAGTTGCGTTTATAATATAAGTCTATGGAGTCTCATTCTGATGCTCTATAGGCTTATATTGTAAAAGTGACTTCCAACTCACACATAGAGTGCAATGTAGTCCTGTGAGTCAGAAGAGCCGTCACGTGATGGAGAAGAGGACTGGAGCAGCGCTGGGAACAATGGAAGATGGCGATCAATGAGTGTATTCATAAAGTTACACTGCACTAACCTTCACATGGGTTAAGGGAATAAAATAAATAATGGGAGTGTTTCTGTATCGTCACTACTTGATTTGTGTAGGCTATAGAATAATCAAACAGACATAATGGGAATTTAATTTCTCAGTTTACAAAAATTAGGTACCGTATATACTTGAGTATAAGCCGACCTGAGTATAAGCCGACCCCCCTAATTTTGCCACAAAAAAATGGGAAAACTTATTGACTCGAGTATAAGCCTAGGGTGGAAAATGCAGCAGCTACCGGTGAATTTCAAAAATAAAAATAGATGCTCCATACCGTTCATTATGGCCCCATAGCTGTACCATAGAAAGCTGTGCCATATAGTGCTCTGCACCGTTCATTATTGCCCCATAGCTGTACCATAGAAAGCTGTGCCATATAGTGCTCTGCACCGTTCATTATTGCCCCATAGCTGTGCCATATAGTGCTCTGCACCGTTCATTATTGCCCCATAGCTGTGCCATATAGTGCTCTGCACTGTTCAATATTGCCCCATAGCTGTGCCATATAGTGCTCTGCACCGTTCATTATTGCCCCATAGCTGTGCCATATAGTGCTCTGCACCGTTCATTATTGCCCCATAGCTGTGCCATATAGTGCTCTGCACCGTTCATTATTGCCCCATAGCTGTGCTATATAGTGCTCTGCACCGTTCATTATTGCCCCATAGCTGTGCCATATAGTGCTCTGCACCGTTCATTATTGCCCCATAGCTGTGCCATATAGTGCTCTGCACCGTTCCTTATTGCCCCATAGCTGTGCCATATAGTGCTCTGCACCGTTCATTATTGCCCCATAGCTGTGCCATATAGTGCCCTGCACCGTTCATTATTGCCCCATAGCTGTGCCATATAGTGCTCTGCACCGTTCATTATTGCCCCATAGCTGTGCCATATAGTGCTCTGCACCGTTCATTATTGCCACATAGATGTACCATAGAAAGCTGTGCCATTGCTGCTGCTGCAATAAAAAAAAAATGACATACTCACCTCTCTTGCTTGCAGCTCCTCAGCGTCCCGTCCCGGCGTCTCTGCACTGACTGATCAGGCAGAGGGCGGCGCGCACACTATATACGTCATCGCGCCCTCTGACCTGAACAGTCAGTGCGGAGAGACGCCGGGAAGATGGAGCGGCGCCCGGCGTGTGGAACGCGGACAGGTGAATATGTAATACTTACCTGCTCCCGGCGTCCCGCTCCTTCCCCCGGACAGCTGGTCTTCGGTGCCGCAGCCTCTTCCTCTGTCAGCGGTCACCGTTACCGCTCATTAGAGAAATGAATATGCGGCTCCACCCCTATGGGAGTGGAGTCCATATTCATTTCTCTAATGAGCGGTCCCACGTGACCGCTGAACAGGGGAAGAGCTGCGGCACCCGGACACCGTGGGACTGCAGGGACAGCGCCAGGAGCCCCGGAAGCAGGTAAGTATGCTTCAGCGCCCTCTCCCCCTCACCCGCCGACCCTGCCGCCGACCGTGACTCGAGTATAAGCCGAGAGGGGCACTTTCAGCCCAAAAATTTGGGCTGAAAATCTCGGCTTATACTCGAGTATATACGGTAGTTTATGAACATTTTAACAAGAAAGAATACTCTTTAAAAATGTACTCTTCGTAATTCCTTGTAAAAAAAAATAAATGTAAATTTAAAAGACAACGTAGCCTCAATCCAGAGGTGCTTACTTATCCACAAAAAATGGTTGACAACAAAAGCCTCATACCAATGACAAAATTGGTTATATATTGTGTTGCTATCTATCCCTAAAATGTCCCTAAAATAATATAGGTACCTTGAAGCGGAGATTGATAAGCTCAAATGGTTCCCTCGCTCAATGTCAATTGACCCTATCTGTTCATGTAGATCTCTGGTTCAATATGATAGCAGTAGCAGAACCAAATTAAACCAGTCCTGAACCAGACCCCATAGGGGCTTCAAATACCAAAGTCAACCAGGCAGAATAGTAGCCAAAAACATATCACGGGCTGAGCTAATTACACAGATTCATATACATACGTGGTTAACGGGTCACACTCATCGAGGATAGAATATATGAAAATGCACTTAGGTTGCCCCTCCAAAAATAATGTTTGCTGCTTATGGCTATTAGAGCCAATAAAGCAGATAAATTGTCTGTGCCCAAAAAGAAGATAAATGATGAAATTAGCTCTCCCTATTTGTCTCTACAGTGAAAACCCCACCTGACTGCGGGGGTTGGCACTGCAAGATATACGCAGGGTATGTCATCAACTAGCCAATACCTATAATTGCCAGCAGTTTATAGGGTACAGCAAAAAGACCATGCCACACCATGGGGTATCTTGTAAACATGCACTTACCAGCATCTTGTGCTCAGCAGGCTCAACGCGTTTCCCCTCCGTCATCTGGTTCATCAGGAGGCTCCAGGGAAAAACTGGCATCAAATGCGTGTGTCATCCATGATACACTGTGGCCTGATTGTAGGAATTTAATTTATTTCAGTGCTTTAAACATTATGTAAAAATGTCAAAAAAAATCTTAATTTTTATGTTCTATTGTACCTGTGATACAAAAAGGCTTTTTACTTGGCCCGATGGTGTGTAAGTGGTTAAGGATATTTGTTTCTGTATTTTTTGTACCATTCTTGTCAGCAAATCTAAAGCATTGCGTTCTATCTCCGCTTGCTCCTACTGCCCTTTGACTTCGAAACACAGAAGAGCATTGTAAATTTTTCATGAAGAGGTCTCAGTCCGTAAAACAGCAAACAGAAATAATGTTTTAAACGCAATCATTGTCAAGCCTGAACAATGCAATTTATCAAGAGAGCGTTTTTGTACTATATAATAAGTTTCATATATTAATACAATTTTTCATCCTATGTCAGGCGTCTGATTTATGAATAGCCCATGATCTAAGGTGATCACTGAATTATAATTCAAGCTATAAGAAGCCTGGAACAAGACTCGGCAACTGCTCCCCTGCATTAGCGTACGTGCCACCGAGCCAATTTACTAAACATCCGTGGGCTAAATGATACTGTGCTTCTAATTCAGAGGAGGCACTTGTTAATTAGATAAATGTTAAAGCTCTCATTATTTTAAAATGATTTAAGAACGGGTAAACATCTTACAGCCTAAATTCACATAGACCTAACAGTGCTCCGCTTATGGTGTTATATTAAGAGTGTTCAAGATGGATAGCCCGCCCCAATATAAAGCAATTAGAACATTCTTTATGTACAAGAATTGTCTCCCTTTCGACACTTCATATATTAATATTTTAAATATTGCCACTAGTTCACACTTCACTTATTAATTCAGTCTCTTTCAATTTCTGCTTATGCTGGTAAATTCAATCAACGATAAGTACGGTATTTGTTGGGAGATAACAGGGTAAAAACGAAGGCTTGCGAGTGAAAGGTTGTAAGTGAAAACCTTAAATTAGACACCCTCCTGCAGAGGAAAGGCCTAAAAGCCTGTGCAGCATTTAAGGAAAGTCTATATTATAGCAGAGCGAGCTTCTAGACCATTTTAGAAGACTAAAACACCCCCTTAAAACATGCATTTTTAAATGCAAAGGGTTAATGGACATGTACATCAAAATTTCTCAGCCCTCATTGCAATAAGCTAATGAAACAAAAGCAATTTAAAAACCTGAACACAACTAATATAATATGTGGTTTCTCCAAATTCAACACAACATGCTTCTTTTAAAGGGAATCTGTCAGCACATTTATGCTGCCTGAACCATGATGCCGTAAACTTTCTTTGAAAAGTAGGCTGGGAACAAGGTCAGTCCAAGGATGATTTTTTCGAGCCCTACCGCAGTTGATTTAAAGGTATCTTCCTATGTTTGTAGATGGGGAGAGATCTGTCAAGGGAATCAGAGCAAGGAGAAGCAAGGAAGGGAACTGCCTCCGACTAGTCACCCAAGGCACGCTGTAGCTTTCAGAGTAAAACATACCTATCTGCAATCACACAGCCGGTATCTGATTCATGCTGCCCATGGATCCCTTTAATGCCTTTAATGACTATTGTTGTCTCAGAAATATTCAACCCCTTCATGACAAGCGTCTTTAATACTTAGTAGAGCACCCAGATGTAAAGTCAAACTCCACTTTCTGGCTGTATTCCTGATGAATCTTAGTGCACGACTCATGGGTATTGACCTTTAGTTCCCTAATGTTTTTGGGTTGCCAAGAGAGTGATCCAAAAAGTTTAGAGAAGGGATCATTGTCGGCACAAACAAGAAAAAGGATACAAAAGTAGAGCAAAGGCATTGAATGTAGAAATGCGGGTGAATCGTGAATAATAATAATAATAATCTTTATTTATATAGCGCCAACATATTCCGCAGCGCTTTGCAGTTTAACAGTTTCAAACACAACAGTCATAGGTAACAATGTTAACAATAGAGTAATAAAGCAGAATAAGACAAAATAAGACGACCCTGCTCGTGAGAGCTTACAATCTACAATAAGGTGGGGAGATACAAAGTACAGGTGTGTATTTACAATGGTGTATTTACAATGATGTATTTACAATGATGGTCCAGCCATCTTCAGAGAGTGGGGGGTAGATGGAGATAGCGAATGGGCTACACACACACAAACATAAAATGAGTTTGATTAGGGAACGTGATAGGCCGCTCTGAACAAATGTGTTTTGAGCGAGCGCCTAAAACTATGCAAGTTGTGGATGGTCCTAATATCTTGGGGTAGAGCATTCCAGAGGATTGGCGCAGCACGGGAGAAGTCTTGGAGTCGGGAGTGGGAGGTACGGATTAGTGCAGAGGTTAGTCGAAAGTCGTTTGCAGAGCGCAGCGGTCGGCTAGGCCGATAGACAGAAATGAGGGAGGAGATGTAAGGGGGTGCCGCACTGTGGTATGCTTTGTGGGTGAGAACAAGTACTTTGAATTGTATTCTGTAATGAATGGGCAGCCAGTGTAACGACTGTCGAAGAGCAGACACATCCGAGTAACGATTAGCCAGATGGACAACCCTGGCAGCTGCATTAAGGATAGACTGGAGAGGGGAAAGTCGTGTGAGGGGGAGGCCAAGTAATAGAGCGTTACAGTAGTCCAGACGGGAGTGGATTAGGGCGACAGTGAGAGTTTTTGTTGTCTCCATGGTGAGAAAAGGGCGGATTCTAGAGATGTTCTTTAGGTGTAAGCGGCACGAGCGGGCAAGAGATTGTATGTGGGAGGTGAAGGAGAGATCGGAGTCAAACATAACACCCAGACAGCGTGCCTGCTGCCGGGGTGTTATTATGGTGCCACCCACAGAGAGGGAAATGTCAGATTTAGGGAGGTTAGTAGAAGGCGGGAGCAGAAGTTCAGTTTTGGAGAGGTTGAGTTTGAGATAGAAAGCGGACATTATGTCAGAGACTGCGGACAGACAGTCAGTGGCATTCTGTAGTACAGCCGGGGTAAGGTCAGGGGATGACGTGTATAGTTGTGTGTCATCAGCATAAAGATGGTACTGAAAGCCAAATCTGCTGATGGTCTGTCCAATTGGGGCCGTGTAGAGGGAGAAGAGAAGGGGGCCAAGGACTGAGCCCTGAGGTACCCCGACAGTGAGAGGAAGAGGAGATGAAGTGGAGCCGGAGAACAGAACACTGAAGGAGCGTTCAGAAAGATAGGAAGAGAACCAGGAGAGAGCAGTGTCCTTGATGCCTAGTGACTGGAGCCTAGAGAGTAGGAGAGGGTGGTCAACAGTGTTGAAAGCTGCAGAAAGATCGAGGAGAATGAGCAGAGAGTGGTCACCGTTACATTTTGCTGTCAGAAGGTCATTGGTCACCTTGATGAGTGCAGTTTCTGTCGAATGTAGGGGGCAGAACCTGGACTGTGAAGGGTCTAGGAGGGAATGAGTGGATAGGTAACGGGTAAGGCGGGAGTAGACTAGGCGTTCCAGGAGTTTTGAGATGAAGGGGAGATTGGAGACTGGTCTGTAGTTGTTTGTGCATGATGGGTCAAGGGTGGGTTTTTTTTAGTAATAGAGTAATGATAGAGTGTTTGAAGGAGGAGGGAAAAATGCCAGAGGAAAGGGAGAGATGAAAAATTGTAGTTAGGTGAGTTGTGACGACTGGAGAGAGAGACTGGAGGAGGTGTGAGGGAATGGGGTCGGTGGTGCATGTAGTCGGACGAGAAGAGGAGAGGAGCTTGGAGACTTATTCTTCTGTGATGGGATCGAAAGTGTAGAGTGAGCCAGGGGAGATGCAGGGAGGAATGGGAGTCATTGCACTTGGTGTCTGGGAGCGGATTTCCTGACGGATATTGTCTATTTTCTCTATAAAGTGGGAGGCCAGGTCATCAGCACAAATGTCTGTGATAGGGTCTTGTGCTTTTGGCCTGAGGAGGGAGTGGAAGGTGTTAAAAAGTTTCTTGGGGTTGTTGGATAGTGAGGAGATCAGGGTGGTGTAGTAGGACTGTTTGGCGAGGTGAAGGGCAGAGTTATAGGTCCTTAATATAAATTTGAAGTGGATGAAGTCTTCTGGTGTGCGTGTTTTCCTCCATAAGCGTTCAGCACTCCTAGAGCATCGCTGGAGAAATCGGGTTTGCGATGTGAGCCAGGGCTGTTTCACTCTGTTTGGAGGTTCTGAGGGTGAGGGAAGCTACTTGGTCAAGGGTGCTTCTAAGAGTGTCATTGTAGTGATGTACAGCCAGATCAGGGCAGGAAAAAGAAGAGATTGGGGACAATGATGAGTGTAAGGAGTCTGAAAGTGTATGAGGGTTAATGGCTTGTAGATTTCTGAATGTGAGATAGGTAGGAGAGTGCTGGGGTGGGCGAGGAATTGTGAGTGTGAAGGAGAGAATGTTGTGGTCAGAGAGGGGAAGTGGTGAGTTATCTAGGTAAGAGATTGAACAGAGCCAGACAAAGACCAGGTCCAGGGTGTTACCGTCTTTATGTGTTTCAGAGGTTGAGAGCTGTGAGAGGCCTAGGGAAGTGGTTAGTGATAGAAGCTGGGATGCAGATGTGGAAGTGGGGCTGCTAATGGGAATGTTGAAGTCTCCCAGGATAAGGGTTGGTAGTTCTTATTACATGAAGTGCGGCAGCCAGGCTGAGAAGTGGTCCAGGAAGTGGGTGGGTGAGCCTGGGGGCCGGTATATGACCGGTATATGACCGTGGATGTAGAAGTGTGGCAGAAAGTAAAAGTCATCCCTGGCTACCGCTAGATTCCTTAGGAGGAAGGTGGTCCAAAATATTCCACACTCTAAAGCTTCCATGCCTGAACTCCAAGGTGTACACCTCTACTGATCACTGATCCAAAAACAGAAAAATAGTTACTCCTGTTATGCTTGCTCAAAGCCATATAAATAAACTACTGAAGTTTTGAGATTCAGTTCTTTGGAGCGATGGAATAAAACTAACTTTTGAGGCTTATGAATCAGTAATATTTCCGAAAGAGGAAGAATGAGGCCTAAGCTGCCCACAATGAAACATGGGGATGGCTCATTGATGCTCTAGGACTGCTTTTCTTCCCCTGCAGAGAGCACGATGAATTCAATCAAATATAAGGAAATCCAAGGATAAAAACCATGCTTTCTGTAAGGAAGCTGAAGGCTAGGCATTGTTGGACATTCCAACAGGACAATGATACTCCAAGTTCACCAAGAATTGGTTTTAGAAGGTCCTGGAAGATTCTAGTATGGCCCTCATGGTCGTTTGACTTGACCCTCATAGAAAATCTTTCATGGGATTTAAAAAACAGTTGCAGCATGCAAACTCAAGAATATTAGTGAAATGGAGGATATTGCCCATCAGTTATGGGCTAAGATTCTTATGAACGCTGTGATAAGCTGGTGTCTGGCTATACATCACATATGCTTAGGTCATAACTGCCAAAGGTGCTCTGCTAAGTTCTAAAGACGCTAGTCATGAAAGTGTCGAATAGTTCTGAGACTGCAGTAGTCAGTGCAAGTGGTTCTTTGTGTGTTCCCCTTTATAAAATAATAGCAGCTGTATGCCCTTCCTCTGTTGGCACTGGCTTTCTCTGGGCTCACGTGACATTATGTCACACAAGCCTTGTAGCCAATCAGCGGCCACTTCACTCTACCCTCTTTCGGGCAAATCAGACCGCTCTCATCTACTCTGGATGTCTGATTTGTCCGAAGAAAGGGACAGTGAATCTGATTGGCTACAGTGCTCTTGTGACTTAATGTAATATGAGCCCCTGGAAAGCCAGTGTCAACCTCTGGAACAGGACTGAAGCCAGAGGTGAGTGTAGCTGCTATACATAGTGATTAAGGAGGTGTCATCTGAGTAGTGAACAACCCCTTTAAGATCTTTTAATGTGACTCATTTAAAATAGTTACTGAGAAAAAGTATTCAAAACACACAGTAATAAAGTAATGGTGAGTATAAGCATCTTACATCTAATATTTATTGTATGTATGTAGCAATGATTTCATGCCATGCTTACCTCATATTTTAGCTGTCTGTTTTGGATTTTTTGTAAATCGCACTGCTTTTCTACATAATACATAGCAGGTTCAAGCGCATCTTGATCTGCTAATCTTGTATATAAAATACTCATTCCAGGCACAGCCGTTACTTGCATGCTTTTACTCTATTTAATAAGTAGATAACGCAGGCGGGGCGGTTTTTATTGCACTGCATGCACGGTATGAAGTGTGGTGCATAATAAAATAAAAGCAATATTGTGCTTATTTCAGGGGGACCCATCACAGCGGTGTTCTGGCATCATAACTTATCTGGTTTGCGTGTGCATTAACCTCTTTAAGTTATGACCTAAATAACAAGCTACAATATTGCGGTTGTGAATTGTAATGTGGTTACAGTCATGGCCACGCTTATTCTGTGTCCTAGCCTTTCAGCCATGGACGCTCTCCGGCATCTCCTCCATTCCGAGATATCGTTTATTTCACAAATCCAGTCCCGTATCCTGTTTGCCTAATGATTGTTTACAAAAATGGTTTTAGAAGATGGTTATAAATTAGTGATCAGATGTTACAGTGGAACACACAAGTCAAGGGAAGTGAAGTTTACCCAATATGAATTTTCATAATTTTCCTGTCAATGGAGAATTATTGCATCAAATAAATTCTAGAAATATTATTTTACAAACGAATCCAAAATAATCATTTTCTCAGTTCACCGGAAACTCCATTGATTACATTCCTCTATAAACATCTCTGTTCAGCGCCGTCATCTTACTGTTATCAGCAGCGCTGTACAGACTTTAGTTACACCTGCACTTGGTGCACTTTTAGCTCCGTTTACATGAGTCACAGTTGGTTTTATCTATGATGTAATATCAGTTTTCCAGGTCTGAGTGCTTGCTGCCCTACACAGTAGTGCAATTAGATTGGTGGCCCTGGGGCTGCGGACAATATGGAGTAACCTCCGTTGTATTCACATGACCCGCATCAATCATGAGTAAAGGTGCGCAGACACCTGAAACGCATTGACGCGTGTCATGTGGATTTGTATCGCTGACTGTATGTTCTCCGAATTGCTTATGTGAATAAAGAATCACAGTTTGTGGACATGGAGTCTTTTCATTTTGCATTTTCCACTCCTTGACAAGATGCTTCCAGGCTCTGAACACGCTCAAGATGCAGTCATGGTGAGCTGGATTTTATTTAATCTTTCTGTTGTCCCATGTTCTCAGTCAATAGATCACTGATCTCCAGGCTTCCTGCTTACTGGGCGAGGTGATGTGCTCCTGATTGATTGACAGTTTAGACCAGTGGCATTGCCATGCTGATGGCCCAAACTGTGTTCTCTCCGATACTGCAAATGAAAAGATCTACGCCTATGCAGGTTTGGGAGAGCGCTGTTGCCCTGAAACTGACTGGATCAAGCAATGCGGGCAGCTTCAGAGCAGCTGTCATGGTATAGGATATGGTTCAAGACCTGCTCTCTCAGGGTTAATATTGCTGGCCTCTCTTTGGATCTGGGAGGGGTATTTATACACACTCCAGACTAGGATTCCCTGTCAGCTATACTTTCGTTTAGTCTGTGTGTCTGAACCCTTGAGTGTGTGCTCGGTTTGCATTTGCTAGTTTTGCTCTCTGTGCTTTACTCTGCTTGGTTGTTCTCTTGGCTTTCTGACCTTTGCCTCCCTTTCTGACTTTCCCTCTGCCTCACCCCTTGGTTACCTCGTTATCTCCTGGTTTCGACCTTGCCACATTTAACTACTCTCCAGTGTATATTGTCTCCTCTGCATCCCGGCGTCTGGCACCACCCTCGACCACCTCCTTCCCTGTCATGTGGTTCACGTCCTGTTTGCTACCCGGTGAGTTCCCTGCCTCTCTGCTCTCGGCTCCCTTGCTGCGGCAAGCAGCTCTCCCTGCAGCAGTAATACCCGGGAGTTGTGACATCAGCACTTGTAAGCTATGTTGTAAAAATTGTGTAGTCATTGTATCGCTAGGAGACCAGCCAATAGTGATACACTCCAGTGGTGGCTATTAACCTAGGCAACAAAGACCATAAACTGAAAAATCCTTATACGTACTTTGCAAATTTAAACATTAGTTATATTGGGTGTTCCCCTTTAACCCCTTTCTGTCACTACAGCTAGGAAAGTTGCGTGATCATGCGCAGTGCATGATCATCAACTTTCTCTGTCAGTGCAGAGCTGACATTTTGAATAGAATGGGGATGCTGCTGCTATACAAGCAAACAGTCTGCAAAAAATAAATGATAGTCCCATAGTGGTACAAAGTAGAAAAGTTACGAAAAAAGAAAAAAAATAATAATAAAAAAATAAGATATTGTACCCATAAATAAATATTTGTATGAAAAAAAACATGAAAAGTGCACATATTGGTTATTGATGTATCCGCAAGGACCCGACCTATAAAACTGTCCCACTAGTTAACTCCTTTAGTGAACATCATAGAAAAATACATAAAAAAAAGGCAGAAAACAATGCTTTATCATCATACCGCTGAACAAAAAGTGGAATAAAACGCAATCAAAACGGACATAAATAAACATTGTACTGCTGAAAATGTCATCTTGTCCCACAAAAAAACAAGCCACCATTCAGCTCCATCAGCGGAAATATAAAAAAAGTTATAGCTCTCAGAATAAAGTGATACAAAAATAATTATTTTTTCTATAAAATAGTTTTTAGTGTCTAAAAGCGCCAAAACATAAAAAAACTATATAAATCAGGTATCGCTGTAATCGTACTGACCTGAAGACTAAAACTGCCTTATCAATTTTACCACATGGAACGGCATCAATCCCCCCTCCCACCCACCCAAAAAATAAAAAAAATTCCTGTGTTGTTGGTTTTTGTAAATTCTGACTCCCAAAAATTGGAATAGAAAGCGATCAAAATATGTAATGTGTCTGAAAACGGTATCAATAAAAGCATCATCTCGTCCAGCAAAAACGCAAGCCATCTAATGACTCAGTGGGCCAACATATGGAAAAAGTATGGGTCTCCATATAAGATGATGCAAAAAGTAGTTTTTGCAATAAAATGCATCTTTTAGTGTGTGATAGCAGCCAAACATAAAAACATGATATAAATCCAAAGAATAAAGTAGCCTAATCAATTATACTGCACGAGGAACAATGTAAAAATAAAGCCAATTCTTCACCTGCTGTAGATTTTTTTTTTTAATTCTACCTTTCAAAGATCGCAGCAAGGCTTGGCGCACATTTATCCTGTGCTTTGATATCTTTCACCAGGGTTTCCGTGTAAATATCTGAAATATGTGATTCAGACAGAACCCTTGATGGAAGATTCCCTATAATGAGGCAGATGTAGGCACTGTGGATGCTGTCTGACCAGTGATCCAGCGGTGTCTGTCTTTTTAGGATTCAATTAAAATGCCGTTGGCCAAAGTTTTGAGCACTTCTGAAAAGAAGGACACCGATGAACAGAGGCCAGATGGAGTCCAGAGTAACTCTGCTACCTCATTATAGTGAATGGATCCCTCGGGGGTTTCATCTGAATCACGTCACTCAGAGATTTAGATGGAAACCCCAAAGTAAGTGGTCAGCGTAGAACACCGGATAACGGTGATCCAAAACGTTATGTAAAATGTTCCCAATAAAAGGTTCAACTCAATCCACAGAAAAAGCAAGTCCCCACTCAGTCATCGGAAATATAGGGGACTTCCATGTTACTGGTAGTACAAAGGCTCTGGAAAAGCGGAATAGCTCCTCACCCTCCAAAAGAAATTCAGAAAATTCTCAGCTCCCAAATCCAAATGCCCTCTCCCTTCTGATCCCCACAGTGTTTACTTAAACATGTAGCATCAGCATGCTTGGAATTTCTGAAGCGATGAGAGCCCGCATAATTTACGGGTGCATGTGTCCAGAAGCACGGGCTGGGCGTAACGTACTTGTGACTGCAGCGTACTGGTTACTACAACGTCAGTTAAAAGTAATGAATATACCCATGGAGTCAAATTCAGCACTACACCTGTAGATAAATTCCCAAAGACGTTTACCGTATATACTAAAGTATAAGTCGACCCGAGTATAAGCCGAGGCACCTAATTTTGCCACTAAAAACTAGGAAAACTTGAGTATAAGCCGAGTATGCATTGTCACCTCATCTCTATCCTGGCTCCCCATCCATGTCCTTGTATGCATGGTTCCCCATCCTTGTCCTTGTATGCATGGCTCCCCTTCCCCATCCTTGTGTGCATGGCTTCCCGTCCCTGTTCTTGTATGGATGGCACCCCATCCCTGTCATTGTATGCATGGTTCCCCATCCTTGTCCTTGTATGCATGGCTCCCCTTCCCCATCCTTGTATGCAAGGCTCCCCATCCCTGTCCTTGTATGCATGTCTCCCTGTTCCTGTCCTTGTATGCATGGCTCCTTATCCCCTTCTTTTTATGTATGGCTCCTTATCCCCTATCCTTGAATGCTTGGTTCCTATATAAAAAAAACAAAAACACATCCTACTTACCTTTCCTGCGCGCCCTCGCTGCATCTCGTTCCGGCGCCAGCAGCTCTTCTGGCCGAGCGATCAAGTGTCCCTGCTCATTAAAGTAATGAGTATTCACTCCACCCCTACGGGAGTGAAGAGGGATGAATATTCATTACCTTAATGAGCTGGGGACATGTGAGTGCTCAGCCGGACGACTGGCACCAGGAGATGCCGCGAGGGCGCGCAGGGAAGGTAAGTAGGATGTGTGCTAGAAGGTGGCAGCTGTGGCCGTAACTGCATGCACTATAAGAGAAATGAATATTCATTTCTCTTTAGCAGCGGGCACAGTTACATCCACAGTCGCCGTCTACTGCCTCTGTGACCTGCTGCTCTGCCGCAACCCCTTCCCTGCAGTCTTTCTGGGACAGTGACTCGTGTATATGACGAGGGGGGCATTTTCAGCACAAAAGAATGTACTAAAAAACTCTGCTTATACATGAGTATATACGGTAATTTTCAAAATGGGGTTACTTGAGGGGGAATTCTGCTCTTCTAGCAATTAGGAGCTCTGTATATGGAGTCCGCAAACTGTTCTAGGAAAATCTGCCCTCCAGTAGTACTGTACAGCCACATATGGAATATTGCCACGTTCAGTAGAAATTGTGGGACAAATTGTGGTGCCAATTTTACCCATTTCTTGTGTGAAAATGTAAAATCTGGAGCTAAAACTAAATAAAACTGCCCAGTGGTATAAAATTCTGTGACACACCCGTAGTTTCAATATGATCGCTGCACCCCTAGATGAATTAATTGAGATGTGTAGTTTGTAAAATGGGGTCACTTATAGGGGGTTCTGCTGTTCTAGCACCTCATGGGCTATCCCAGTGGGTCATGGCACCTGCAAGCCATAACAATAAAATCTGGCACTTCCTGCCTTCTGAGCTTTGCACTGTGCCTGAAAAATATTTCCCAATTACATATGGGGTATTGGCGCAATCAGGAAAAAATGGACCTCAGTTTGTTGTTAAAAAATGTTCTATCAGCCCTTAGAAAAATTAAAAACTTTGGGCTAAAACAACAACGTTAATAACAACGTTTTAGTAGAAGCAATGTATAAAATTCTGTGAGGCACATGTGGTGTCAATATGATCAGTGCACCTCTAGATGAAGTCATTGGGGAGTGTAGTTTGTAAAATGAGTTCACATATAGGGGCTTTCTGCTGTTCTGGCACCTTAGCAGCTCTGCCAATGTGACATGACACCCTCAAACCATTCCAGCAAAATCTCCTGTATTGCGCCTTTTCCCTTCTGAACTTTGCACTGTGCCTCAAAAGTAGTATTCCCTCATATATGGGGTATCAGCGTACTCGAGATAAATTGAACAATAAATTGTATGGTTCAATTTCTCCTGCTACCCTTCAATTCAAAATCTGGGGCTAAAATAACTTTTTTGAGGGAAAAATATGATTTTATTATTTTCACGCCTCAACCTTATAAACTTTTGTGAAGCACCTGGGGGTTCAAGGAGCTTTTCACACATTTAAATGCATTCCTTGAGGGGTCTAGTTTCCAAAATGGTGTCACTTGTGGGGAGTTTCCACTGTTTAGGCAAATCATTGGGCCTCCAAATGGGACATGTCGTCCGCTAATGACTCCAGGAATTTTTACATGTAAAAAGTCAAATGACACTCCTTCCCTTCTGAGCCCTGCCGTGCACCCAAACAATGGTTTTCTCCCTCATGTGGGGTATCAACATGCTCAGGGGAAATTGCACAACAAATGTTGGTGTCCATTTTTTCCTGTTACCCTTGTCAAAATAAAAAAAAATTGGGTCTGAAGTAAATATTTTGTGGAAAAAAGTTAAATGTTCATTTTTTTTCCACATTCCAAAAATTCCTGTGAATGAAGCACCTGAAGGTTTAATAAATAAACTTTAAGTTCATAAACTTTTTGAATGTGGTTTTGCTCACCTTGAGGGGGGTGCAGTATTTAGAATGGTGTCACTTTTGGATATTTTCTGGTATATAGACCCCACAAAGTGACTTCAAATGTGATGTGGTCCCTCTACAAAAAAAGTTTTTTGGTTTTTTTTGCAAAAATGAAAAATTGCTGATCAACTTTTAACCCTTGACTTCCTAACCCAAGAAAATTTTGGGTGCAAAATTGTGCTGATGTAAAGTAAACACGTGGAAAATGTTATTCATTAACTATTTTGTGTGAGATATCTCCATGATTTAAGGGCACGAAAGTTAAAATTTTAAAAATTCTAAATTTTTTTACCAGATTTCATTTTTTTTCACAAATAAACGCAAGTCATATTGAAGAAATTTTACCAATATCATGAAGTACAAATATGTCACGAAAAAAACAGTCTCAGAATCACCGGGATCCATTGAAGCTTTCCAGGGTTATAACCTCATAAAATGACAGTGGTCAGAATTGTGAAAATTGGCTTGGTCATTAACGTGCAAACCACCCTTGGGGATATGAAGGGGTTAGGGCATCTGGCAATATGTGGGTTGGCATTTGGGTTGTAGTTCCCCCTTGCAGCTTCATGTAGCACAGTGTTCTTTTCTAGAAGTAATTTGGATGTTTTTACTGTTTCCAGAGTACCACAACCTCTTTGATTTTAGATATTGGTTTGGTTTCAGGCCCTTGAGTACTCACTTATGGCATCTTCAGACATGTCATTTTGATATGACATTACATGCTCTAAGGGCTCATTCAAACGTCCGTGTTTAAACACGCACGTGAAAAAATGGTACCAGTGTCATCAGTGGTCCGTATGTCCTTTTTTTACCTTCAGAGTACCATCCGTGTGCTGCGCATGTTTTTCACGGACCCAAAGACTTGTAGTGACACTTTTCATCTGCGATGCTGTAAGTTTGTCACGAACATACAGTCCATGAAAAAACATGCACATGAGGATGGCCCCATAGATTCTAATGGGTACGTGTTATACCGTGAACAAAACAGTCATCACGGACCTGCAATTCCGATGTCTGAATGAGACCTAGGAGGAATTTGTACTCCACACAGTATAATGAGCAGCCTTGTGTTTAGTAAGTATGTCATAGCGTATACTGTAGAGGAAGGCTTTCAGTAATATGTCTGCTCAGCCCGTTCTGCACCTCCATCCTACAGTCAGTTTTCTATTGTTGTGTTCTTAAATATGTGAAGTAAAACAATTATTACAAGCAATTAGTACAGAACTAAAGAGCCTCTTAATTTAAACGCAGAATTGCGAATACACAAATATTGAATTAGGTTCTAAAAAAATCTTAATTAGGCATATTTCATGTTAATTAAAGTCTAGTACATAGTATTTGATGTTGCTAAATTGAACAACTTTTTAATGTGAGCGGCACATTTAGGCATCCAGTTTTTAGTACCAAACAGATTACTTTTCTATTAATACCATGTGTTGGATGACAATTTACACCATGTGAGGCAATTAGCTCTGGTAATAAAGAACATCCAAGGATTATCCTTTGACGACGCCTTGAGCTTTGCTTATTTTTTTCATTTTACTGAACCGTTCTATATAAAACATCCTTGATTATCATAATAAAAAAGAAAATTGATTGGCCCTCCGAAAAACTCTGGAGATATTAATCAGCCTCGTGTGTGGGACAGCCAAGCTGATAGTTAAGAAATTGCTCTTTAAACTATGACAGACTGTCAGTCCTTAGGAATAGTGGTGAAATGGCCTATTTATGTAATCAGATCCTAAGCTGGGAAGAAGCTGTCAGGCACATTCTTGTTGTGTAAGCAGCAGGCAAACTGCTCTTTATCTGACAGCCAGTGTGTAAATCTGTCCATGCAAAGAACCCAGATGTTTAGTTTTGCTTCTAGTCGCTGTAATAATCTGCTTATTTTCTTCTGTTCGAGTGATGACATCACTTAGCAGAACGCACAGCAGACAGCAGGCCCAGATAAGGCTGTGTTGCCGTCAGTCAGTCATTTTGTGATTGGCAAGAAGATAAATAGAATTTTACAGAAGGTTTGCTTCTAGCAAAAGTATAGACATGGCATCAATACCAAAGCAGACTGAGGTGTGTTGGTGCATCAGCCTGGATTTAAACAACTGCAGCATGTACAGTGATATACATCCAAAATGACTGGTCCCGTCAAGTAGATTTATTTCGCTCACTGTCGCTAACATGTCCCACACGATCTTATGCACTCTAGTTTAAATAGGCAAGTTTCATTGAAAGCCCCTGTAACCGATCAATATGTTGGTGTGTATGAGGGCACTAATAATATTCATGTAGAGTTGAAGGAAAAAAGACCGACACCACTGTTACACCTGCATCCAGCTTATGTGTCCGTTTAAGAACAGGTTGAAGCACTCTGTATTCTCAGATCAGTGACTGAACGCACGCCGTCCCGGTGACTGAAGTCGGAACACTATCGGGGGGGGGGGGGATAAAGTTCATCTTCTCCCCCTCAGTGTTCAGGTACGTGCGGGCATTGGTCAGGTTAATCACATTATTGACCTGAAAATTAACCCCATATCTGCAGATTAATAGCAGTTTTTCGATTGACAGGTTCCCTTTAAAGGGTTGGTCCAGTACCTAAAATTATCTTCCTAAATATCTATCTTTACACCCTAGCCACTTTGGTAAGTAGCTTTATTATACAATACCCTACAATAAAGTGTCATACAAGATTTCACATTGCTAATTGTCCTCCATTTTTTAGAGGTAATTCTCTGAGATCGGATGATGTTGGTGCATTGACACAAAAAATCGAGCAGAACAATTTGAACCCTTTTATCACCAGGCCTTTTCTCTTTTTTTTTTTTATACACTTTAGTTTTTTCCTTCTTTTCTTGCTGGAACCATAACTTTTTTTTTTCCTGTTTTTTATTTTTTTGGGAACAAGTTGTAATTATGAATGACACTCTTCATTTTACCATACAACGTCCTGGAAAAAGAGAAAAACAATTCCAAGGGTGGAAAAAATGGCTAAAAAAATTATATTCCGCCATTGTTATTGACTTTTGTTTTTTGACAATTACCTGGCCACAAAGTCAGTGCTATTTAAGGTGATGCCAAATTTGTAAAGATTTTTATTTTATTGGAAAAATAAATAATAATTGGTTGGTATGACTATTTTCTGAGGCCTGTAACTCTAATTCTAATTTTTCCATCGATGTAGCTGTATCTGGGCTTGTTTTTTTGTATGGCGAGCTGACACCTTCATAATAACAATTTAATGTCCAGACAACATTTTAATTATTTTATTTTAATTTTTGAGGGAGGCACAGCAGTTTTTTTTGTCAGGGCATTTGTATTTTTCCTTTATGACTTTTCCATGTTTAGTTAAATTATTTATATTTTGATAGCTTATACTTTTATGGACACAATCTAAATATAAATATATCAAATGTCTGTGAGTTTTTACCATCAGTATGAGATCTATTTTTTCTCATATACAAAAAAAAAAAGGTTTGTAAGGTGTACTTAAATGTTTGGCCACACCAGGAGGGCACTGAGTGCCTGTGCTTGGTTTGAACAATCATTCTGAGCTAACAGATTCCCTTTAAAAATAGACACGAAGAGCAAAAGTAGCTGAAAATCTAAATCTGACACACTGAAGAAAAACGGTCTATTTTTTTCTCATATGCAAAAAACCCTATTTTCTGAATGAGTTTCTAAAAGAAAAAGGTGAGATCCATGGTATAATTTGTCATGCTAAGATTTAAAGGGATTATTCAGGAATTTTAATTGTTTTCCTTATGGGCCTAAGAACTGACAAGCTGGTTGTTGTTAACTACCTGTTCTCTGCTCTGATCTCTGCCGGCTTTAAGCAGTCATGGATCGCTCCTGGTTTGTGACTCTGTGGCTTCCGGTGACATCACGTTGATAGAGCAGCTCATTCTCTTCTGCTCTGCTCTGTTGACAGAGCATGACTGCCGATGCCATGCCAATTTCCTGCCGTCTTCCCTCTAAATAACTGCAGGGAACCGGCGGTAAACCAGCATGACATCGACAGAGCAGTTGGGAAGAGGAAGAGCTGCTCTGTTGACGTGAAGCTGCAGACATGCCGGACTGAGAGGTCTGTGATTGCACTCAGGGGGCATCGGGCAGAACAGACAGGTAGTTAACAACTAATTGCCTGTCAGTTCTTAACCCAGTAGGAAAAAATAGAAACGTCCTAGAAAATCCATGTAAAATTCACACCACAGTTCAATTAGTGAGTGCATTCCAAAGGATTTCATTTCTTCAGCGTGTGGATGAGATTTTCTTCTCTACTGATACTGTCAAATTATAGGGACCAACAACGACCCATGTAATGTGCATGGAACCTAATAAATGATACATTTATCTTGTTGTCATAGAATATTTCATATAGATTAAACTTGCCATTAGGGACCGACATATTTAACTTTCTTGATGTTTTGGCATCTTCGACAATAGTGGTGTGATGTCTATGATATGGGAACAAGTGCTATTGTAGCGCCGTGTTTGTTATTATGGGAAAGTCATGCAGGTGTAACATTGGGAAACAGCAGACATTTTCACGGAAGGCTTTGAACATTGCTAAGCTACTGAAGAACATGTACATCACTCAATGCCAAAATAAATATGCATCCTGAATGTAGATCCAGCCTAAAGGCCAGTGGATTTTAGAGACAAACATCTTTGGCAAGCTGGCTGTCTGGATAAAAGTCTTTCATTTTGCCTGTGGAATTCTTAAGCTCTAATATGAGATTCTGGAAACCGACTCTTTCTATCTAATATGCAGGGTGGAAGCTTAGCCGATTCTCTAAAAGAAATCATAGAACAATAGCATTACTTAATGTTCTCGTAGGTGCTACCTGACATGTTCCCTACAAAACTCTGCTACTGATAGAACAAAAAAATCATTTTTAATTTTCATTACAGCTATACCAAATGACTTGTTAAACATTCCGGTCAACCTCTTTTAACTCCCCTGTCGAAGCTTCTGACAGTAGAGCGAGTGAATGGTGGCGGCTGGCAGAGTAGCCTGGTAACTTTATTGCCTTACTGAAAGCTATTGTTGTTTTCCGGAGTAATACATTGGTAGATTAAGATGTGACTGTGACATATTTCCTGACATATTTTTTTTTCTTCATTTGTATAATACTTTTTGAACATAGATTGTAATCTTTGGTTTCCGGGGGAACAAACAGTATAAGTATGTGTGTTAAACACGCTTATGGGACAAGTGTATTTTCTTTCACACAAACTTTACATTTCAGCTACTTTTATAATTCTAAAAAAAACAAACAAATACAAAATACAGATAAGGGTGCCCTGTGGGCCTCTTCCTTTTTGTCAGTGTGTTAACATTCTTAATACAAATTCCTTCAAGACTAGTTGGTCCCATTTATGACCAAGCCATTTCGTTGTGTGACAAAACGTTCACAGTCCTGAATGTGATTTACTCAGCAGGTAGAAATGTAATTTGAGATGACACTTTTGTCAATCAAAGTCCTAGCGATGGTACGTTTGAAGGTAGATTAGCCCTTAAGCACAGCTATCTTGTGCAGTATTCGTCTCGTAATGGCACAAGTTATTTGTGGAATCATACTAGTAACGTTAGTGATCCCCCTACTATACAGTACAGTATGTACTATATTACAGGTAGTTTTAGAGTGTTGGAAGAAACAGCGGTACCTGCAGGAAACACTTGATGAGACAAGAACATAGAAAGTCTATGCAGGTTATCTTCTTCATCCAAGGACCTTCATGCTCCAATTAAACTGCACTAATTACAGATTCACTGTTCTAACAAGCAAAAAGCTGTCTCATGCCTAAACCATGATTTGTATGTCAGACAGACAAATAGGAAATGATGATTCCTAATTCCACAGAACGCATTCTCATGCTCCAAAACATGCTTTCACCACTTTAACTGGCCCTTAAAGTTGCTCTTTGTGATCAAAGGAGGTTTGTTGCTGCTCTGTTATGGAATCAATCAAACTTCAGATATAGCTGTTGCAGCTTTGTAATGAGTGTCAACTATGGAAGACAGATTGCAGTTTATGTTATATATGCTTCAGCTCCGTTCCATGATCTGTGAGGCCTGCTCCCCCGCTGTTTAGCTACTTTTTCTCATGCTCGCCAACTTTTACTGGCCATTGTCCATGAGAATCAGTTTTATGGTGCACACTGTGCTCTGTTAGAAATTTTCTGCCATAGCCATATTACCTTTGATGGTCACAACGCCTTCCTGCCCTCCGCATCCCATTCACCTTGTCTCACCGATACTTGTTGCTACAAGCAGCCTCCCAGAATCACTGATTTCTGAGAGGTTTTCATTGGGCTTTGGAGATTAGCTGACTCCTCGAAGTGTTCTCCCTTTTTTATTTGGAACCCAGGAGTGTTGGTAAGTAGGGATGAGCGGATCCGTAGAAGTTTGGGATCGTCAGGTTCAACCGAACTTTACTCCAAGGAACCTAAAGCCGAACCTCAGAGAAATCAATTGCGACCCAAACTTTGGAGCTGGAAAACCTGTCTCCCTTCCCTGAACTGTAAAACACTTCCAGGTGAAGTCCGTGTTCAGAGATCAGCATCGGACACTAGGTGTCTGGTACGAACCTCAAACTTTACAGTTCGGGTTCGCTCGTCTCTATTGGTAAGTAAGCTTTTTCTCCTAGACGTTTTCACATTTCATAAATAAAGCCCACAATAGTCCTGGGTAACCAGCAGAGCAGAACTGTGACACCCTAATTTAATTTAATATTTTTTAGAAAGCCATGTAATGTCACATTATAATCAATATAATCATCTTAATGCATCAATTAGAAATTGGTGTAAAATCTCTCAATTTGCTATTTGAGCAGGTGCCTACAAACTCCTGACAATATAGTGTAGGTATCTTTTGTATATTTCTGTAGGATCTTAATATATTCTGAGGCTCTTCGGTCTTTAGCGTGTACAGATAATGAATTACATTTATTTTACTTAGTAGCTTGGTTTCTTTTATAATTCTTTATGCATAATTCAATTTAAATGGTATTCTTCCACAAGGAAGCTTTCCTTCAAAATATTTGTCACATTTACAACTGTTCTGTCACATAAATAATGGATGCTAAACATTTATAGATGAGCTGAATGTTGCTTTTTAAGTGATGATTAGTGACTTCAACATGACATTTGACACACTCAAAGCAGTCATTCCAGAACGCATCATATTGCTCACAATGTGTTGGCTTTTTGACACCTGCAGATGTAGAGTATTCTTTGGCACTAGTGAGACCCTCTCTGCCAGCTCCATGAGGAATCGCAAAGTTTTGTCACCCACATTCACTTTGTTTTAACCTTCTTGAAGATCTTCATATTACTGTTAATCAGACCATTATGTTTCTAAAGCTTTAACTGCTATTAAGAAGTATTATCATTTTGGAATTTCCCAGTTAATTTAATGGATCAAGTGTTAGCACTTAGTAAAGAGGCAATTTGTGGTTTTTAGCCTAAAATCTCTGCCATGCTTGTGGATCAGTAGATTCAAACCATATGTTTGAGATTGCAGTGACATTCAGATATTGTGGTCGATACAAGGGTAAATTTGTAAAGGATGAAATAAAAATAAAATAAAAAAAACAACTTCTACTAGTCTTCTGTCTAAAAGCCCCTGTGTTGTTGTTATTATTATCCATGAAATAAACAATCTATTTTTTTCATATTTTCTGTTCCATTTTTTTTTTGTCTCAGTTGTACTCAGCGTGACTCAATTCAACTTGGCCACAAAACTTGACCCATTTTTGGTGCACGGTATTCCAAAGTAGGCCAAACCCCTTTTGTCAAGCTTCAACCCTATTTTACAAAGCCATGCCTCATTGTTAGGCAATTCACAGAAAGTTTCTAAAACACAAGGGTTCCGATTCATCAAGTCTTAGGTGTAAATTGCAGGAATATACCAGCACATTTCTAAAAAATTTTCTTTAAATGAAATAAAGTTTATTGAGGCGATATAAAGGACCAGATGCATTCTAGGTACAGCAAAACATTTAATGGGAACCTGTCACCTTAATTTGGCGGGCCCTTTTTTCGGTCCGATGGGCTGTGTTTTTGGGTCTTTTATTCACCCCTTCCTTTCCCGCTGGCCGCGATATTGTCTTGAAGTTTATTCGCTTTCCTCCTTAGAACACGCCTGCGCAAGGCAATCTTGCCTTGTGCACGTGCAGTATGCTTTGCCCAACTGCGGGCACAGCCGAAAAGCATTGGTGCGCATGCGTCGGCGCACTATGTCCCGGAAGCATTTCACTGTGTTCCAGGTTCCAGTCCTCTTTAATGATATGTAAGAAAACTTGGCACTCCAAGTAGATGAAAATTAAATTACACCTGAATTTTTTTACAGGTGCAGTGACGATTTTGACTCCATGGGTGTTTGTCAGAAAATAGCAGCAGTAAATGTTACGGAGTGAAAATTGCAAATCTGCCATTGTAGTAGAGTCTGTACATTGAAATGCCCATACATTATGCCCAGCTCATGCTTTTTGAGACATTTTCCCTGTAAATTAAGCAGGCTCTCATCGCTACAGAAATGCTAAATGTAGAAGATATCTTCAGTTTAGGCACACTGAGGGGCTCAGAAGAGAGGGGGCATTTCGACTTGGGAGCACATAATTAGCTGGATTTATTTTGAGGGGTGAGGAGTTAAAGCACTTTTCCAAAGCCTTTGTGCTACCAGTAACGTGGAAGCCCCCTATATTTCCGTTAACAGATTACAGACCTGAGTGAGGACTTTCTTTTTTTGTGGATCGAGTTGAAGCTTTTATTAGGAACATTTTACATAACATTTTGGATCACATTTATCTGGCGCTCTACGCTGAGCACTTACATCAAGGTTTCCATCTATATCTCCAAGTGACGTGATTCAGATGATGCCTTTCTGCGATCTTTGGGAGGCAGAATGAACAAATCAACATCAGGTGAATAATTGATTTTATTTAACTTTTACGCAGTTCCTCATACAGTTTAAGTGATAAGGCAACTTTATTCTTTTGGTCTGTGTAATTACAGCGATACCAGATTTATTTATTTTTTTATCTTTGGCTGCTGTCACCCAGTGAGCGCTTTTTTTTTGCAAAAAAGTTTTTGCATCACCATATTTTGAGAGCTATAAGTTTTTTTATTTTTATGCCAAATTTATTTATTTATTTATTTTTTTATGTCGTTCACGGTGTAGTAAAAGTGATAAAGACAGCTTTATTCTTCAGGTCAGTACAATTACAGCGATACCACATTTGTTTTTTTGTTTTATTTTTTGCCGCTTTTACACAATAAAAAATATATAGAAAAAATAATTGTTTTGTATCAATCTATTCTGAGAGTTATAGCTTTTTTTTATCTTTCTGATGACAGAGCTGAATGCTGGGTTGTTTTTTTGCGGAACAAGAGGATGTTTTCAGTTATACACTTTTTATTTACATTTGACTTTTCGATCATGTTTTATTACATTTTTGATCAGCGGTACGATGAGAAAACAGTTTTTTTGCACTTTTATTTCTTCTTTACAGTGCTTTATCAAATATGTGTACTTTATTTGTTTAGTTTTGTTTTTACATAAATATACATTATGTACTTTAGATGTTTTTAATTTTGTGATTTTAATAAAATATTTTTACAGTTTTTAAAAACTTTTTTTTTTACTCTTTTGCCTTGCTACAGGATGGTACATCAACTTTCCGTGCCCTTATCACTGATCTAATAATCTGCAATGCTTTTTCATTGCAGGAAATTAGATCAATGAATTAGACACAGGTAGGACGCACATCAGCTCCTGTTATGAGTTACAGGCCACCGTACCTGGGTGACCCTGCGGCCATCTTTTTCAATCATGTTGTACCGATCATAGCAGAGAGTGAGCTTGCATGATCGACGCGCCGTACATGTACAGTGGTTTGCGAGAATACACCTCCCATGGCGCCGTACATTTACAGCATATGTCATGAAAGGGTTAAAAATGGATTTACAAAGCTCGATCTCACTAGACATTGTATTTTGCAGCAATGGAGTAATTTTGTTACTTTGACTATTATCCCTGTGGACTGTATCCTAGTCACGTCACACAACAGCTTTGATATCTTGAGGAAAGGGAGATGTTTTCAATGTACAAATTGAAAACTGTAACCCCTGAGGGACTCAATGAAGTGTCCAAACTCATTATATGAAGAGTGATATTTACAAAATGTAGAAAATGGACTGTATGGACGTTATTATTGTGTCATTGCATGTTTCTATTTTTCTTGAAAATGTTGTTAATGTTGTTTTATTTAGTTGTGATTTTAATATATTTTAATGTTACATCACTTCACACATTTTATATTAGATGATTATTTTATTCTTAATTGTCTAAAACATTGGCCCCTCCCCATTGGTAACTAGGAACAGGATACCTCATGGTCTAAGACCAATTTATAAATATTACCAATAGCTATCACTCACCCAATTCTTGAAGTATTGGATAGGATATTCAAGATGCCGACCATTCCGTGCTCCTCCAGAATCAGGCAAGGGAACCACAGAGTTCAGAAGAGTTGCGTGCTTTATTCAAGGCTATAAAACTATGCTTTTTATGGACGTCCTGTCCACTTCCTCAGGTACATAGCCAATTAGAACAGCTGCCAGCGCCGGGACAACAGAGATGCAGGAACGGCACAAGCAGGGTGAGTAAGATAGGGGAGGAGGATGTGAGCCATGCATACAATGATGAAACAGGGGTAAGCCGAGCCATGCGGGACCGGGGGAGCCATGCATACAACAGGGGCAGCCACACATATCAGGACAGGCCGGGGGAACCACATACCAGGACAGGACGGGGGAGCCACAAACCAAGATAGGACAGGGGCAGCCACACATATCAGGACAGGCCGGGGGAACCACATACCAGGACAGGACGGGGGAGCCACATACCAGGATAGGACAGGGGCAGCCACACATAGCAGGACAGGGATGAGGGAACAATGCATACTCGGCTTATTCTCGAGTCAATAAGCTTACCCAGTTTTCTGTGGCAAATTTAGGTGCCTCGGCTTATACTCGGGTCGGCTTATACTCGAGTATATACGGTATACAGTACTATTTTCATTGTTACATTAAATGTACACAGCTGAAACGTGTTGACTGATCATTTGCAACATTAAAAGGGATTGTCCTCTGTGAGAAAACTTTCTGCACTAAACTCAGTATCACTTATCCTCCCCTGGTCCAGTGCTGGCTCTGCACCACTACACCAGTCTTGTTGTTTATCTGCAGCACTGACGTCTTATCGACAGCGCTGCTGCCAATCACTGAACTCCGCGGCTATGCCTATGTAGATAACACAGGTTGCTGAGCTCAAGCTTTGGCTGCCATTCTGCAGACAAACAGCACAGACTGGGACAGCGGCAAAAAGCACCACCCACTTGGTAAAGACCATAAAAATTAAGAGTAAATAATAAGGCCCATATCTCTAAAACTGTATGATGCATTTAAAAAAACCAAAACAGAATACTCGGGGTCATTGGAATAAAATGAGAAAAAGCAGACCACTTTTGACTGATGACAAGTCCTCTTCAATCCAAGCAATTTATCAAAGACCTTGCATGTTTGATCAACGTGAACTGTAGATGAGTAGATCGCTTCCAGCAACCTCGGTCCACAGTCCACGTCATTGCCCTTTACCATGGACAGGACCTCAGTGAATTTCCTTTTCATCCGGTATCCCAGGCTAGGCTTTTAATTTGCCAGGATGCACAGATTATGTCATGCCTGGCTGGTGATTCAAACGTCAAACCAGAAGCTCAGGAAATTTCTGAGCTCCTTCCCACTACCAAAGAGTAGATATGGGCGAACCCGAAAAGTAAAGTTTTGTGTCCATACCAAACACCTACTGTTCGAGCACGGGCACCGAACATGGACTTTACTGTCATGAATCCCAATGGCTAGGGATAGCAAGGGACAAGCAAAGTAATACAAAATATCGGACGAGCTCTAGGGTGATGGAACCTGGGCTGACCGCTGCCCTACGCCTGACAAACGCAACTAGAGATAGCCAGGGAGCGTGCCTACGTTGGTTCTAGACGCCACGCACCAGCCTAAGAGCTAACTAGTACTGCAGAGAAAATAAGACCTCACTTGCCTCCAGAGGAATGAACCCCAAAAGGTATAGTTGCCCCCCACATGTATTGACGGTGAAATGAGAGGAAGGCACACACATAGAGATGATATATATATAGGTTCAGCAAATTGAGGCCCGCTGTAAACTAGAAAGCAGAACGATACAAAAGGGGTCTGAGCGGTCAGCAAAAAACCCTAATCAAAAAACCATCCTGAGATTACAAGAACCCATGTGCCAACTCATGGCACATGGGGAGAACCTCAGTCCACTAGAGCTACCAGCTAGCATAGAGACATAATAAGCAAGCTGGACAAAAAACCAAACAACTGAAAATCAGCACTTAGCTTATCCTGAAAGATCTGGGAGCAGGTAGGCAGGAACCAAACAGAGCACATCTGAATACATTGATAGCCGGCAAGGGAATGACAGAAAGGCCAGGTAAAATAGGAAACACCCAGCCTCTGATGGACAGGTGGAAACCAAAGGCCGCAACCCACCAAAGTCACCCAGTACCAGCAGTAACCACCAGAGGGAGCCCACAAACAGAATCCACAACAGTACCCCCCCCTTGAGGAGGGGTCACCGAACCCTCACGAGAACCCCCAGGGCGATGAGGGTGAGCTCTATGGAAGGCGCGGACCAAATCAGTCGCATGAACATCGGAGGCGACCACCCAGGAATTATCCTCCTGACCATAACCCTTCCACTTAACCAAATACTGGAGTTTGCGTCTGGAAACACGAGAATCCAAGATCTTCTCAACAACATACTCCAATTCTCCCTCTACCAGCACCGGAGCAGGAGGCTCAACCGAAGGAACAACGGGCACCTCATACCTCCGCAACAACGACCGATGGAACACATTATGAATAGCAAACGATGCTGGGAGATCTGTTGTGAAATTGGATTCTGGGCTCCCCCTGTGGCCACTTGTGGAATTTAACTTGTGTGCATCATCCCCTCTGTTCACCTGCTCCTATCAGGATGTGGGAGTCGCTATATAACCTTGCTCCTCTGTCAGTTTCTTGCCGGTCAACAATGTAATCAGTAGCCTTTCTGTGCATGTTCCTGCTACTAGACAACTCCCAGCTAAGTTGGACTTTTGTCCTTGTGTGTTTTTGCATTTTGTTCCTGTTCACAGCTGCTGTTTCGTTACTGTGTCTGGAAAGCTCTTGTGAGCGGAAATTGCCACTCTGGTGTTATGAGTTAATGCTAGAGTCTTAAAGTAATTTCTGGATGGTGTTTTGATAGGGTTTTCTGCTGACCATGAAAGTGCCCTTTCTGTCTTCATGCTATCTAGTAAGCGGACCTCGATTTTGCTAAACCTATTTCCATACTACGTTTGTCATTTCATCTTAAATCACCGCCAATATATGTGGGGGCCTCTGTCTGCCTTTTGGGAAAATTTCTCTAGAGGTGAGCCAGGACTGTCTTTTCCTCTGCTAGGATTAGATAGTTCTCCGGCTGGCGCTGGGCATCTAGGGATAAAAAAACGTAGGCATGCTACCCGGCCACTTCTAGTTGTGCGGCAGGTTTAGTTCATGGTCAGTATAGTTTCCATCTTCCAAGAGCTAGTTCTCATATATGCTGGGCTATGTTCTCTCGCCATTGAGAATCATGATAGAGATCCAAACGAAAAGATACAGGGTTAAGAATCTCCGAGATCCTATAAGGACCGATGAACCGAGGCTTGAACTTAGGAGAAGAGACCTTCATAGGGACAAAACGAGAAGACAACCACACCAAATCCCCAACAAGAAGTCGGGGACCCACGCGGCGACGGCGATTAGCAAACTGCTGAGTCTTCTCCTGAGATAACTTCAAATTGTCCACCACCTGATTCCAAATCTGATGTAGCCTGTCCACCACCACGTCCACTCCAGGACAATCCGAAGACTCCACCTGACCAGAGGAAAAACGAGGATGAAACCCCGAATTACAAAAAAAAGGAGAGACCAACGTGGCAGAACTAGCCCGATTATTAAGAGCAAATTCGGCCAGCGGCAAAAAAGCAACCCAGTCATCTTGATCAGCAGAAACAAAACACCTCAAATAAGTTTCCAAGGTCTGATTAGTTCGCTCCGTCTGGCCATTCGTCTGAGGATGGAATGCAGACGAGAAAGACAAATCAATACCCATCTTGGCACAAAACGTCCGCCAAAATCTAGACACAAACTGGGATCCCCTGTCAGAAACGATATTCTCCGGAATCCCATGCAAACGAACCACGTTCTGAAAAAATAAAGGGACCAACTCAGAGGAGGAAGGCAACTTAGGCAAGGGCACCAAATGAACCATCTTAGAAAAGCGGTCACACACCACCCAGATAACGGACATCTTCTGTGAAACCGGGAGATCAGAAATAAAATCCATGGAAATGTGCGTCCAAGGCCTCTTCGGGATGGGCAAGGATAACAACAACCCACTGGCCCGAGAACAGCAAGGCTTAGCTCGAGCACACACTTCACAAGACTGCACAAAGGTACGCACATCCCTAGACAAGGAAGGCCACCAAAAAGACCTGGCCACCAAGTCTCTAGTACCAAATATTCCAGGATGACCAGCCAACACAGAAGAATGGACCTCGGAGATGACTCTACTGGTCCAATCATCCGGAACAAACAGTCTTTCTGGTGGACAACGATCCGGTTTATCCACCTGAAACTCCTGCAATGCACGTCGCAAGTCTGGGGATACGGCGGACAATATTACCCCATCCCTAAGGATACCAGTAGGCCCAGAGTCTCCAGGAGAGTCAGGCACAAAACTCCTGGAAAGAGCATCTGCCTTCACATTCTTTGAACCTGGCAGGTATGAAACCACGAAATTGAAACGAGAAAAAAACAACGACCAACGAGCCTGTCTAGGATTCAAACGCCTGGCAGACTCAAGGTAAATGAGATTCTTGTGATCAGTCAAGACCACCACACGATGTTTAGCACCCTCAAGCCAATGACGCCACTCCTCAAATGCCCACTTCATGGCCAAAAGCTCCCGATTACCCACATCATAATTGCGCTCGGCGGGCGAGAATTTTCTAGAGAAGAATGCACATGGCTTCATCACCGAGCCATTAGAACTTCTCTGTGACAAAACCGCCCCCGCTCCAATCTCGGAAGCATCAACCTCAACCTGAAAAGGAAGCGAAACATCTGGTTGACACAACACAGGAGCAGAAGAAAACCGGCGCTTAAGTTCCTGAAAGGCCTCCACGGCCGCAGGAGACCAATCAGCAACATCAGCACCCTTTTTAGTCAAATCAGTCAAAGGTTTAACAATACTGGAAAAATTAGCAATGAACCGACGATAAAAATTAGCAAACCCCAAGAACTTCTGAAGGCTCTTAACAGATGTAGGTTGTGTCCAGTCACAAATCGCCTGAACCTTGACGGGATCCATCTCAATAGTAGAAGGAGAAAAAATGTACCCCAAAAAAGAAATCTTCTGGACTCCGAAGAGACACTTTGAGCCCTTCACAAACAGAGAATTGGCCCGCAGAACCTGAAACACCTTCCTGACCTGTAAAACATGAGACTCCCAGTCATCAGAAAACACCAAAATATCATCCAAATACACAATCATAAACTTATCCAGATATTCACGGAAAATATTGTGCATAAAAGACTGAAAGACTGACGGAGCATTGGAGAGTCCAAAAGGCATTACCAAATACTCAAAATGGCCCTCAGGCGTATTAAATGCGGTTTTCCACTCGTCACCCTGTTTTATCCGCACCAGATTATACGCACCGCGAAGATCTATCTTAGTGAACCACCTAGCCCCCTTAATGCGAGCAAACAAATCAGTCAATAATGGCAGTGGATACTGATATTTGACTGTAATCTTATTCAGAAGGCGATAATCTATACAAGGCCTCAGGGAACCATCTTTTTTTGCCACGAAAAAAAAACCTGCTCCCAGAGGGGACGGAGATGGACGAATATGTCCCTTTTCCAAGGACTCCTTAATATAATTCCGCATAGCAATATGCTCTGGCAGTGACAGATTAAATAAACGACCCTTAGGGAACTTACTGCCAGGAATCAATTCTATAGCACAGTCACAATCTCTATGAGGAGGGAGCGAATTGAGCTTAGGCTCCTCAAAAACATCCCTATAGTCAGACAAAAACGCAGGGATCTCAGAAGGAGTAGATGAAGCGATTGAAATCGGAGGTGCATAATCATGAACCCCCTGACATCCCCAGCTTAACACAGCCATTGTTTTCCAGTCCAGGACAGGATTATGAGTTTGTAACCATGGCAGACCAAGCACTAGTACATCATGTAAATTATACAGTACAAGGAAGCGAATCACCTCCTGATGAACGGGAGTCATGCGCATGGTCACTTGTGTCCAATACTGCGGCTTATTCATAGCCAATGGTGTAGAGTCAATTCCCTTCAGAGGGATAGGAACTTCCAGAGGCTCCAGACTAAAACCGCAGCGTTTAGCAAATGACCAATCCATAAGACTCAGGGCAGCGCCTGAATCCACATAGGCATCGACGGAAATGGAAGACAGTGAAAAAATCAGAGTCACAGACAAAATGAACTTAGGCTGCAGAGTACCAACGGCAAAAGATTTATCAACCCTTTTTGTGCGTTTAGAGCATGCTGATATAACATGATCTGAATCACCACAATAAAAACACAATCCATTTTTCCGCCTATAATTTTGCCGTTCACTTCTGGACTGAATTCTATCACATTGCATAGTCTCAGGTGCCTGTTCAGAAGACACCGCCAACTGGTGCACGGGTTTGCGCTCCCGTAAACGCCGATCAATCTGAATGGCCATAGCCATCGACTCATTCAGACCTGTAGGCGTAGGGAACCCCACCATAATATCCTTAATGGCCTCGGAAAGACCAGTTCTGAAGTTAGCAGCCAGGGCGCACTCATTCCACTGAGTAAGCACCGACCATTTCCGAAATTTTTGACAATATATTTCCGCTTCATCATGCCCCTGAGAGAGGGCTAATAAAGCCTTTTCAGCCTGAATCTCCAGGTTGGGTTCCTCATAGAGCAATCCCAATGCCAGAAAAAACGCATCCACATTGAGCAATGCAGGATCCCCTGGTGCCAATGCAAATGCCCAATTCTGAGGGTCGCCCCGCAGGAAAGATATTACAATCTTGACCTGTTGAGCAGGGTCTCCAGAGGAGCGAGATTTTAAAGAAAGAAACAATTTACAATTGTTCCTGAAATTCAGGAAGGTAGATCTATCTCCAGAAAAGAACTCTGGAATAGGAATTCTAGGTTCAGACATGGGAGTGTGAACAACAAAATCCTGTATGTTTTGAACTTTTGCCGCGAGATTACTCAGGCTGGAAGCCAAACTCTGGACATCCATGTTAAACAGCTAATATCAGAGCCATTCAAGGGTTAAGAGGAGGTAAGAAGCAGCTAGACAGCAATTAAGGGCTAGGCAGCAAAACTCTGAAGGAAAAAAAAAAAAAAATTCCCTTAAACACTTCTTTTTCTCCTGCTTCAGCCCAAACAATTAACACTTTGTGGGCCGGCTATACTGTCATGAATCCCAATGGCTAGGGATAGCAAGGGACAAGCAAAGTAATACAAAATATCGGACGAGCTCTAGGGTGATGGAACCTGGGCTGACCGCTGCCCTACGCCTGACAAACGCAACTAGAGATAGCCAGGGAGCGTGCCTACGTTGGTTCTAGACGCCACGCACCAGCCTAAGAGCTAACTAGTACTGCAGAGAAAATAAGACCTCACTTGCCTCCAGAGGAATGAACCCCAAAAGGTATAGTTGCCCCCCACATGTATTGACGGTGAAATGAGAGGAAGGCACACACATAGAGATGATATATATAGGTTCAGCAAATTGAGGCCCGCTGTAAACTAGAAAGCAGAACGATACAAAAGGGGTCTGAGCGGTCAGCAAAAAACCCTAATCAAAAAACCATCCTGAGATTACAAGAACCCATGTGCCAACTCATGGCACATGGGGAGAACCTCAGTCCACTAGAGCTACCAGCTAGCATAGAGACATAATAAGCAAGCTGGACAAAAAACCAAACAACTGAAAATCAGCACTTAGCTTATCCTGAAAGATCTGGGAGCAGGTAGGCAGGAACCAAACAGAGCACATCTGAATACATTGATAGCCGGCAAGGGAATGACAGAAAGGCCAGGTAAAATAGGAAACACCCAACCTCTGATGGACAGGTGGAAACCAAAGGCCGCAACCCACCAAAGTCACCCAGTACCAGCAGTAACCACCAGAGGGAGCCCACAAACAGAATCCACAACACTTTACCAGGAAGTCCATTCTACTGTTCGGATTTAGCCCCCAGAACACAGGGTGTTTGTCACACTGTCTGTCACACTGTCATGTGCATGACAGCATGGCAAATACTACTCATTGGCGGTAAAATTAGCACTGCCAGACAGACAGCCGCTGATCCCCTGCTGTCAAATGACAGTGTGAGCCTGCAGCTGTGATCGGAGGTAAAAAGTTAACGTACGGTCATTAGCATCAGCTTATGGGACCACTGCTCCCATCAGTCTACATCTGCTGCAGCTAATGACATCGAGAGCAGGCAGCAGCTTATGGGAATATTCATCAGCATGCGCCTGCACGCTAAATAAATAATTTAAAAAAAAAAAAAACGGCATGGGTCCCCCTGGATTTTTGATAACCAGCTAGGCAAAACCCACAGCTTTGGGCTGCAACCCTCAGCTGTCAGCATTAGCAAGGTTGGTTATTAAAAATGAATTTTACAACCAACCTTGCTAAAGCAGGCAGCGAGGGAATGGTATTCTCAGGCTGGCAAGGGGCCATTGATATTACCCCCCAGCCTAAAAAGAGCAGCCAGCAGGCACCCAGAAAAGGTGAATCTATTAGATGCATCAATTCTGCAGCTTTGCCTGGCTCTTCCCACTTGCCCTGTAGCTGTGGCAACTGGAGTAATATTTGTGGGGTTAATGTGACCTTTGTATTGTTTGGTGACATCAAGCCCTCGGCTTAATAATATAGAGGCTTCCATAAGACACCTATCCATTACTAATCCTATAGTTGTATGGTAAATAAACGCACAGCCAGAATAAAGTACTGCACAAAATATGCATCTTCTGGCAGAAAACGCAGCTGACAATTCCTGTTTTTTTTTATGCGTTTTTAGTGCGTTTTTCATGCGTTTTTTGTGCGTTTTTTGCAGTGCAGTTTTGGTGCAGTTTTTTAGTGCGTTTTTATGCATTTTTATGCTGATTTGTCAGCTTTTTTTAAAGCTAAATAAAGAGATAAAGTTTAAAAAAAAAATTACGTGATAAGGGGTTAACGTCACCTTGACATTGTATGGCTACGTTCACATTTGCGTTGCGTCGGGCGCAGGTTCGGCGACGCATAGCGACGCATGCGTCATGCGCCCCTATATTTAACATGGGGGCGCATGGACATGCATTGTCTTGCGTTTTGTGACGCATGCGTCATTTTTGGCGCAAGCGTCAGGGCGCAGAGGACGCTACATGTTGCATTTTTTTGCATCCAAAATCAAGCCAAAAATGGACGCATGCGTGACAAAACAATGCATTTTTGCATGCGTTTTGCATGCGTTGTGCGTTGCGTCGCCGACGCAACGCCCAACAACGCAAATGTGAACGTAGCCTTAGGCTCCGTTCATATTTGCGTTGTTGGGCGCAGCGACCCGATGCAACCAGCAACGCATGTACACAACGCAGCGTTTTGCGACGCATGCGTTGTCATAAGATCCTACAGATTGGGAATTTCGGCGCAGGGAAAACGCTACAAGTAGCGTCCCCTGCGCCCTGTCTTGTGCGTCTATATGACGCATGCGTCATAAAACGCAGTACATGTTAAAGATAGGGGCGCATGACGCATGCTTCGGTATGCGTCGCCTACGCTGCGCCCAACAACGCAAATGCGAACGTAGCATAAGGTGACGTTAACCCCAGTTAATAATGGAGAGGCGTCTATAAAGACGCCTATCCATTATTAACCCCTCAAAAAAAATTAGCGTAGGCTCCCGCCCAATTTTCATGTCCAGAAAGGGAAAGCCAGCGACTGCAGGCTGCTAATTTGTAGCCAGGGAAGGGGTTAATCTTCCCAGGCTATGAATATCAGCCCACAGCTGTCTGCGTGGCCTTACTGGCTATTAAAATAGGAGGACCCCAGAAAAAAAATGACATGGGGTCCCCCTATATTTTATAGCCAGAAAAGGCTACGCAGACAGCTGCGGGCTGATATTCACAGCCTAGAGAGGGGCCATGGATATTGTCCCCCCCCCCCCCGGCTTCAACTACCAGCCCGCAGCCGCCCCAGAAATTACGCATCTCTAAGATGCGCCAAATCTGGCGCTTAGCCTCTCTCTTCCCACTCCCGTGTAGCGGTGGGATATGGGGTAATAAGGGGTTAACGTCACCTTGACATTGTAAGGTGACGTTAACCCCAGTTAATAATGGAGAGGCGTCTATAAGACGCCTATCCATTATTAACCCCAAATTACTGAACACAAAAAAAAGACACAGGAAAAAGTATTTTAATATTCTAAATTTTACCATACTTACAAATCCCTTGGTGATCTGTAGTCTTTTCCGACGTAGTCCATTAATATCGAGTGTCCCACGACGATCTGCCATGGAGAACAGCCACACCAGGAGATGTGACTTCTCTCCATGGCTGCCAAAACACACTGACAGGAGCTAAAGCTCCTGCAGTGTGCCTGCGCATGCGCGCGAGTTTACCAGAGTTCAATGAACTCCGGGACTCTCGCTTTACGACACTGCTGCGTGAGAGATTTCACGGCAGTTCAATTGCCGTAAAAGTGAGCTCCCGGAGTTCATTTAACTCCAGGAAACGAACGGGCAGCTCCGATACACTGCAGGAGCGATTAACTCCTGCAGTGTATCACCGGAGGACGTCGTGGGACAACCTATACCAGAGGTGTCAAACTGCATTCCTCGAGGGCGGCCAACAGGTCATGTTTTCAGGATTTCCTTGTATTGCACAGGTGATAATTTAATCACCTGCACAGAATGATTCCAGCACCTTGTGGAATGCTAAGGAAATCCTGAAAACATGACCTGTTGGCGGCCCTCGAGGAACGCAGTTTGACACCTCTGACCTATACTGTGGATTACGACGGGAAATAATTTTTTTTTTTTAATTTATTTTGGGACAAGGATGATCGTGGATGGTGGCCTTCGGGGACGTATGTGGTGAGTATGTACTACATGTTATATGTTGTATGTAATGTATGTTTTATGTGTGTTAGTGTTTTTAACCCATTGTAGTCAGTCGACTGACGATGGGACAACTCTCCCATCATCACATTTCGATGGGAGAAGTAGTCCCACCTGACGAATGACTACAATGAGTCACTACTGGCACACAGGCACACACACACGCAGACACTATACATACCATACGCCTCACATCGATCCCCATCCGACAGTACGACTCCGCCCACACACTTCCTCCACATCACTGACGTCACTTCCGTCTGCTGCGGTTTTGACACCCAAATCCGCATAAAAACTGCAGATGGTTTTACATCTGCAGTTTTTATGCGGATTTGACCCACAAAATGGGAGTCAATGGGTGCAGAAACGCTGCAGTTCTGCACAAAAGAAGTGACATGCACTTCTTTGAAATCTGCAGCGTTTCTGCACGGATTTTTCTGCACCATGTGCACAGCTTTTTTTTTTTTTTTCACATTGATTTACATTGTTATGTAAATCACAGTGCAGTTCTGCAGCGTTTCTGCTGCAGAAAAAAAACGCTGCAGAACTGCACTAAATCTGCATCGTGTGCACATACCCTAAGACTTTCTCACTGTACTAGCGGGAATCTCACCAAGGTCACCTCAGTGACCAGAGGTAACCGATGACGTCACCGCTAGTCACTGACGCTGCGCTCACACTCATTCACCAGTGGTTTTCAGCCTGGATGGTCGCATTTTGACACTGTCCAGGTTGAAAACTGTTTATCCCCAGACATGGATTACAGCGTGGGACAGAATGATGGACAGGTGAGGGAAATTGTTGTTTTTTTTTTTTTTTTTTTTTTTGTTTTATTACCGGAATCGATCTCATCAATGGAATGGGCGATGAAGTGAGTGTAGTTTAATTTAGAATCATTAAAGGAGTCTGTGTCATTCTTTCAATGAAAGGACTTTATTCTGGCTGTGTGTTTATTTACCATATAACTATAAGATTAGTAATGGAGAAGCGTCTTATAGATGCCTCTCCATTACTAAGCCATGGGCTTGATGTCACCAGGACAATACAAAGGTGGCATTAACCGCACAAACATGAACTACACTTGCCACCGCCATAGGGCATGTGGGAAAAGCCGGGAAAAGCGCCAGAATTGATGCACCTAATAAATGGTCCTTTTCTTGGTGGCTGTGGGCTGCTATTTATAGGCTGGGGGGTGCAATATTAATGGCCCCTTACCAGCCTGAGAATATCAGCCCCCCCAGCTGCCTACTTTTTGGCTGTCAAAAATTGGGGGACCCCACGTCATTTTTTAAAGTTATTTACTAAATAATTAAAAAAAAAACAGCGTGGGGACCCTCTATTCTTAATTACCAACCTTGCCAACGATGACCTCTGAGGGTTGCAGCCCCCAGCTGTCAGTTTTGCCTGGCTGATTATCAAAAATACAGTGGAACCCACACCATTATTCTTTTATTATTTATTTAGAGCACAGACGCCGGTAGATGAATACTCCCATGAGCCACCGCCTGCTCTCACTGTTATTAGCAACAGCAGGTGTAGGCTGTTGGGAGCAGTAGTCCTATCAGCCAACTGCAGTGACTATAGGTAAACTTTATACCTTCTATCACAGCTGTGGGCTCATGCTGTCATTTGACAGTGTGGGAACCACGGCTGTCTGACCGGCGGTAATGATTTTACCAGAAGCAGTATTTGCTGCATTGTCATGTGCATGACAGCAAGGCAAGCACTGGATGTTCGGGCCCCCCATTCAAGTGAATGGGGTCCGGGTTCAGGTTCACCCATCTCTACCAAAGAGCACCATGGGCCAAAGTTGCGGAAAGTGACCCACTTATCTCTAAGTGAACCCTTGTTTTGACAACCCTATATCTAATATTTTATTGAAGGAGGGTAAGAGTATATTCAAACATGACAGAATTGTTTCAGAAATTTCTCCAGTTCCATTATTCTAAATGTGGTTGCTTTGGTTGCAGGCACAGGAGTTACTAAGTCCCAGTCCCAGAAATGCCTGCACCAAACCTGCCCCATATGAATGATGATGTCATGGTGCTGTTTTACATTCGCTGGCTAGTCTACAGAGTTGCTCTGTGTCTTTGCCATATTACACTGACCATAATTTTTTTATTAATTGGGGGGTTGTAAGAACGTTGGGTTCATAATGACAGATTCCAGTGTGTTCACATCCATTGTCTATGCCGGCTGTAAATATGGCGGTGTGAATAACTGCAGATTCAGTTCTTTCTTTCAGAAGATTTGTTTTCGGTTTGATGTGCTTTGTCGTTCCCCGGTTGTATGTTCTTATGGGTCTTCTAGAGGTTTGAATGTTATCATGAATGCTGAATTTATGCCTGAAGGCATTTACTGCGCTTGTCATGGAGACACTACCTTCAGGTTAATGTAAAGAAGAAAGAATATTAATGTGTCCAACAGAATGAGCCGAGCGCACAAAGCAAGGACCGTCCTCCAAACTTTACATGCAGGTGCGCGGCTGAGGCACAAATCATTGAGAAACAATGCCCTCCGTCATCGTGCAAGATGGTTATTACCAGCATAAGCATTTTTAGAGTGATTTTGCGATGCTAAATCAAACACGTGTGATGTAAAATAGATGTATGAATGCTATTTATATCCAAGTGTTAGGTCTTTCAAATCTGAAAATGATTGCGGGTTTGAAAATGAGGGGTATATTTTATCATTTATGATCCTGTAAAGCAGCACAGAAACAAATGCATATGAAGAGATAACATCCCTTTAACCTGATTATTTATTTTACGCAGGATTGACTCCAAATAAATACACACAGAAGCGACTAGATAGCGGGATTTATCTCAGGAATACAATTTCTGTCACAAATGTGAAATCTGAATAAAGTGCGGAGATGGGAGCAGATAAGATATATTCTTCCTTGTGATTTACTGTATTTTCCATGATGGCTTAGTGCAGGCGGGTTAAAAACCAGCTATACTTTGTAATAAAATGGCATTGGGTTCCGAGTGGTGTGACTCTCATAAAAGCATTCAAATTAATGACTTTCTCAATATTCATTTTATTTTTAACTGGCGTTTTATATAGGGCATATATCAGATTTCTAATTGGGAATTATTTTCAATTATTTCTGTTGCTAATGGTCAGTAAAACATATAGGGGTAGATTTCCTTCCCTGTACAGAACATAATGCATTTCTTTATTTGCATTTACACTGCGCCAATGCCCTGATATACTGTATTTTATATAATTACAATGTGCTCCCCCTAGTGGCTGACTCTGGGGGGAAAAAGGTCAATGCTCATATGTCTTTAGCAATCTGGTAGACATTGGAGTAGCCATCACTTTATATAAATGATCTCTTCCAGGCTATGGGGAGTGGGTTGCCTGGAAGATTACTCTGCCTCCAGAGATTATTTTAAATAAAAAAGGAATTACCAGTGTGAGACAAGTCACCAACAAAGAACAGGAGAAATGAACTTTGTCTTCTTACAATCACATTATTTGCTGTTCTTTGAGCTCTGCTATATTGCAACAATATTGCAGCCCTGTCTGCCTGTGAGATGGAATCTGAAACAGAGACAAACCTGCACATGGGTCAGGTATAATCACACACAGCTCTGCAGTGAGAACAGGAGAGCAGGGAGCGGCCATTGCACATCACACTGGTAACCATTACACATCACTCTGGTAACCATTACACATCACACTGGTAAAGGTACCTTCACACTGAACAACTTAACAACGATATCGCTAGCGATCCGTTCCGTTGCAGCGTCCTGGCTAGCGATATTGTTGTGTTTGACACGCAGCAGCGATCAGGATCCTGCTGTGACATCGTTGGTCGGAGCTAGAAGGCCAGCACTTTATTTCATCGCTGGATCACCAGCTGACATCGCTGAGTCGGCATGTGTGACGCTGATTCAGCGATGTCTTCACTGGCAACCAGGGTAAACATCGGGTTACTAAGCGCAGGGCCGTGCTTAGTAACCCGATATTTACCCTGGTTACCATTGTAAATGTAAAAAAAACCAAACACTACATACTTACATTCCGGTGTCTGTCGGGTCCCCCGGCGTCCGCTTCCCTGCACTGTGTCAGCGCCGGCCGGCCGTAAAGCAGAGCACAGTGCCGGCGCTTACACAGTGCAGGGAAGCGGACGCCGGGGGACCCGACAGACACCGGAATGTGAGTATGTAGTGTTTGGGTTTTTTTACATTTACACTGGTATCCAGGGTAAACATCGGGTTACTAAGCGCGGCCCTGCGCTTAGTAACCCGATGTTTACCCTGGTTACCCGGGGACTTCGGCGTCGCTGGAGAGCTGTCTGTGTGACAGCTCTCCAGCAACCACACAACGACGAAACAGTGACGCTGCAGCGATCGGCATCGTTGTCTATATCGCTGCAGCGTCGCTTAATGTGACGGTACCTTAAAACTGGTAATTCTCCCTTCATGTAAAATAATCTCTGGAGGCAGAGTTATCTTCCAGCAAACGTCCTCCCCAGAGACCCAGATAATTTATATAAAGTGATAAAAGATGGATTTCTCAGCAACAACACATATGAGGCATACGGTGAGGTGTTTTTCAGCATTCTCTATCCTGAATGCCCATAGTAATAGTTTAGATAGGTTAAATGTAGTGACAAATTCCCTTTCAATGACTGATAGAATAATAAGATTTATTACTTATGCAGTGGTCAAAAATGGTATCCTGTACGACTTCTATGAAGGACCAGGGGACAGTCGTAACGTGGAGGAAAGATAGTTCTGGCACCTAAATAGGGTTCTTTACAGCTAGAGCAGTCAGACTATTTAATACCCAACCACAAGTGGTAGTAATGGCAGATACAAAATTTAAAAAGGTCTGGATGCTTTTCTAACAACACATAACATTGCAGGTTATAAATAATCCAGCGATAGATAATGTATAACTGGTCAAGGAAGGTTAAACTAGACGGCCAATGTCTTGTGTAACTCTCATAAAAAAAGCGACAAATATTTTATGTGGCTGAACCATTTCGATTGAACCACTGTGGATAGTGGATACTTTCTTTATTTGCAGGACCACCCATTGCATCTGACTGACCAAACTTGTGTCCGGGGGTGGTCTGTTTCAGACCACCTACAGTGTTTTCTCAGGTATTGAGCAGGGACAACAATACTGTTGTTGCTTAATTTTCTGTTCAGCGCTGTGCTCTATGACTAAGGTTCAGGAGATCAACATGCAAAATGAATGCTGGTAACTGATGAGGTAGATCATTGGAACACCAGGGTTCTGGCATTGAAGAGGATATCCTGCATCTCTCACTTCAATATCAGGAGGAAATCGGGGCCAGTGATGTCGTATCTACAGATATCGGCTGCTTTCCAAGCAAATCATGCACCTGTCATATTCTACTCGGAGAGGTGCGTGATACCTGCCACTTGTGAAGATAGAATAGGACAGGTGTTCACACACAACAGATATCTGTAGAATGTCCCATAACAGAAGTGAGGGTGGACAGATCGCTGTGACTGGCCTATCCCTTCTGACCAGCTGAACAGCGATTTGATGTTAATGGTTAAAAGAAAAAAATCATTCTGAAAAGGCACCAATCACAGCAGTTAAAATAGATGGATGATCGTGATGTCACCTCTATTGATTAACCGTTTTGGCACCAATAGTTACTGACCAATTGGTGCCAAAAGGGTTGATTTAAACTAACGGTCACCGCTCTGCATGCCATCTTTTTCTCATATCTGGGGTGCAGAGCCATTGTGTAGGTCCTCTGTGTACCTGAGTGAAAGAAAAATCATTGGCGGCATAGCGATCCTGCTGCGATTTCCTGTTTCTGCTGTGTCTCCTATGTTATCTGTTGTGTGACCGATCTGGGTTCACAGCAGCAGCAGTTCCCAAATCCTTGTTCCAGATGCATTAGTCAAGAAGATGCTGTTCACTAGAGGAGGCATACGCTTTCTTTGCCTCCAACACAAGATTCAGGCAGTGAGGAAAATCTCA
This sequence comes from Ranitomeya variabilis, assembly GCF_051348905.1. Taxonomy (NCBI): domain Eukaryota; kingdom Metazoa; phylum Chordata; class Amphibia; order Anura; family Dendrobatidae; genus Ranitomeya; species Ranitomeya variabilis. The sequence goes on along the minus strand of NC_135237.1, from coordinate 382,609,794 downwards.
TATTCCTCTTTTTATCTTCCTCCTCCTTTTGTGAGGAGGGACCCCTAGCCAGGTATCCTAGGACTGAGGCAACCCCTTCAGTAATTGAACCCATATGGACTCCACCGCCTGAAAATTACCAGCCTGTTATTCCAGATTTAATGGGCAGCTCAGGAATCCAATTTGACGTTACAAGCCGCACTAAAATTGGCTTTTTAAAATTCTTTTTCAGTGTGGAAATAATAAATCTTATGGTGGGCAGAAAAAACTTGAATGCCAGTCAGTTTTTCACCCAAAATCCCACGTCATCATACTCCAGAAGCATACCTGGAAATGAAGCAGAAATTCTGACATTTTAAGGCATTGTGCTGCAAAAGACCATGGTGAAAAGACCAGAGCTTCGTCAATACTGGAGTACTGATGTACTTTACAGCACACCGGTATTCCTTATGGCCATGACCAGATCATGATTTGCAGCGATCTCAACATTTTTGTCCTTCCCGACACAATCCTAACTTTTATTGTCTACATAAAATTTGGCCAGTAGTTGACCAGAAAATTTTGTTGAAGCGTACAACCCCCAAAGGGACATCTCAATAGATGAATCTCTGGTTCATTTCAAATGGAGGCTAAAATTCCAACATTACCTGCCTACTAAGAGGGCCATGTACGGAATTAACCTGTACAAGCTTTGCAAAAATATCTCAGGGTGCACCCACAGATTCAGGGTCTATGAAGGTAGATATACCCAGATTGACCCTCCTGAATGCCCCCTGTTCTTGGGATCAGTGGGAAAATTGTGTGGGATTTGGTGCACCCACTGCTGCATAAGGGTTATTATCACCTCAAAATTTTACACCAGCATCTCACTATTCAACACCCTCTCTGCCAGAGGTTCAGTTGCACGCGGCACAATGCAAATAAATCCGAGGCCTCCTTAAGCCGCTAATTGGGAAACTGCTGAGGAAGGGCAAAAACAGAGCCCAATGCAGCAACATGCTGGTGATCAAGTATAAGGACGATCAAGTATAAGGACAAGCGGGATGTCCTTATCTTGACCACCATTCATCGTGGCAACAGCTCCCTTGTCACTGTCCAAGGTACCACAACAGAAGTCCCAAACCCAGTTTGTAACCTGGATTATCCATGTACATGGGAAGTGTAGATCTCTCAGATCAAGTCCTCAATCCATATAGTAGCATGCAAAAAGCAAAAGTGTGGTACAAAAAGTTGGCCGTGCACATTGTACAGATGGCACTGTAAAATACTTCTGTGCAGTTTCAATGAGCAGGCCATACGGGGACCTTCTTTCTGTTTCAGGAGGTGGGGGTCCCAGTACTTCTGAAACTGATAGTGACCGTATCGTCCCAGGTTAACATTTTCCCAGTTAGGCTCCCCAAACTGAGAGGAAGGGGATAACAAAAAAAAAAGCTGCAGACTATGCTCCAAGAGGGGAATGTGAAATAAAACAATTTACCATTGTGAAACCTGCCCTTAGAAACCTGGCCTTTGCATTACGGATTGCTTCGGGTTGAAGGGGTTAACTTCTAGTCTACTTCGGAATACCATGGATTTTGTGTTAAGCTCTAAGCCAACTATAATTCTAAAAGATAAGTCTATCTTGCATTTCTAATATTGCCAAATAGATTTGTGACTTAATCGAGCAGGATTCGCACATCATATAAAGTGAACCTGTTCGAAACTTTAACCCCTCCTTTCCCCAAACAATGAATATGTCTGTGTCTCTTTAAAAGATAAGCCAGTCTACCATCATGATCCCAAAGTGCTGCTTCAACAGTGAGAAAACACGTTATGAAGTTCAGTCTGGACTTGTATAGGGGCGCAAAGATGCACTTAGGGCTCCTTATCTTTCGCTGTAATCCTGATCTAGCATTTTCCTCCCCTGGCTGATTGATTGATCATTTGCTCTGGTACATTGGCCAGTCACCCAGGGGAGGGTGCTTCTAGTTCGAAGGCTAAGGCGCTGTAAGTGCATCCTCACACCCCAGTGCACTTCCAGGCTACATTTCAAAACCTGATTTCTCACTGCTAATCCGGCACTTTGGGATCATAAAGGGATTGAGTGGCCTATTTTTTTTTAAAGGGCTACACAGCTGAATAAATAGTTGTGGGGTTACAATTTCTGACAGTTACCATTTACAGCAGCAATCTCATTCTTTTGCCAAATCTGTATAACAGACACATTTTGAATAATATTAAGACTGACAGAACCACCTTTATTCCACTTGTCCTAGGGTAAAAAGGTTGCAGGATTTTTCTCTCTACTTGATCTGATGTATTTTACAGAATGCCAAGCAACGCTGTGCAGCTTTTCTACTGTGATGTATGTGTCAATCATTTTTCAGAAGAATGACAACTCTCTGCGGGAGAGTTTAATTCTACCTCAGTAAGACACAGGTAACAGTGTGATGTGTCAGTCGCTACATAAATAAAATATCATCTATCTACATTTCCTTGGAATGCCTTCTGTTACTCCTAACTCTGGTTTTGTTATTTTCCGACCATTTAAAGCATCATGGAATTGTGTATTACTATTCTAAATGCATTGTACTTAATACAACAATACTGCACCAGTTCTTTTCAGGGCTAACCCTCTGTGTCCTAGTTATTGTAAAGACACGGAGATCGGTAGGGGGTTAGGGAGACCATCGCATAATAATGTAAGTTTAAGTCTTCACATGCAGACCAAGACTATAGAGTTCAGTGTGATGAGGAGTATTGTATGGTGACTATTCTTGGAGCACATGCTTATTCGATTGTACAGAGAAGTGATTACCATTGCAACAGACTGTTGTTTGCTACCTTAGCGTGTGGAGACCGTGTGGGCTTCCTTTGTCCTGGTCAACTTCCATGGTACAGTGCCTCCATCAGAATCTTCTTGGTCTTCATGTGAGGTCATGGACCTTACATGAATGTAAAATACAGAATAAATAAAAGCTATTACCTTTTCAAATGTTTATCCTCATATCCGGTGTCTGTCTCACAAGCCCTTGCTTGGCGTTTGTGGTGCTTAGTCCATGTGTCTTCAGGTGGCATGGTGGCTTCTTACAATTTCACCAAGCTCCATTGACGGTTCTAGTAGGTGATGTCTGTGATGATTATTCTAGATGTTTTCTACACAGAGCACCTCTAAGCTCTTACCTTCGAAACTACGACCTCTCATGTAGCTGGCTAATCCCACCTGTTCACCAGCACCACACACCATTTGTTTCTTGTGCGTCACCTACTGTTTACTGGCTCTATTCATGTAGTATTATGGTACAGCTCAATAGAAATTTGCTATTGACACGTCTGTAAATACATTTTATAATTATAATGTCATTTTGATGCCATAACCTGACAGGTATATATACGTGAGTAATATAGGATGTATTATTTGATGCTCTTGTCCTTTCCTCTAAACAAGCCACTGAAAGGCATATAATGTGTGCTGTCTTTTTAAAGGAGAGGTTCTTCAGCAGCTGAGACACTATGTACTATAAAAATAATCTGTTCCATAACCTGTATAAATGTATTCGGCCTACTAGCGTTTGTCCTTTAAAGTATTTTTTTTTTTTTTAAATATATACTGCCCCTTTACACATGCTTCAGATCAATGGTAGTCCAGCTCCTGAGACACTCGCCAATCTCTCTAAGAAGAAAAATGTCTCTGTAGTGCTCTGCTCAGGAGGCCGAAGTGCACGGCTCCTATATGCAGCACGCACACACACCAGTGTACAGATTTGATAGCAAGTCTATAGATCCCCTATATACAAGCTGCATTTAGGATCTGTGCATTTCATCCTCCTGAGCATAGAACTCCAGTGTTTTTTGAGCGATCAGTGAAATCTCCAAGCTTAGACCCCAGCCGATAAGAAGCTGGAGAAGATGTCAAGGGGCATTCTGTATTGAAAAAATAAAAATGCAATATTTGTACTGTAAAGGGGTTGTCTGACGGCTAGGACCTGCACCAATTGAAAGAATGGAGAACTTTTATCTACATTACAAAATGGAGCAGCAGATCGGACATCCATGTGCCACTCGATTCAGTCTCCATGAGACTGCCAGAAAATTGAGAGGGCAGTGCTTGTCAGGCCCATATAAAATGAATGGAGATGTGGGTGAGCTGATGAATACCACTCCATTCTGTAACAGGGATAAAAGTGGCCCGTTGTGTTGATTAGTGTGGTCTCACTTTTCGGACCTCCACTGATCAAGTTATCACCTATTCCACCCATAGGTGATAACTCTTTTTCACTTGACAACCCCTTAAATGATTTTAATCTTAGAATTTATAGTACATGTATTATGAGGGTTTATTGGGGTCAATAAATTGTGGTAAAAGGAAGTAAATGGCATAAAATAACAAAACGACCATTACTTAATGAGTACCTCTTCACATGTCATCTACCTATGTAACTACAGCAGCCTTGTGTTTCGTGCTCTCTTGCCCAGTGATTGGCTGCAGTCGTCATTTGGAAAGATTGCATTATAGAGACATAATCCTAACCTGGTGGGGCGCATTGTTTGATAGGCGTTGGAGCCAATGAAGGTTTATCAGTGAATTATTTGCTGTTTTGTTATTTTATGCCATTTACTGCCTTAATAAGTAGATACAATGTTCAGTTACTTGATGATGTTTAGATCAACTTAATCCAGTTTAAAGAATACCCCAGCAGGGTGAAAATTATCTTTTATAAACTTTACTATATATTTGTTTGTTTTATGTGTAATTGAGAGAATACTTTGCCTTTGATCAGTGTGTGTATACACACACATAGTGTGGAAAATAAGTATTTGTTACACTGGCGATTTTGCTAATTTTCCCACCTAAAAAAAATGAAGAGGTCTTTAATTTTTTTCGTAGGTACACTTCAACTATGAGAGACAGACTCTTAAAAAAAAAAAAAAAAAAATCCAGAAAACCACATTATGATTTTTACATAAATAATTTGCATTTTATTGCATGAAATAAGTATTTGATACAATAGAAAAACAGAACTTAATATTTGGTACATAAACCTTTCTTTGCAGTTACAGAGGTCAGATGTTTCCTTTAGTACTTGACCAACTTTGTACACACTGCAGGAGGGATTTTATCCCTCTCCTCCATACAGATCTCCAGATTTCCAGGTTTCGGGGCTGTCGCTGAGCAACATTGAATTTCAGCTCCCTCCAAAGATTTTCTATTGGGTTCGGGTTTGGACACTGGCTAGGCTACTCCATGACCTTGAAATGCTTCTTATGGAGTTAATCCTTAGTTGCCATGGACGTTTGTTTTGGGTCATTGTCATACTGGAAGACCCACGGTTGGGACGGTGTTCTTGGGGTTGTACTCATCCTCCTTCCCCCAAACACGGCAAGTGGAGTTACATAGGTTGAACTTGATGGACCTAGGTCTTTTTTTCAGCCTTTCTCCACCAATTGTTCATTTTGTCACTAAATTAGCTATAACCCGCAATGTTATGTGTATTGAGGAAATCGTCCAGCCCTTTTTTAAAAGCTGTTATATTGGCTGCCATTACTACCTCTTGTGGTAGGGCTTTCCACAGTCTGACTGATCTAACCGTAAAGAACCCTTTCCTATTCAGCTGCCAGAATCGAATTTCTTCCACCCGTAATGAGTGCCCCCTAGTCCTCAGTAAGGTCTTTGGAAGGAATACGTCATGCCAGTCCTTTGTAGTGGTCACACATATATTTATACATGTAAATGAGATCTCATCTGAGGCGTCTTTTTTCTCTAAGTTAAACAAACCCAACTTTTCCAACCTCTACTCATATGAGAGGCCTTCCATCCCTTGTTACAATCTAGTTGCCCACCTTTGAACTGACTGTAACTTTTTTAATGTCCTTTTTAAATGTGGAGTCCAAAACTGAATCCCATATTCTAGATGTGGCCTCACAAGTGATTTATAAAGTGGTAATAATATGTTGGGATCACAGGATTTTCTCTCTCCTTTAATACACCCTAAAATCTTGTTTGCTTTTGCGTCCGCTCTTTGACATTGAGTACTGCTGCTCGGCTTACTTGTAATCAGAATACCCAAGTCCTTCTCCTGTTCTATGTTCCCAAGTATACTCCCATTTAATGTATATGCAGCAATAGTAATACTCCATCCTATGTGCATTACTCTACATTTATCTACATTAAACCTCATTTGCCAAGTGTTTGCCGATTTGGTCATCTTATTCAGATCGTTTTGTAATATTGTAATATCAAGGTCAGATTTTAATATGCTACATAGTTTGGTGTCATCAGCAATGCCTGACACTTTACTCTCAACACCATCCACAAGGTCATTAATAAAGAGGTTACAAAGAATCGGTCCTAGCACAGATCCCTGTAGTACCCCACTGCTGACTATATCCCATGTTGCGTTCCCGTCGGCGAGCATGTCAAAACGCCTCATCCAACGCATGTCCCTGCGTACCCAATGTTAAAGATAGGTACACAGGATAACGCAGGACGCATGTGGAAGTAGGCGGAGCTTAAGGGAGGATGTATGCAGCCATACGAAGACCAGCCAAACGCAAGTGTGAAACCAGCCTTAGCCAATTCCTTACCTATCTGCATATAGTTTCCCCCAGCCACTGCTTATGTAGCTTCAGTATAAGGCTGTTACGTGGTGCAGTATCAAATGTCTGTGCAAAGTCCAGATACATTACATCAGCCGCATTACCTACATCCAGATTTTTACTTACCTCCTCATAGAAACCCAACATGTTAGTTAGACACAACTCATTCTTCATGAATCCATGCTGGTTGTCAGTTATTATATTATTATCTACAATATATTTTTGCAGGTCATATCTTACAATGCCCTACAAATTTTTGCACAGTACTGATATCAGACTTTCCGGATGGTAGTTTCCCTGATCCACCTTCTTACCTTTCTTAAATATCTGTACCACATCAGCTATCCTCCAATCCTGTGGCATCACCCCTATTACAAGAGAGTCTAAGAATATGAGATACAGCTATCCCTCAAATACTGAGCTCAATTCCCTAAGTATCCGTGAATGAATATCAAAAAGTTCTATTTTGGTATCTGACCACGTGACCTTCTCCCATGCCTCCTCTGGATCATCCGGATGGTCATTGGTGAACTTCAAATGGGCCTGGACATGTGCTGATGTGAGCAGGGGGACCTTGCATGTCCTGCAGGATTTTAATCCATGACTGCCTAGTGTGTTGCGAACAGTAATGTTTGATACTGTGGTCCCAGCTCTCTTCAGGTCATTGATCAGGTCCTCCCGTGTTTTTCTGGACTAATTCCTGACCTTTCTCAGAATCGTCCTTACCCCATGAGGCGAGATCTTGCTTGGAGCTCCAGACCAAGGAAGACTGACAGCTATCTTGTGTTTCTTCCATTTTCTAATAATTGCGCCAAGAGTTGCTGTATTCTCACCAAGCTGCCTGCCTATTGTCCTGTAGCCCATCCCAGCTTTGTGCAGCTCTAAAATGTTGTCCCTGGTGTCATTAGACAGCTCTTTGGTTTTGGTGGAAAGGTTGTAGTGTGATTGATTGAGTTTGTTAACATGTGACTTTTATAAAGGTAAAGAGTTCAAACAGGTGCAATTAATACAGTTAATGAGTGCAGAGTATGGGGGCTTCTTGGAGAAAAACAGGTCTGTGAGATCCAGAATTCTTGCTGGTTGGTAGGTGATCAAATACTTATTACATGCAATAAAATGCATCATAATTACCATATGTAAAAAGCATATAAAGTGATTTCTAGTTTTTATTATTTTTAGATTCTGTCTCTCTCAGCTGAAGTGTACCTACGATTGAAATTACAGACCTCTCCCATCTTTGTAGGTGGGAAAACTTGCAAACTCAACAGTGAATCAAATACTGTATATTGAAGTTATTTTTTCCACACTCATTGATGATATTTGCTTAAAAACACAATATATATATAGTTATTCAGTTTCTATGGACATGTATGAGCAGTAGTATTGGACATGCTGGGGAGGTAAGTCACTGTCTGTGACAGAGGCTGTATGTGGTGCTGACCCCAGTGTGTTGTACCAGCTGATGAACAGGAGGCATATTGGTTTACCTTGGTTGGTTTATGGCTTGGTATATTTTTATGGGTTGGGCTGACCCACTTACTGCCCAATAAAATCACCTTGTGTCATCTAATTCCAACACCTTTGTCACTGGTTGGAATTTTTTGGGTGCACGAATGTGAATTACAGCAGTTACCGTATGTTACTCTCCCATAGGTGTGAAAGTACTAACTCCATGTTGATGCCCAAGGATTGATTTGCAGCGTAAAGTGGCATGTATGAATGTGACATTAACTGTACGTTTCGCTCTATCGTGTATATGTTTTTGTAAGGGCTTTTTATATGACTGCTTTATGGTCCCTGACCCTATAACCGTCAGTGAGGGCATGCCCCATCAGACTGCCATGGACTAGAGTTGGACGGATAGAGTTGTGCCTGGTGACACAGAAAGCATTTTCCCGTGCAGGACACCGTACGGACTGGGAGTTCGATCCTCGCTATGGTCACGTTATTCACTGTTACATATGGATCTATAAGTCGCGTGTAAATGTATAACAAATGTATATGTTCGTTATCTGCCGTCAATCTGTTTTAATAGGATTTATAAAATAAATGACTGGCTGAATTGACATGCCACTGCTCTGAACATTACCACTTGGTAGTATCTGAGTCCTAGTAGTAGGCTGTAGTGGAAAGCAATTTGTTCAGCTGTGAATAGTCTATTTAGAGGACTTCCTATGAACTGCGGCACATTGCTCACCCCCTCCCCATGACAGAAGGGTTAAATGTGGCAGCGCAGCCAAGATGTATTTGAGCACAGTACAGCATTTAGCACCACGTGGCTGTCGGAGCGCTCTTGAACAGATAGCTTTTCATTTAGCCTTTGCTCTGACAGCCCATGCCCTGGATAAGTGGTATAGGTCTGTACAGGTGAAATCTATTCTCACATTTGCCTCAGGGGCGACTGGACTGTAACAGAATTTTTCAAACCCGTTGGGCCCAACCGCAAAGCGGAGAATAAATGGCTGACGTGCCAGGCCTCGACAGAAAAATCAATGGCTGGTTATACAGACATGTCAGTCCTAGGCTGCAGCTCTCCTTAGCAGAAGCACTGCATTTAGCATGGTGGGGCTTGTAAAAGTCTCGTCTCTTTTCTGGCCAAGAGATGTGCATGTTGATAAATATTAGAATTTTTATGGACTCCGACGTTTCATGCCTTCATTTGTTTGTTTTTCTTCATTCACCAGGAAATTTGCCTGTAACGTCTGCGATAGAAGTTTTAGAGAGAGATGGGCCCTGAACAACCACATGAAGCTGCACACGGGCGAGAAGCCATTTAAATGTACCTGGCCCACATGCCATTATTCTTTCCTCACGGCCTCTGCCATGAAAGATCATTACAGGACTCACACAGGTCTGTTAGAAATTATGTGTTCATTATCTTGCCAGTTATATATAAAACTCGTTTATGGCCAAGTAATACTTTTTGTGTGTTTTTTTTTTTTTTTAATTAAAGCAAAGATGTTTTAACAAACCCCATTAACATAAACATTGAGCGCGGACATCGTCCACTTTGAAACATCCCCTTGTATTTCTAGATGCTGTAAATGAAAATTGAATCTTTATGGTGCCTTATTTTAGTCTGGGAGATAAATGCTCCCGTCTCGCTCTCCAACCGTGGTTACAATATTGCTACCTCGTCTTGCACTTTCTGTTCTCCATTCTCTTTAGTTTTATTTGCTATAAATTGTATTTTTATTGTATCAATTATAATTTTAATTTATTTTTCACCTTTCATTTCAATAAAGTATTTTTTTATAGTAACAAAATGAAAACAAACCCTCCTCTTTAGCCTTTGAGGTCATCATGGTGACATGAGTACCCTAGGTCATTTAGTCGTTCCCGCTTCCACTGCCGTCTATGTAGCAAGGAAACTATTAACATCTGCTTCGCTCCCAGTATAATGAAAAAGAATGAATGAAATCAAATGACCCAATCACTGTCCTGTAATCCAGATGTTCACCTCTTAGGTGGGAATTCTAGGTTAAAAAGTTCTTTATTGAGAAATATCCCAAGCAGTTGGTGGGAGGCCGGGTCTATTTAACTCCTCTGTCAAGGGTGTTGACGATTTAAGGTCTCCAGCTTGCCCTGAGAGATCACTTATATCGAACCGCAGATGAAAAGCCAGTGCAGATGTAATTTATCGTCGGTGTTTCCTTCTAAAGAATAATTGTGGAGACTTGGTTAGATCAATAATATAGATTTTTGTTGTTAGGTCTTGTAGTCTGCACCATAATGAGAGAGAGGGGACAGTGGCTGTTTTCTAATAGAATATAAAGGATTGGTTTCCGTGTCTTTCTGCATTTGAATGCAAAATGGCACACTTGAAACTAATTCAAGATGTTAAGAAAAAATCCACTTTCCATCCTGTCTGTGCCATCATGTAAACGTTCCATGCGGTTACCTAAAGCAATTATTCATTTTGTCTCTCCCAGAAATTTTAAGGTTACAAGTGTCGACAGTATAATAAAGGTACTCACAACTAGCCAAAAGCAATCTCTTTCTCAAAGCCAGGACTCCTTAGAAGTAGTGTTTTTCAGATCTTCATGCTCTTCTCGATGACTCGGTAAGAGAAGCACTGTGCCTTTCATGAGGCACGGTGGCAGAAGTATGGTGGCAACCTCAGCTAGCATTGTTGTGGAGGTACTAAGAGAAGGTGGCACACTGTTGGATGGACAGAGGAGGCGATTATAAGAGTAGCATTTCAAATTTTGTTTACATAGTCATGTCCCTTGTATTGATTTGTTACATAGAACCAGGGGACATTAATTACGGGTGGAGTAAGGTGATTTTAGCAGCTAAATAGGAATGGATTATTTAAAGTTAGAGCAGTCAGAGAGTGGAAAGCCCTATTGCAAGATGTTATAGTGGCAGACACTATAACAGCTTTAAAAAAAAAGGCTGGATGCTTTTCTCACAACAAATTACATTGGGTTATAGATAATGTAGCGATACGATAGAGAATATATAACTGGTGGAGAAAGGTCTTTTTTCAACTGTAAGATAGCGCTCACTGTATGTGTTGGGACACTCACCTGGCAACGGGATTACGGCACACAAGACCTTCTGGTTTATTTAAACACATCATAAACCGGATAGAGTACAGTCCGTTTCTTTACATCAATGAACATAATAAGACCGCTGTCTGTTCATGTAGAAGATACACCTCTCTGCCTTTCTTACAACTCCCTTGTCTGTTACCTTCCAGGAGCTCCGCTCTACATGCAGACTCCTTGTCAGTCTGGCTTCCAGGGAGCTTGCCTTACTGGGATCACTGTCCCGGACGATGACTTGCTCAACAAGTAAAACTCGACAGTTCCAGACCATCAGAAGGTCGGTAGCTTCCCCAATGCAGTTAGCCATCACAGGCTCTGCAGGTACATGTGCTATTCAGGAAAACCTGTCTTCTTGCAGGACCTTCCAACACAGAGACCATGTGATCACACCACACTTTTTATTATAACGTATGAAACCCACCCCTTGATGGGAGGTGTGTGGTTAGCCAGACCCGCCCATCTCTCCGGCTAACCCTGTAAGTCCAGCCCCTTATAAGCTAAACAAGGCTCGTGGAACTACAGGTCCCATAACAACATTTCAGGCTTACAGCGCAGAGGACCTCCTCCTCTGCGACACATAATGGCCATTCACAACAACGCCGGTCACTGTCTCACACAACCTATATAACTATGTAACTATGGAAGAAGAGACCGCTCTCAGGAATTACCATTGGGTAAATGTATGAACAAAATCATCATAACCTACACATATTGATCAGTTAACCTAGAAAAGGTTTAAATTCATTTGTGCCATTTATTTCAACTTAGTGGATAGACATTTGAAAAAAGAAAAACAAAAAAACAATGCATTATCAACTGTCCACTCTATTTTCATGTAATTGGGCCACATGGCTACTTTGGCCAAAGGTCACGTGGCCAAAGATTGCTGTGTTCCATTTTGTACTACTGTATAATTCAACTGAATGGGGTCACATTGCAATCAGAAAAATACAGCGAAAAACAAGTCATAAAGTCATAACCAGCTTGATTTTTATGGTACCGTGTGTGTCGCTTTGCACCCTATTCACTTGAACTATGCTACGATGTAGTAGCTGCATACACAGATCTTTATTCTCATGACCTATGTTGAGGCCATGGTTGCTGTGTAGTGCCAGCATTTTAGACACTCGTGCAGCTCTTTTTATATTTCTTATGTGTATAGGTGTTTTTTTCTTTTTAGTTATATTTTTTTAATCTATAAAATTTAATTTCTCATCTCATTAGTACCTCAAGATGCTTTGCTCAACCTGCATCCCACTAAGGCTGGTTTCACATTTGTGGTTAGAATTATTACGTACCTTAATGTGACCAGGAGACGTTCCTCTGCTGGAATCGCTCTACGGAGCTGGGTGTCCTCTCTCGGGATGGCTCCTTGGACACGACCAAGCAAGTCCCGAAAGGTCTCTTGAGACATCCTGGTATATTCCGGAAATTTGTCCGGGTTGGCATTAAGCTCGCCATATAGCGTGTGGTAGGCTCCATGGCTCTCTTGGACTTCAATAATGGGGTGTCTCCAATAACGCCGACGCCGTGTTCCTCTCGGTCTTTCTCTATTTCTTTGTTGCTCACAAGCAAACGCATAGGCAAGAAACAGCTTTATATTTAAATCAAGGTTGAAATAAAAGCTCTCCATGTGAAGATCCATTGTGACACAGGATACAGTAGCAAAATCTGAAGATTTCAGCTGTCCAAGGGTCTATATCCCCTTTCTGATACCCCGCTTTGATGCAGGGCTTTGGCGGTGAGCCCACACCAAAACCGGGACATGTCAGCTGTTTTGAACAGCTGACATGTGCCCGCAATAGCAGCGGGTGAAATCGCGATTCACCCGCCGCTATTAACTAGTTAAATGCCGCTGTCAAATGCAGACTGCGACATTTAACCGGTGCTTCCGGCCGGGCGGCCGTTAATGAGCGCATCGCTGACCCCCGTCACATGATCGAGGGTCAGCGATGCCTCTGAATAGTAACCATAGAGGTCCTTGAGACCTCTATGGTTACTGATCGCCGGTAGCTTTGAGCACCACCCTGTGGTCGGCGCTCATAGCACACCTGCATTTCTGCTGCATAGCAGCGATCTGATGATCGCTGCTATGTAGCAGAGCCGATCGCGTTGTGCCAGTTTCTAGCCTCCTACGGAGGCTATTGAAGCATTCGTTCAGAATAGCCCAATCTATCATTTAAAAAAAGCATTAACCTGATCGCTAAACAGCGTAGCAAGAAAAAAATTAGAAAAATTTGAAACGCCAGAATTACATTTTTTTGGTCGCCGCGACATTGCATTAAAATGCAATAACGGGTGATCAAAAGAACGTATCCGCACCGAAATGGTAGCATTAAAAACGCCAGCTCGGCACACAAAAAATAAGCCCTCAACCGACCCCAGATCATGAAAAATGGAGGCGCTCCGGGTATTGGAAAATGGCGCAATATTTTTTTTTTATAGCAAAGTTTGTTTTTTATTTTCACCACTTAGATAAAAAGAACCTAGTCATGGTAGATGTCTATGAACTCGTAATGACCTGGAGAATCATAATGGCAGGTCAGTTTTAGCATTTAGTGAACCTAGCAAAAAAGCCAAACAAAAAACAAGTGTGGGACTGCACTTTTTTTGCAATTTCACCGCACTTGGAATTTTTTTCCCGTTTTCTAGTACACGACATGCTAAAACCAATGATGTCGTTCAAAAGTACAATTCGTCCCGCAAAATATAAACCCTCACTTGGCCATATTGACGGAAAAATAAAAAAGTTATGGCTCTGGGAAGGAGGGGAGCGAAAAACGAACACGGAAAAACGGAAAATCCCAAGGTCATGAAGGGGATATAAAGATATCCCATAACACACGCCCACTGTTGTCCCATTGACGGTGTCTGTTTATCTAGATTTGTCTCCTGTAAAATTCTCCACCATGCGCACAAAAAATTTCAAACGCATGAAAAAGCATGCAAATGCTGCGTTTTTTTGACCGCATGCGTAAGCTTATGCGTCTAAAAACCGCTGCGTTTGCACGCGTTTGCATGTGGTTTATCGTGCGTTTCAGGTTGCGGAAGATACGCTGCAGATTCAACCACAAATGTGAAACCAGCCTAACATTGTTGAACAAATATTTTTATCCCTCAGGTGTAAAGTGTGTAGGGTTTCTGCTGTCTGGTGGTCGCTTGAATATTCATATGCACAGGGTTTTTATATCAAAACAGCATAACATTTATTGTCCATCATTAATTTTATAGCTCCAAAACAAAAACTGTTTTCCTTCAGTACAAATGCATAACATAAATAGTCCTTTCTTCATGTAAAATGGACAAAGTAAATTTAGCAGATTTAGATTATGGGAATGACCTTTTGCACCCAGACTTTTTTGGTTGCTTCCAGGTCCCTTACCCGAAATTCAGTCAAATTAAAACTATCTCAGTAACCTAGTGTTAGTATTACAGACTATACTGTACATTACCGAGGCCATCCACCTCAGTGATACATATCTACTATCTAAGACCTTACCTTCCACTTTCTTACAAGGGTTTATCTGATGTCCATAGCTACTGTCTTCCAAATCACATGAGAGGATTGCCAATGACATCACAGCCTGTACACCTGCTGAGACACATGCACAATTGTCAGGTATTGCGCACTTGTCCTATCCATATTGTGGGAATGCTACTCACTTGGGTGTGTCGGGAGGCAAAACAGGAAGCATTGTCATTTAAAAGTATATGCTGGTTTATTTCTGCTTCATAAACCAGCCTTAAGCAAAAGAAAAAAATTAGCAACCTTCAGTGCAGGCAAAACAAAGTAAACCATTCTTTGACAAAGTTTTGTGAGAGCCAGTCCTGGTCACACAGGCTGGATAACATCCAGTATACCTGCTCAGTCTGGATATAACACTCTGGAGGCATTCTTCCTTCACACATAGTCCATGTGTCAAACAATGTACTCCATCTTAACAGGTTAACCACACCCAGAGGTGGGTATGTGAGCGGCCAGACTTGCCCAGCTCTCAGGCTGCCCATAAAACCTGGCCCAAATGCACCAAACAATCCTCTTAGTGCTTTGTGCACAAGAGCAATATTCCAGAATTACATCACAGATTGCCTCTATCTCTTTGATGCTTACCTCCCATGAACTATGTGTCCGGTTGCTGCCTCACATACCGTCCCCCTCTGGCTAAAGCCGTGGGCCTTGATACCTTCTACTGTTACACAGGGGATTCTCAAGGGGCATCCGCATAATCATGTAGCTACCCAGCTATATGTTCCACATGGAAGCTGAAGTCCTGTAGGGCTAAAAACCAGTTGGTAACCTTAGCATTTTCTCTCTTTTTCTGCCTCATCCCCCTGAGTGAGGAATGGTCTGATACTAATTAAAATGTTAGCCCTAACAGTACCGTAATGTGTCCACTGCCCACTTAATGGCCAAGCATTCCTTTTCTACAATGGAGCAATTATTTTCACATGCAAATAGCTTCCTACTAAGGTAGAGAATGCGGTGCTCCTCTTCATGTATCTCCTGAGAAAGAACTGTTTCTAAACCGACTTCTGGGGCTTCTTTCTGGAATACAAATTCCCTCTTGAAGTCGGGGGCATCCAGGACCAGTTGCTCACACATAGCCACTTTTAGTTCTTGAAAGGCCGTCTACATACCTGATTTCGTACCCTTAAAGGGAACCTGTCCGGTCCCCCATGCCCTCCAACCCAGCACCATTCAGCTATGTGTGATTAAACTCCATCCTTAACCATAAACTCCATCCTTAACCATCCCTGTATAACATCATTCAGTTAAATGCTTTAAAAGAAACATTTATAACCTCAGCTTTTTCTATGCCAAATTGGGCTTTGACTAGTCGATGGGGCGTTAGTTGCCCCAGACTAATCAGCCCTCTTTCCATGTTATCACGCTCCTGCGGGATACCATTTATGACGGTTACATTTTTGAATTTTTCCCTTAGAATTAGGTCCCTATGTTGTGCTGACCCAAAATTTTTGCCCCTAGCTCAGGAATCTCTGCCTCAGGGGACACTACCTCCTCATCCCCCACAAGGACACAGAAGGGAAACCCATCAGACTCTGGGTGTGGTGATACTTCTCTAGGGCCGACCAGTTTCTTATCCAGGCAACTGAGCCCTGTCCCCTTCCCCCACAGGTCCTAAAACAAATAAGTCCCTGCCAATGATAATGAAATGCAATAAGTCCTGACGTCGCTGACCTTGTGGGACTTAGAACCTTGGGCCGTTTCAATGTCCTCTCTTTAGAAGATAGTCTTTAGCATCCCCATGAATGCAGCAGATGCCAACATTGTTCCCAGGCATCAGCTGGAGAGGAAGTGTGGCCTTCAGGAGGGTCACCAAACTCTCTAAGTCTAGCAGAACAGTCACTGGCCAACCATTTACCTTTACGGGAAACATTTTTCGCTAGTCGCTGAGTGGACAGTTCACACTGCAGGTCGGATACGCATAGTATGAACAGCGTCCCATGCTAGAGTCCATTTGCTCGGAGGTCAAGGACAACTGGTGGCTGTATGGCCTGGGCCATGACATTTCCAGCATATAATGTTGCCAGCAGGGACCATCATCATTACCACCCCTCCCCTTTGGTCCTTGAATGCCCCACATCCTTTTGAGCCTCCACCCCATTGTTAGGACCCCCAATATGGAGTGGGTTGCTTTCCAAAGGCACCATTGACCCCCTGATACCTCTCGATTAGTCCAACCTGTTCATCGGCATTCGGGGGATCATGCTGGACAACCCAAGTCTGCATTGGCCTCAAGAGAATTCACGAACCGTTCCATTACCACTCACTCTACCATATATGCAAGGGTAGAGGACTCTGGCTGCAACCATTTTTAGACCAGATGCAGTAGGTCAAACATTTGGAAGTGAGGGTGGACCCTCTGCATCTTGACATTCATCCCCCTTCCCCCTTCATGTGTGGTGGCAGCACTTCTGTCCATTGCTTTGGCGGCTGTTTCTCCCTCTCTGCAACCCTCTCAAAAGCGGTCAAAAAGGCCTTTGTCATCACCCAAAATCATTTTCTACAGGGCTCTGGAAAAATGGAAAAATTGCCCAATGACTCTTGAGTCACAGCTGTCACTGAGCCACTAACCGCCTCTGTGAGCAAGTCAATCTGCTGCTGTCAATGCTGGTCCTGTTGCTTGTGCTGCTGGATCTGCTGCTGGTGATTCTGATGCTGTTGCTGGAGCTGCTGCATAACAGGCTTACTTGTCTCCTGTTGTGCCAGCAGTTGCTGGTGCTGCTGCTGCTGGGCTTGCACCAGATGTTTCATCAGGTTCTCCTATTTGTCTGACGTCGCTTGCTGGCTTATGACTGCCTTCATGCAGTACCTCTGTAGCAGTCACACATGTTCGCTGGGAATGCCGTCCGCACCAATTGTGAAAATCCTATTCACTTGTGTGCGTCGGGAGGAAAAGCAGGTAGCATTTCCATTTAAAAGTCCATGATTGTTTATTGCTGCTTCATAAACCAGCCTTGAGCAAAGGAATAAAACAAAATGCCTTCACTGCAGGCAAAACAAAGTAAACAGTTCTTTGACAAAGTCTCGTGAGAGCCAGTCCTGGTCACACAGGCTAGATAGCATCCAGTATACTGGCTGTTGTGAATTCCGTTCTCGGGCTCCCTTCTGTGGTCATGAGTGGTACTGTGTGAGTTTGGTCTTGGGCTCCCTCTGGTGGCCTTTAGCGATATGGCTGGTCTTGGCTGGGCTCAGCTGTTTCATCTCCTGCTAGGCTGGGCCTATTTAACTCACCTGGACCTTTACTTGTCGCCTGCTGTCGGTGTATTCAGTCCTGATCCTGTGCTCTCCTGAATATTCCTTGTGACCAGTCTCCTGCTATGAGAAGCTAAGTTTGCTTGTTCAGTTTCTCATTATTTCCTTGAAAACGTTTCTCATTATATTATGAGTTCAGCCCAGCTTGCTTTTATGTGATTTTTTGCTTGCTGGTTAGTTCTGGGGTGCAGAGTGCGCCCCTCACATCATGAGTCGGTGTGGGGGTTCTTGTATTCTCTGCGTGGTTTACTTTTGATAGTTTTTGTACTGACCGCACAGACACCTATCTATTTTCTGCCTATCTAGTATTAGCAGGCCTCATTTGCTAAATCTGTTTCATCTCTACGTTTGTGTTTTCCCCTTGACTCACCGTTATTATTTGTGGGGGGTTATCTAAAACTTTGGGGTACATTTCTCTGAGGCAAGTGAGGTCTTTGCTTTCTCTCTAGGGGTAGTCAGTTTATCAGGCTGTGACGAGACATCTAGGTTTTCAGGTAACGTTCCACAGCTGCCTTTAGTGTGTTTGGATAGGATCAGGATTGCGTACAGTATAGCTTCCACATCCCCAGAACTTGTCCTATATACTCAGGGTATATTTGTCAGGTCAGTTTGAGATCCTACCACCAGAATCATAACAGTACAGCAGGCCCGAAAGTGTTAATGCAGCTAAAGAGGGAGAAGAGAAATCTTAAGGTCATTTTTTTTTTTCCTCTGCACTGTGTTTTGCCTCTCTCCTCCCCTTAATCTCTGGGTGGTCCTGTATGCAGCTACTAATATGGACATTCAGAGTCTGTCTTTTAGTGTGGATCATCTCACTGCAAGGGTACAGGGCATTCAGGATTATGTAATCCGCAGTCCTATGTCAGAGCCTAAAATACCTATTCCTGAGCTGTTCTCCGGAGATAGATCTAGGTTTTTGAACTTTAAGAATAATTGTAAGTTATTTCTTTCTCTGAGACGTCGCTCATCTGGCGACTCTGTTCAGCAAGTCAAAATTGTTATTTCTTTGTTGCGAGGTGACCCTCAAGATTGGGCATTCTCTTTGGCGCCAGGAGATCCGGCACTGCTAAATGTTGATGCGTTTTTTCTGGCGCTTGGAGTGCTTTATGAGGAACCAAATCTGGTAGACCAAGCAGAGAAGGTTTTGCTGGCTCTCTCTCAGGGTTGGGATGAAGCAGAGGTTTATTGTCAGAAGTTTAGGAAGTGGTCAGTGCTCACTCAGTGGAATGAGTGCGCCCTGGCGGCGATTTTCAGAAAGGGTCTTTCTGAAGCCCTTAAAGATGTTATGGTGGGGTTCCCCACGCCGACGGGTCTGAATGAGTCAATGTCTTTGGCCATTCAGATTGATCGGCGTTTGCGGGAGCGCAAACCTGTGCACCCTCTGGCGGTATTTTCTGAGCAGAAACCTGAGCCTATGCAATGTGACAGGATTCTGACCAGAGTTGAACGGCAAAACCACAGACGTCAGAATGGGTTGTGCTTTTACTGTGGTGATTCTGCTCATGTTATCTCAGCATGCTCTAAGCGCACAAAAAGGGTTGCCAAGTTTGTTACCATTGGTACTGTACAACCTAAATTCATTTTGTCTGTTACTTTGATTTGCTCTCTGTCATCCTACCCAGTTATGGCTTTTGTGGATTCAGGTGCTGCCCTGAATTTGATGGATTTGTCATTTGCCAGGCGCTGTGGTTTTATCTTGGAGCCTTTACAATTCCCTATTCCGCTAAGGGGAATTGATGCTACACCATTGGCCAAGAATAAACCTCAGTACTGGACTCAATTGACCATGTGCATGGCTCCTGTACATCAGGAGGTAATTCGCTTTCTGGTGCTACATAATTTGCATGATGTTGTCGTGTTGGGTCTGCCATGGCTGCAGGCTCATAATCCAGTCCTGGATTGGAAAGCAATGTCTGTGTCAAGTTGGGGGTGCCAGGGGATTCATGGCGATGCTCCTTTGGTGTCAATTGCTTCTTCTACTCCTTATGAAGTCCCTGAATTTTTGTCGGACTACCAGGATGTATTTGATGAGCCCAAATCCAGTGCCCTACCTCCTCATAGGGATTGTGATTGTGCCATAAATCTGATTCCTGGTAGTAAGTTCCCTAAGGGACGACTTTTTAATTTGTCTGTACCAGAACATACCGCTATGCGGAGTTATATAAAGGAGTCCTTGGAGAAGGGACATATTCGCCCGTCCTCGTCCCCTTTGGGTGCGGGGTTCTTTTTTGTGGCCAAGAAGGATGGTTCTCTGAGACCCTGTATAGATTATCGCCTTCTAAATAACATCACGGTCAAATTTCAGTATCCCTTGCCACTGTTGTCCGATCTGTTTGCCCGGATTAGGGGGGCCAGTTGGTTCACCAAGATAGATCTTCGTGGAGCGTATAATCTTGTGCGCATAAAGCAGGGCGATGAATGGAAAACAGCATTTAATATGCCCGAAGGCCATTTTGAGTACTTGGTGATGCCTTTTGGGCTTTCTAATGCCCCCTCTGTGTTTCAGTCCTTCATGCACGATATCTTCCGAGAGTACCTGGATAGATTTATGATTGTGTACCTGGATGATATTTTGGTCTTTTCTGATGATTGGGAGTCTCATGTGAAGCAGGTCAGGATGGTATTTCAGGTCCTGCGTGCCAATGCCTTGTTTGTGAAGGGCTCTAAATGTCTCTTCTGAGTCCAGAAGGTTTCCTTTTTGGGCTTTATTTTTTCTCCTTCTACTATCGAGATGGATCCAGTCAAGGTCCAGGCTATTCATGACTGGACTCAACCTACATCTGTGAAGAGTCTTCAGAAGTTCTTGGGTTTTGCTAATTTTTACCGTCGCTTCATCACTAATTTTTCTAGTGTGGTGAAGCCTTTGACGGATTTGACCAAGAGGGGTTCTGATGTGACGAATTGGTCTCCTGCGGCCGTGGAGGCCTTTCAGGAGTTGAAACGTCGGTTTTCTTCGGCTCCTGTCTTGCGCCAGCCCGATGTCTCTCTTCCCTTTCAGGTCGAGGTTGATGCTTCAGAGATTGGAGCGATTGTTTTGTCGCAGAGAAGCTCTGATGGCTCTGTGATGAGACCATGTGCTTCCTTTTCAAGAAAGTTTTCGCCTGCCGAGCGGAATTATGATGTTGGTAATCGAGAGTTGTTGGCAATGAAGTGGGCATTTGAGGAGTGGCGACATTGGCTTGAGGGAGCCAAGCATCGTGTGGTGGTCTTGACGGATCACAAGAATTTGACTTATCTCGAGTCTGCCAAACGGTTGAATCCGAGACAGGCTCGATGGTCGCTGTTTTTCTCTCGTTTCAATTTCGTGGTTTCATATCTTCCGGGTTCGAAAAATGTGAAGGCTGATGCCCTTTTTAGGAGTTTTGTACCTGACTCCCCGGAAGTTTCTGAACCGACTGGTGTTCTCAAAGAGGGGGTGATTTTGTCTGCTATCTCTCCTGATCTGCGACGGGTGTTGCAGGAGTTTCAGGCCAATAGACTTGACCGTTGTCCACCGGAGAGACTGTTTGTCCCAGACAGATGGACCAGTAGAGTTATTTCCGAGGTTCATTCTTCGGTGTTGGCGGGTCATCCTGGGATTTTTGGTACCAGGGATTTGGTGGCGAGATCCTTTTGGTGGCCTTCCTTGTCGCGGGATGTGCGTTCCTTTGTGCAGTCCTGTGGGATTTGTGCTCGGGCCAAGCATTCGTGTTCTCGTGCCAGTGGATTGCTTTTGCCTTTGCCTGTCCCGAAGAGGCCTTGGACGCATATTTCCATGGATTTTATTTCGGATCTTCCTGTCTCTCAGAAGATGTCTGTCATCTGGGTGGTTTGTGATCGTTTTTCCAAAATGGTCCATTTGGTACCCTTGTCTAAGTTGCCTTCCTTCTCCGATTTGGTGCCATTGTTTTTTCAGAATGTGGTTCGTTTACATGGTATTCCGGAGAACATTGTGTCCGACAGAGGATCCCAGTTTGTGTCCAGATTTTGGCGATCCTTTTGTGCTAAGATGGGCATTGAATTGTCTTTTTCGTCAGCCTTCCTGTTATGACCCCAATGGCGAGGGTCACAGAGATATCAGCAAGTCTGCGAAGTACAAAAATCCAGCTCATAGGGCAGTGGTAACTGGGTTGACCATATATCTACTCCTAACGCCAACACTAGAAGTAGCCGGGGAACATGCCTACGTTGGTCGCTAGATGTCTCGCGCCAGCCGGAGGACTAACTACCCCTAGAAGAGGAAAACAAAGACCTCTCTTGCCTCCAGAGAATAGACCCCAAAAGTTGGATACAAGCCCCCCACAAATAATAACGGTGAGGTAAGAGGAAATGACAAACACAGAGATGAACTAGGTTTAGCAAAGAGAGGCCCACTCACTAATAGCAGAATGTAGTAAGATAACTTATATGGTCAACAAAAACCCTAACATAAATCCACACTGGAGATTCAAGAACCCCCGAACCGTCTAACGGCCCGGGGGGAGAACTCCAGCCTCCCTAGAGCTTCCAGCAAGGATAGGATACAGATTATGTACAAGCTGGACAAAAATGCAAACAAAAACAATAGCAAAAAGCAAGAAAGCAGACTTAGCTTAATCAAGCAGGAACCAGGATCAGTAGACAAGAGCACTACAGATTAGCTCTGATATCAACGTTGCCAGGCATTGAACTGAAGGTCCAGGGAGCTAATATAGCAACACCCCTGACCTAACGACCCAGGTGAGCATACAAGGGATGATAGACATACCCAGAGTAAAAACACTAGTAGCCACTAGAGGGAGCCAAAAGGTAAATTCACAACAGTACCCCCCCCTTAGTGAGGGGTCACCGAACCCTCACCAAGACCACCAGGGCGATCAGGATGAGCGGCGTGAAAGGCGCGAACTAAATCGGCCGCATGCACATCAGAGGCGACCACCCAGGAATTATCCTCCTGACCATAGCCCTTCCACTTGACCAGGTACTGAAGCCTCCGCCTGGAGAGACGAGAATCTAAGATCTTCTCCACCACGTACTCCAACTCGCCCTCAACCAACACCGGAGCAGGAGGCTCAGCAGAAGGAACCACAGGCACAACGTACCGCCGCAACAAGGACCTATGAAATACGTTGTGAATGGCAAACGACACCGGAAGATCCAGGCGAAAGGATACAGGATTAAGGATCTCCAATATCTTGTAAGGACCAATGAATCGAGGCTTAAATTTGGGAGAGGAGACCTTCATAGGAACAAATCGAGAAGACAGCCATACCAAATCCCCAACACGAAGTCGGGGACCCACACCGCGGCGGCGATTGGCAAAACGCTGAGCCTTCTCCTGTGACAACTTCAAGTTGTCCACCACATGATTCCAGATCCGCTGCAACCTATCCACCACAGAATCCACTCCAGTACAGTCAGAAGGCTCCACATGTCCCGAGGAAAAACGAGGATGGAAACCGGAGTTGCAGAAAAATGGCGAAACCAAGGTGGCAGAACTAGCCCGATTATTAAGGGCAAATTCAGCCAACGGCAAGAAGGTCACCCAATCATCCTGATCAGAAGAGACAAAACACCTCAAATACGCCTCCAGAGTCTGATTAGTTCGTTCCGTTTGTCCGTTAGTCTGTGGATGAAAAGCGGACGAAAATGACAAATCAATGCCCATCCTACCACAAAAGGATCGCCAGAACCTGGAAACAAACTGGGATCCTCTGTCCGACACAATATTCTCAGGAATGCCGTGCAAACGAACCACGTTCTGGAAGAACACAGGAACCAGATCAGCAGAGGAAGGCAGCTTAGGCAAAGGAACCAGATGGACCATCTTGGAGCAACGATCACATATCACCCAGATGACAGACATGCCTTTAGACACCGGGAGATCCGAAATGAAATCCATAGAGATGTGTGTCCAAGGTCTCTTCGGGACAGGCAAGGGCAAGAGCAACCCGCTGGCACGAGAACAGCAAGGCTTAGCTCGAGCACAAGTACCGCAGGACTGCACAAATGACCGCACATCCCTTGACAAGGAAGGCCACCAAAAGGACCTGGCCACCAGATCTCTGGTGCCAAAAATTCCCGGGTGCCCTGCCAACACTGAGGAATGAACCTCGGAAATGACTCTGCTGGTCCATTTAGCAGGCACAAACAATCTGTCAGGTGGACAAGAGTCAGGCCTACCAGCCTGAAATCTCTGCAACACACGTCGCAGATCTGGAGAAATCGCTGACAAGATAACTCCTTCCTTAAGAATACCCTCAGGTTCAGCGACTCCAGGAGCATCAGGCACAAAGCTCCTAGACAGAGCATCGGCCTTCACATTCTTAGAACCTGGTAAATACGAGACCACAAAGTCAAAACGGGAGAAAAACAATGACCAGCGGGCCTGTCTAGGAATCAGGCGTTTAGCAGACTCGAGATACATCAAATTTTTGTGATCAGTCAAGACAACCACCCGATGCTTAGCACCCTCGAGCCAATGACGCCACTCCTCAAATGCCCACTTCATGGCCAATAACTCCCGATTGCCCACATCATAATTTCGCTCTGCCGGCGAAAACTTCCTAGAGAAAAAGGCACAAGGTCTCATAGTAGAGCAACCAGGGCCTCTCTGCGACAAAACGGCCCCTGCCCCAATCTCCGAAGCATCCACCTCAACCTGAAAGGGAAGTGAGACGTCAGGCTGGCACAAAACAGGCGCCGAAGTAAACCGGCGTTTCAACTCCTGGAAAGCCTCCACGGCAGCAGGAGCCCAGTTAGCTACATCAGAGCCTTTCTTGGTCATATCCGTCAGCGGTTTAACAACGCTAGAGAAATTTGCGATAAAACGACGGTAGAAGTTAGCAAAACCCAAGAACTTCTGAAGACTCTTAACTGACGAGGGTTGAGTCCAATCATGAATAGCTCGGACCTTGACTGGATCCATCTCCACAGCAGAAGGGGAAAAAATGAACCCCAAAAAGGGAACCTTCTGTACACCAAAGAGACACTTTGAGCCTTTTACAAACAAAGAATTTTCACGCAAAATCTCAAAAACCATCCTGACCTGCTCCACATGCGAGTCCCAATCATCAGAAAAAACCAGAATATCATCCAGATAAACAATCAAAAATTTATCCAGATACTTCCGGAAAATGTCATGCATGAAGGACTGAAAAACTGAAGGTGCATTAGAGAGCCCAAATGGCATCACCAAGTACTCAAAATGACCTTCGGGCGTATTGAATGCGGTTTTCCATTCATCGCCCTGCCTAATGCGCACAAGGTTGTACGCACCACGAAGGTCTATCTTGGTGAACCACTTGGCACCCTTAATCCGGGCAAACAAATCTGACAACAACGGCAAAGGATACTGAAATTTGACAGTGATCTTATTTAAAAGCCGATAGTCAATACAAGGCCTCAAAGATCCGTCCTTTTTGGCCACAAAAAAGAATCCCGCACCAAGAGGGGAAGAAGAAGGACGGATATGCCCCTTCTCAAGAGACTCCTTGATATATGAACGCATCGCGGTATGTTCAGGTACCGACAGATTAAACAGTCTCCCCTTAGGAAACTTACTGCCAGGGATCAAATCTATTGCACAGTCACATTCCCTATGAGGAGGCAGTGCACTGGACTTAGACTCGCTGAAGACATCCTGATAATCAGACAAATACGCCGGAACTTCCGAAGGCGTAGAAGAAGGAATAGACAAGGGCAGGGAATCTCCATGAATTCCATGGCAGCCCCAACTTGACACTGACATAGCCTTCCAGTCCAAGACTGGATTATGGGTCTGTAACCATGGCAAACCCAAAACAACCAAATCATGCATTTTATGCAGAACAAGAAAACGTATTACCTTCCGATGTTCGGGAGTCATGCACATGGTAACCTGTGTCCAAAACTGCGGTTTATTTTTGCCAATGGCGTAGAATCAATACCCCTAAGAGGGATAGGATTTTCCAATGGCTCAAGAACAAATCCGCAGCGCTTGGCAAATGACAGATCCATAAGGCTCAGGGCCGCACCTGAGTCCACAACCGCCATGACAGGATACGATGACAGTGAGCAAATCAAAGTTACAGATAGAATAAATTTAGGTTGCAAATTACCAATGACGACCGGACTAACAACCTTAGTAAGACGCTTAGAGCATGCTGAGATAACATGTGTAGAATCACCACAGTAGTAACACAAGCCATTCTGGCGTCTATGGATCTTCCGCTCATTTCTAGTCAGGATTCTATCACATTGCATTAATTCAGGTGCCTGTTCAGACAACACCATGAGGGAATTTGCGGTTTTGCGCTCCCGCAACCGCCGGTCGATTTGAATAGCCAGGGCCATAGAATCATTCAGACCTGTGGGAATGGGAAAACCCACCATCACATTCTTAATGGCTTCAGAAAGACCATTTCTAAAATTTGCAGCCAATGCACACTCGTTCCACTGGGTCAGCACGGACCATTTCCGAAATTTTTGGCAATACACTTCAGCCTCGTCCTGGCCCTGAGACATAGCCAGCAAGGCTTTTTCTGCCTGAATCTCCTGGCGCCAGCGAGAAAGCCCAATCCTGAGGGTCGCAAAAAAGAAATAACAATTTTCACTTGCTGAGCGGAGTCCCCAGAGGAACAGGGTCTCAGGGACAAAAACAATTTACAATTATTCCTGAAATTTCTAAACTTAAATCGGTCTCCGGAAAACAGTTCAGGAATCGGTATCTTAGGTTCTGACATAGGATTTCTGGTAACATAATCTTGTATGCCCTGCACACGAGCAGCAAGCTGGTCCACACTTGTAATCAAGGTCTGGACATTCATGTCTGCAGCAATCACAAGCCACTCAGAGGTAAAGGGGAAAAGAAAAAAAAAATGAGAGAGAGAAAAAAAAAACTCAGAACTTTCTTTCTTATAATCCCGCTTCTGCAATGCATTTAACATTTAATACTGGCCTGGCAAACTGTTATGACCCCAATGGCGAGGGTCACAGAGATATCAGCAAGTCTGCGAAGTACAAAAATCCAGCTCATAGGGCAGTGGTAACTGGGTTGACCATATATCTACTCCTAACGCCAACACTAGAAGTAGCCGGGGAACATGCCTACATTGGTCGCTAGATGTCTCGCGCCAGCCGGAGGACTAACTACCCCTAGAAGAGGAAAACAAAGACCTCTCTTGCCTCCAGAGAATAGACCCCAAAAGTTGGATACAAGCCCCCCACAAATAATAACGGTGAGGTAAGAGGAAATGACAAACACAGAGATGAACTAGGTTTAGCAAAGAGAGGCCCACTCACTAATAGCAGAATGTAGTAAGATAACTTATATGGTCAACAAAAACCCTAACATAAATCCACACTGGAGATTCAAGAACCCCCGAACCGTCTAACGGCCCGGGGGGAGAACTCCAGCCTCCCTAGAGCTTCCAGCAAGGATAGGATACAGATTATGTACAAGCTGGACAAAAATGCAAACAAAAACAATAGCAAAAAGCAAGAAAGCAGACTTAGCTTAATCAAGCAGGAACCAGGATCAGTAGACAAGAGCACTACAGATTAGCTCTGATATCAACGTTGCCAAGCATTGAACTGAAGGTCCAGGGAGCTAATATAGCAACACCCCTGACCTAACGACCCAGGTGAGCATACAAGGGATGATAGACATACCCAGAGTAAAAACACTAGTAGCCACTAGAGGGAGCCAAAAGGTAAATTCACAACACCTTCCATCCTCAGACGAATGGTCAAACCGAACGAACTAATCAGACCTTGGAAACTTATTTGAGATGTTTTGTTTCTGCTGACCAGGATGATTGGGTGACCTTTTTGCCATTGGCTGAGTTCGCCCTCAATAATCGGGCTAGTTCTGCTACTTTGGTTTCACCTTTCTTTTGCAATTCTGGTTTTCATCCTCGTTTCTCCTCGGGTCAGGTTGAGTCTTCTGACTGTCCTGGGGTGGATTCTGTGGTGGATAGGTTGCAGCAGATTTGGAACCATGTGGTGGACAATTTGACTTTGTCCCAAGAGAAGGCTCAGCGCTTTGCTAACCGCCGTCGCTGTGTGGGTCCCCGACTTCGTGTGGGGGATTTGGTATGGTTGTCTTCTCGTTATGTCCCGATGAAGGTTTCCTCTCCTAAGTTCAAGCCTCGTTTCATCGGTCCTTATAAGATTTTGGAAATCCTCAACCCTATGTCTTTTCGTTTGGACCTCCCAACATCGTTTGCCATTCATAATGTGTTCCATAGGTCATTGTTGCGGAGATATGTGGTGCCTGTGGTCCCTTCTGTTGATCCTCCTGCTCAGGTCTTCAGTACTTAGTGAAAAGGAAGGGTTATGGTCAGGAGGATAATTCCTGGGTTGTCGCCTCCGATGTCCATGTGGCCGATTTGGTTCGTGCCTTTCATTTGGCTCGTCCTGATCGGCCTGGGAGCTCTGTTGAGGGTTCGGTGACCCCTCCTCAAGGGGGGGGTACTGTTGTGAATTCCGTTCTCAGGCTCCCTCCTGTGGTCATGAGTGGTACTGTGTGAGTTTGGTCTTGGGCTCCCTCTGGTGGCCTTTAGCGATATGGCTGGTCTTGGCTGGGCTCAGCTGTTTCATCTCCTGCTAGGCTGGGCCTATTTAACTCACCTGGAACTTTACTTGTCGCCTGCTGTTGGTGTATTCAGTCCTGATCCTGTGCTCTCCTGAATATTCCTTGTGACCAGTCTCCTGCTATGAGAAGCTAAGTTTGCTTGTTCAGTTTCTCATTATTTCCTTGAAAACGTTTTTCATTATATTATGAGTTCAGCCCAGCTTGCTTTTATGTGATTTTTTGCTTGCTGGTTAGTTCTGGGGTGCAGAGTGCGCCCCTCACATCATGAGTCGGTGTGGGGGTTCTTGTATTCTCTGCGTGGTTTACTTTTGATAGTTTTTGTACTGACCGCACAGACCCCTATCTATTTTCTGCCTATCTAGTATTAGCGGGCCTCATTTGCTAAATCTGTTTCATCTCTACGTTTGTGTTTTCCCCTTGACTCACCGTTATTATTTGTGGGGGGCTATCTAAAACTTTGGGGTACATTTCTCTGAGGCAAGTGAGGTCTTTGCTTTCTCTCTAGGGGTAGTCAGTTTATCAGGCTGTGACGAGACGTCTAGGTTTTCAGGTAACGTTCCACAGCTGCCTTTAGTGTGTTTGGATAGGATCAGGATTGCGGTCAGTATAGCTTCCACATCCCCAGAACTTGTCCTATATACTCAGGGTATATTTGTCAGGTCAGTTTGAGATCCAACCACCAGAATCATAACAACTGGCTCAGTCTGGATATAACACACAGGAGGCCTTCTTCCTCCACACAAATTCCATGTGTCAAATAACGAACTCCATCTTAACAGGTTAACCACACTCAGAGGTGGGGTATGTGGTAATCCAAACCCTCACATCTCTCTGGCTGCCCGTGAAACCTGGCTCCGATGCACCAAACAATACTCTTAGTGCTATGTGCACTAGAGCAATACTCCAGGATGACATCAACAATGACAACCATCTCAGTGATACATACCTCCCTTCAGCTATGTGTTCAAGCAAATAGTCAAAAAGCATAAACCGTAAAACTGGCTAGAGAGACATATCTGTACTCGTCTCCCCATTAACACAAGTCTATATACTGTACATGCAGTGGAATAAATTGTATATTGCCTATAGATGGATACAAAGTATCCATGAACCACTCACACAAAATATAAAATCAATAATGTTTTATTAAACATTAATTTAAAAAAAGCATAAAAAAGCATATATCATACAAAAAGAGGACATATGACTGAGGTTTGTAAAAAGGAGGATAAATCATGTATAAAGAAATGGGGTGGTGACAAGTCAAAAATATAGTATAAGGCAAACGTGCCACATCGGACCAAATGCACATCACCATAAACAATCTAGTTGCCAATGGACATTTCATGAATGTGTCTAAGATAAATGTCAAATTAGTCCAATTGGGTCATACAGGCAAAATTGTTGCAAGGTCACTGGTTACCCATGGTATGATGTGCCAAGTCACAGACACCACGGTAAATGCCCCGACTCGCATTTCGCTCACGTGCTTTCTCTGAGAAAGCCCCCTCTCAGAGAATAATGCAGCCACACACACAGTATAATGTAGTCCCCTCAGAGTATAATGCAGCCACTCCTCAGAGTATAATGCAGCCTGTTATGGTCTGGTGATGTAGGAGCGACATGCGACTAGCTCTGAGCATGTGGTACCTATACAGACCGCAGTTCCTGATCTTAACACAGACACTAGCAGTAGCCGTGGGATGTTCCTGTCACTCCCTGGTCACCTCGTCACAGCCGGAGAACTAGCTACCCCTAAAGGTAGAAACAGGAAAGCTATCTTGCCTCAGAGAAAATCCCCAAAGGATAGAACAGCCCCCCACAAATAATGACTGTGAGAGGAGAAGGAAATGACATACGTAGTATGAAACAAGATTTAGCAAAGGAGGCCACTTCTAGCTAGATAGAATTAGTACAGGACAGAACACTGTGCGGTCAGTAATAAAAACTAGAAAAAGTCCACCGCAGAGAAATGCAAAAATCTCCACACCTGACTAAAGGTGTGGAGGGCAAACTCTGCTGCCCAGAGCTTCCAGCTTAGCGAAATAGGTTCATACTGATAAGCTGGACAAATGAGCAAAACATAGAAAGTGCTGAACAACAAAGTCCACAACAAGTGAACTGCAAAAGGACAAGCAAGGACTTAGCTTTGCTGAACTGGTCAGAGTGTCAGGGAAATCCAAAGAGCCGTGACTCCAGGCTGGAACAATTGACAACTGGCATTGAATGAGAGAACAGGCCAGACTAATATAGCCGAGCCAGAAAGACGATCAGTGAAAACAGCTGCTGATGCTAAATCCCAGAAGCAGCCATACCACTCAAAACCACAGGAGGGAGCCCAAGAACAGAATTCACAAAAATGCCACTTACAACCACCGGAGGGAGCCCAAGAGCGGAATTCACAACAGTACCCCCCCTTGAGGAGGGGTCACCGAACCCTCACCAGAGCCCCCAGGCCGATCAGGACGAGCCAAATGAAAAGCACGAACCAAATCGGCGGCATGGACATCGGAGGCAACCACCCAAGAATTATCCTCTTGGCCATAACCCTTCCACTTGACAAGATACTGAAGCATCCGCCTCGAAAAACGAGAATCCAAAATTTTCTCAACCACATATTCCAACTCCCCCTCAACCAACACCGGGGCAGGAGGATCAACAGATGGAACAACGGGTACCACATATCTCCGCAACAAAGATCTATGGAAAACATTGTGGATGGCAAAAGAGGCTGGAAGGGCCAAACGAAAAGACACTGGATTGATAATCTCAGAAATCTTATAAGGACCAATAAACCGAGGCTTGAACTTAGGGGAAGAAACCTTCATAGGAACATGACGAGAAGATAACCAGACTAAATCCCCCACACGAAGCCGAGGACCAACACACCGACGGCGGTTAGCAAAACGCTGAGCCTTTTCCTGAGACAACATCAAATTGTCTACCACATGAGTCCAAATCTGCTGTAACCTGTCCATCACAGAATCTACACCAGGACAATCAGAAGGCTCAACCTGCCCCGAAGAAAAACGAGGATGGAAACCAAAATTACAAAAAAAAGGCAAAACCAAAGTAGCCGAACTGGCCCGATTATTAAGGGCAAACTCAGCCAACGGCAAGAAAGCCACCCAGTCATCCTGATCAGCAGACACAAAGCATCTCAAATAGGTTTCCAAGGTTTGATTTGTTTGCTCAGTTTGGCCATTTGTCTGAGGATGGAACGCCGAAGAAAAAGACAAATTAATGCCCATCTTAGCACAAAAGGCCCGCCAAAACCTGGAAACAAACTGGGAAACTCTGTCAGACACAATATTCTCCGGAATGCCATGCAAACGAACCACAAGCTGAAAAAACAATGGAACCAAATCAGAGGAGGAAGGCAATTTAGGCAAAGGCACCAAATGGACCATTTTAGAGAACCGGTCACAAACCACCCAGATAACAGACATCCTCTGGGACACACGAAGGTCCGAAATAAAATCCATGGAAATGTGCGTCCAAGGCCTCTCCGGGACAGGCAAAGGCAAAAGCAACCCACTAGCGTGGGAACAGCAAGGCTTAGCCCGGGCACAAGTCCCACAGGACTGCACCAAAAATCTCAGGATGACCGGCCAACACAGAACAATGGACCTCAGAAATTACCTTACTTGTCCATCTATCAGGAACAAACAGCTTCCCCACAGGACAGCGGTCAGGTTTATTAGCCTGAAATTCCTGAAGCGCCGCAAATCAGGGGAGATGGCAGACAGAATCACCCCTTCCCTTAGAATGCCAACCGGCTCAAGGACTCCAGGAGAATCAGGCAAAAAACTCCTAGAGAGGGCATCCGCCTTAACATTCTTAGATCCCGGAAGATATGAGACCACAAAGTCAAAACGGGAGAAAAACAGGGACCACCGAGCCTGTCTAGGGTTCAGCCGCTTGGCCGACTCGAGGTAAATCAGATTCTTATGATCGGTCAAGACCACAATGTGGTGCTTGGCTCCCTCAAGCCAATGTCGCCACTCCTCAAATGCCCACTTCATAGCCAACAACTCCCGATTGCCGACATCATAATTGCGTTCCGCAGGCGAAAACTTTCGGGAAAAGAAGGCACATGGTTTCATCAAGGAACCATCAGAATTCCTCTGTGACAAAACGGCCCCTGCCCCAATCTTAGAAGCGTCAACCTCAACCTGAAAAGGATGAGACACATCAGGCTGACGCAAGACAGGAGCAGAAGTAAATCGGCGCTTAAGCTCCTGAAAGGCCTCAACAGCCTCAGAGGACCAATTTGTCACATCAGCACCTTTCTTTGTCAAATCGGTCAGGGGTTTAACCACACTATAGAAGTTGGCAATGAAACGGCGATAAAAATTAGCAAAGCCCAAAAATTTCTGAAGGCTCTTCACAGATGTAGGTTGAATCCAGTCATGAATGGCTTGGACCTTAACAGGATCCATTTCTATAGATGAAGGAGAAAAAATAAACCCCAAAAAAGAGACCTTCTGAACTCCAAATAGGCACTTTGACCCCTTCACAAATAGAGCATTATCATGAAGGATCTGGAATACCATCCTGACCTGCTTCACATGAGACTCCCAATCATTGGAAAAAATCAAAATATCATCCAAATACACAATCAAGAATATATCAAGATAATTGCGGAAAATATCATGCATAAAGGACTGAAATACAGAAGGAGCATTAGAAAGCCCGAAAGGCATCACCAGGTATTTAAAATGGCCTTCGGGCGTATTAAATGCAGTTTTCCATTCGTCACCCTGTTTAATACGAACAAGATTATATGCCCCTCGAAGGTCAATCTTGGTAAACCAACTAGCCCCCTTAATCCTAGCAAACAAATCAGAGCGCAAAGGTAAAGGGTATTGGAATTTGACCGTGATTTTATTAAGAAGGCGATAATCATTACAGGGTCTCAAGGAGCCATCCTTCTTGGCAACAAAAAAGAATCCCGCTCCCAATGGTGACGAAGACGGCCGAATATGCCCCTTCTCTAAAGACTCCTTGACATAGCTCCGCATAGCGGCATGCTCTGGCACAGACAGATTGAAAAGTCGGCCCTTAGGGAACTTACAGCCAGGAATCAAGTCAATAGCACAATCACAGTCCCTATGTGGAGGAAGGGAACTGGACTTGGGCTCATCGAATACATCCTGGAAATCTGACAAAAATTCAGGAACATCAGAAGAGAGGGAAGAGGAAATTGACATCAAAGGAACGTCACTATGTACCACTTGACAACCCCAACTAGTCACAGACATCGATTTCCTATCCAGCACAGGATTGTGCACCTGTAACCATGGAAAACCCAGTACAACAACATCATGTAAATTATGCAACACCAGAAAACGGCAATCTTCCTGATGTGCTGGAGCCATGCACATAGTCAGCTGAGTCCAATACTGAGGTTTATTCTTGGCCAACGGTGTAGCATCAATCCTCCTCAAGGGAATAGGACTCTGCAAAGGCTGCACAGAAAAGCCACAGCGCCTGGCGAATTCTAAGTCCATTAAATTCAGAGCAGCGCCTGAATCCACAAATGTCATGACAGAAAAAGATGACAATGAGCAAATCAGGGTCACAGACAGGAGAAACTTAGGCTGTACAGTATTAATGGTAACAGATCTAGCGACCCTCTTAATACGCTTAGGGCAATCAGAAATAGCATGAGCAGAATCACCACAGTAAAAACACAGCCCATTCTGACGTCTGTATCCCCTCTGTTCCGCTCTAGTCAAAATCCTATCACATTGCATAGGCTCAGGTCTCTGCTCAGAGGACGCTGCCATATGGCGCACCACTTTGCGTTCGCGCAGGCGCCGATCAATCTGAATGGCCAGAGACATAGATTCGCTCAAACCAACAGGCGTGGGGAACCCCACCATAACATCCTTAAGG
This sequence comes from Ranitomeya variabilis, assembly GCF_051348905.1. Taxonomy (NCBI): domain Eukaryota; kingdom Metazoa; phylum Chordata; class Amphibia; order Anura; family Dendrobatidae; genus Ranitomeya; species Ranitomeya variabilis. The sequence continues at coordinate 382,575,473 of NC_135237.1, read as the reverse complement.
GCTTCAGAAAGACCCTTTCTGAAAATTGCTGCCAGTGCATCCTCATTCCATTTAGTGAGCACAGACCATTTTCTAAATTTCTGGCAGTATAATTCTGCCGCTTCCTGACCCTGACACAGGGCCAAAAGTGTTTTCTCAGCATGCTCTACAGAGTTAGGTTCGTCATACAATAATCCGAGCGATTGAAAAAAAGCATCTACATTAAGCAATGCCGGATCCCCTGACTCAAGGGAGAATGCCCAGTCCTGAGGGTCACCACGCAGCAGAGAAATAACTATTTTAACTTGCTGAAAGGGGTCACCAGAGGAACCGGGTTTCAGAGCAAAAAACAATTTGCAGTTATTTTTAAAGTTCAAAAACTTAGATCTATCCCCGTAAAACAAATCCAGAGTAGGAATTCTAGGCTCTAAGGCCGGAGTCTGAACAACATAATCTTGGATACTCTGTACTCTTGCAGCAAGCTGATCCACACGAGAAAACAACCCCTGAACATCCATGCGCGCATCCAAATCCTGAATCACCCAGAGATTAAGAGGAAGGAAAAAGACAAAACAGACTAAAGAAAAAAAAAATGGCTCAGAACTCTTTTTCTTTTCCTTCTTTTGAGATGCATTCAGCTAATTTTCGGCCAGTTGTACTGTTATGGTCTGGTGATGTAGGAGAGACATGCGACTAGCTCTGAGCAGGTGGTAACTATACAGATCACAGTTCCTGATCTTAACACAGACACTAGCAGTAGCCGTGGGATGTTCCTGTCACTCCCTGGACACCTCGTCACAGCCGGAGAACTAGCTACCCCTAAAGGTAGAAACAGGAAAGCTATCTTGCCTCAGAGAAAATCCCCAAAGGATAGAACAGCCCCCCACAAATAATGACTGTGAGAGGAGAAGGAAATGACATACGTAGTATGAAACAAGATTTAGCAAAGGAGGCCACTTCTAGCTAGATAGAATTAGTACAGGACAGAACACTGTGCGGTCAGTAATAAAAACTAGAAAAAGTCCACCGCAGAGAAATGCAAAAATCTCCACACCTGACTAAAGGTGTGGAGGGCAAACTCTGCTGCCCAGAGCTTCCAGCTTAGCGAAATAGGTTCATACTGATAAGCTGGACAAATGAGCAAAACATAGAAAGTGCTGAACAACAAAGTCCACAACAAGTGAACTGCAAAAGGACAAGCAAGGACTTAGCTTTGCTGAACTGGTCAGAGTGTCAGGGAAATCCAAAGAGCCGTGACTCCAGGCTGGAACAATTGACAACTGGCATTGAATGAGAGAACAGGCCAGACTAATATAGCCGAGCCAGAAAGACGATCAGTGAAAACAGCTGCTGATGCTAAATCCCAGAAGCAGCCATACCACTCAAAACCACAGGAGGGAGCCCAAGAAAAGAATTCACAAAAATGCCACTTACTACCACCGGAGGGAGCCCAAGAGCGTAATTCACAACAGCAGCCCACCTTTGTAGAGAATAATGCAGCCCCTCATAGAGAATAATGTATCCCCCTCATAGAGTATAATGCAGCCCCCTCATAGTATAATGCAGCCCCCTCATAGAGTATAATGCAGTCCCCCCCACACACACACAGTATAATGTAGCCCCCTCATAGAGTATATTGCATCCCCCTCAGAGTATAATGCAGCCCCACCCAGTATAATGCAGCCCCTCATTGAGTATAATGTATCCCCCTCATTGAGTATAATGTAGTCCCCTCATAGAGTATAGTGCAGACCCCTCTACACACAGTATAATGCAGCCCTCACACACAGTATAATGCATACACATACACACACAGTATAATGCATACACATACATACACACATAGTAAAATGCATACACATATATACACATGCATACACACAGAGTATAATGCAGCCTCCCACACACACAGTATAATGAAGCCCCCGCACATACATACACACACATAGTAATGCATACATAAATAGAATACTCCCCTCTCCTCGTTCCCCGTGCTACTCCAAGCGCTGCTCCGGTCTCATCAGCTCCACTACTGGCACAGCGTAGCACACATGTCACAAGCAGATGGGAATGATGGGAGAAAGGGCGTCTTCTGACTCCTCCATCACTACTTAAGTGTGTGATATGGGAGCAATGCCGGGCCCCTCTTAGTCACGGGCCCCTCGTACTCACAGGCCCCTCTTACTCTTACATACCGGCTGGCTGGGGGCCCCTGGAGGAGCGGAGGCTTGAGGTAGCTGCCTGGCCTGCCTGCTCCTAACACCGGTCTTGGGTGTACCCAATCAAGATGGATCCTAACTTTTGTAGTTCAGCTCACTATGTGTGAGTAGACCTCAAAATAGATGGGGGCAGAGCAGGACCCAGACCCGACTGTTCAGACACATGTCCTTGGAAAGCTATATTGACAAAATGCCCTTTCCAAAAATGGGGTAGCATGTCCTATTTTGTTCAAAGTACAAAAAACTAAAGCAAAACCAAAGAAATAAGCTATATCATATATTGATATAAGTGTAGGTACACATTCTTACTGTGGCCATTTAATGGACACAATCTCAGATGGAAATAAAATGAGCAAATACCCTGTTGGAAGTCAATAAATAGTAATAGTGCATGTAAATACCACTGAGTTCTTGGTTGACACTATTTTGTTAAAAAATCATAAAAGCCCTCCCACTGCAACAAGGTGTACCCAATTGGAATGTACCTTAACTCTTGTTTTTCTCATAACAATGCCTGCGATCGTGCATGTGTCTTGGCATTTGTGCGTGTCATAACATTATAGGCTTGGCTGACTTCCAATGTGGTGCCTAATGACAATAATATCATCAATTTGGGTTCTAAGCAAAAGATGATGGTGCAATTAGTTAAGCAGCCCTTAGTATACTCTCATCACTCCCCTTCTTTTTAAGGTCTCTACGGCTCTATGTATTTTTTTCAGCCTGGAAGGGCTTGTGATTGCTGTAGCCAATTAATGAATATAGCAGTGACCAATGTGTCTAAACCAGGGGATGGGAACCTTTTGTCTGCTAAGTGCCATTTGGATGTTTTTAACATAATTTGTGGGCCATACAAAATTATCAACTTAAAAATTAGCCAGCTCAGTTTAATCAGACATGAAATTACCTCACCTGTAATGTGATGGCTGCAACAGAGGCTGCTGTATACAATACATAGAGTATACTAAGACTGTACATTAAATAGGATACACTAAGACTGCTGTATACACTGTGTAGGATACACCAAGGCTGTACTGCATACATTGCATAACATACACTAAACCTGCTATATACATCACATAGGATACACTGAAAATTCTGTAGATATCACGTTTGCTGTGTATATAGCATTGAATACACTGGGACTGTGCGGTATACATCATATAAGATACACAGATTGTTGTATACATCACATAGGCTATACAGGATATTGGTTATTGCCCTCCTTTTTCCCCCTCCACATCTCCTGGTGAACTGGCCTGTCTCCTGATATTTGCTCCATGCTTACAGACACAGCTACCCCTCTTGCCACAGCTCGCACTGATATGCCATCCTGGATGAGCTGCACTACGTGAGCAACCTCTGAGGGTTGTACAGTATACACTGTCTCATGCTACTGTACAGCACCTCTATGGGTGAGAGCAATGACAAAATACAAAACTGACCAGAACAACAGCGAAAAAGGATGAGAACAGAGAAATGGTCTGTGGTCCCCCTGCAACCACTCCTTTATAGGGGTTGTCTAGCTACTGCCTATCATTTCTACCTGTTGTCTGTACCATTTGCCAAGCAGCAGGATAAATTGATTCACAATCAGTGTGGCTTCACACCGGACAGGTTGATTTCACAGAAATGTGATTGACTTGTAGTTACATTGTGCTGTTTAAGTGTTCTATTTATTCTTGAGCAGTGTGTATGTATGCATGTGTGTGTATATGTATGTATATATATATATATATATATATATATATATATATATATATATATATATATATATATATATATATATATATATATATATATATAGTACAGACCAAACGTTTGGGCACACCTTCTCATTTAAAGATTTTTCTGTATTTTTATGACTATGAAAATTGTACATTCACACTGAAGGCATCAAAACTATGAATTAACACATGTGGAATTGTATAATTAACAAAAAAGTGTGAAACAACTGAAATTATATCTTATATTCTAGGTTCTTCAAGGTAGCCACCTTTTGCTTTGATGACTTCTTTGCACACTCTTGGCATTCTCTTGATGAGCTTCAAGAGGTAGTCACCCTGGGAATGGTTTTCACTTCACAGGTGTGCCCTGTCAGGTTTAATAAGTGGGATTTCTTGCCTTATAAATGGGGTTGGACCATCAGTTGTGTTGTGCAGAAGTCTGGTGGATACACAGCTGATAGTCCTACTGAATAGACTGTTAGCTGCTTTTTTCTTGCCATAATACAAATTCTAAGTAAAGAAAAACGAGTGTCCATCATTACTTTAAGAAATGAAGGTCACTCCTAAAAATTGGGAAAACTTTGAAAGTGTCCCCAAGTGCAGTGGCAAAAACCATCAAGCGCTACAAAGAAACTGGCTCACATGAGGACCGCCCCAGAAAAGGAAGACCAAGAGTCACCTCTGCTTCTGAGGATAAGTTTACCCTTAATTTCATCCTTAATCCAATTTTGTGATATTACCTTTCGGGCCATATACAGCTATCTGGCAATAGCTATCTTCAGGTTGTTATCCACTCCAATCTCGTCCACGTATCCCAGCAAGCACACCACCGGGTCTCTTGGCACCGTGCATCTGTACACTCCTTCCACCCGCCTCAAAACCGCCAACCAAAAAGCAGCCAGTCTCGGACACGTCCACATCATATGAAATATATCAGCATTTGTAGACTTACACCTCGGGCATTCAGAATCATCACGCAAACCTGCCTTATACAATACCTCCGGAGATTTGTAAACTCTGTGTATCACATAGAGTTGTGTCATGTCGTCCGACAGACAGCGGTAATTCCGCTTTTGACCACTATTTGCTCATTGGCGTCTGCTAGATTTTATCTAGCTGTTCCGGGGTTAATTTACCTAATCCTCGGATTGGAAGCTGGGCCATTCCCATGGCCTTTAAATAGTTCTCCTGTTCTTTGGGCGTCGCCGATTGTAGCTTCTGTCTTGTGCGTTGTTATCTCGGTCTGGAGTGGAGAGCTGGTTGTTGGAGATTCGTTGCTGGTGGTGTATTTTCCTCTGTCTTATTTACTCCTTCCTATATTTGTATTTATTTTGCCCTGCACATTTATAGTGTATTCCTGAGTGACTGCGGCGTGGTGTATATTTTCCTTTATCCTTGTCTGTGCTAACTGTGGGTATTGGAATATTACATCTTAACTGGGTGGAGTGCGGAGGTATCAGCCTAGGGTTAAAACAGGAGTCAGGGTGAGGTTCGAGGCCTGGACATGCACACCATCAGTGTAAACTCCAGGTAGAGGGTCAGTCAGGATTTCCCTAGTCTGAGGGAAACTGCAGGGGCCCGGGTTTTTAGCTCTCGCTCACCTAGTTTCCCCGTGACATTATAATCGGCCCAACAAAAAAAAAAGGGGGGTTCTTTTTTTTTTTTGTTTTGTCATGGAACCCATGACTTCCATAACCCGCCAGTTGAGGGCGCTGTCCCTACAGGTCACTGAGTTGAGGTGGGCAGTGCAGCAACAGGGACTAGCAGTATCTAATGTGCAGGCTGGAGCGACAGGAAGAGTTGCTGAGCCTAAATTTCCTTTGCCTGAAAGATTTACTGGGGAATGCAGTAAATTTGTTTCTTTTCGTGAAGCTTGCAAACTATATTTCCGCATGCGCCCGATCTCCTCGGGTAATGAGGCTCAGCGTGTGGGCCTGGTGTTGTCATTGTTAAGCGGGGATCCCCAAGCTTGGGCGTTTTCTTTGCCATCTGATTCTGTTGCTGGGATTTCTGGAAGGGTTAAAAAAGCCCTTCTGATGTACGAGACTCCTGCTTCTCTAGATTCTGCCATGAGTCTGGTTGTCCGTATTGATCGTCGTTTGCGTCAGGGGGAGCATCAGACGCTGCCTGTGGGAGAACGTTTAGGTTCACGTGAGGTTGCTGCAGGTGAGCCCACGATGTCAAGCCCCTGAGCTCAGGAAGCAGGGAGCCTGTTTTTACTGTGGTAAATCTGGTCATTTTATTAAGATCTGTCCTCTTCTGTCTAAGAAAAACGCAACGGCGGAAAACTTCTAAGCTCAGAGGGTGTGGAGGAGACCAATCTGAGCTTATGTATATCCTCAATGGTGGTTTCTCAATGCATGCTCCCTGCTAAGGTTTTTATTGCTGGCAGTGAGCTGCCAATTACTGTTTTTGTGGATAGTGGTTCAGCCACAAATCTCATTGATGAGGAGTTTGCGCGCACAGCAGGTTTTAGGATTGAAAAACTGTCTCATCCTATCCGCTTGGTCACCATCAATGCTGCTCCTCTCTCTCAGGGGGAGATAACTGAATTTGTGGCTGAGGTGAAACTCCACATAGGAGTTCTACATTCCGAGCGGGTTACATGTAAGGTGCTCAGGAATCTTCCTGCTCAGGTGGTTTGGGGTTTTCCTTGGATGTCTATGCACAACCCGGTAATTGACTGGAAAACTCAGGACATAATTCGGTGGAGCGAGTTCTGCCTGGAGATTTGCCTGGCCACATGTGTGGTTGCGGTGACTTCAAGCGTTCCGGAGTCACTTCTGGATTTTGTGGATGTGCTCTCTGAGAAGGGTTGTTCAGAGTTGCCGCCACATCGTCCTTATGACTGTTCTATCAGGTTTAAACCAGGGGCCAAATTGCCTAAAGCAAGGATGTTTAACATCTCCGGTCCGGAGAGACAAGCGTTAAAAGATTACATTGCTGAAAGCTTGAGTAAAGGGCACATCAGGCCGTCATCCTCGCCGGTGGCAGCAGGGTTCTTCTTCGTGAAGAAGAAAGATGGCGGATTACGCCCGTGTTTGGATTTCAGGGAGTTGAACCAGATTACGGTTCGTGATCCATACCCTATGCCTCTGATACCAGATTTGTTCAACCAGGTGGCAGGTGCTAAGTGGTTTACCAAGCTTGACCTCAGGGGGGCGTACAACCTCATAAGAGTCCATCAAGGTGATGAGTGGAAGACGGCTTTTAATGCCCCTGAGGATCATTTTGAAAATTTGGTGATGCCGTTTGGGTTGACTAACGCACCTGCAGTGTTCCAACATTTCATCAATGATGTGTTCTCGCATGTTTAGGGGAAATTCGTTATCGTGTATCTAGATGACATTCTCATATAATCTTGCAATTGTGATGCTCATTTAGATCATGTCAGGCAGGTGTTACAGCTTCTCAGAGAGAATAAGCTGTATGCTAAACTTGAGAAATGTGTATTTTCTGTTCAAGAGTTGCCTTTCTTGGGTTTTATTGTGTCTGCTTCTGGGTTTAAAATGGACACCGCTAATGTGCAGGCGGTGCTGCATTGGGAACGTCCTGATAACCTGAAAGCACTTCAGCGGTTCCTTGGGTTTTCTAACTACTATAGGAAAATTATCAAGGATTTTTCCATCATTGCTAAACCGCTAACTGACATGACTAAAAAGGGCACCAATTTCTCCGTTTGGCCTGAGGCTGCTGTGCGCGCATTTGAATTTCTTAAGAACAGTTTTGTTTCAGCCCCCATTTTTTGTGCAGCCAGACGTATCTAAACCCTTTGTTGTGGAAGTCGATGCGTCTGAGGTTGGTGTGGGGGCGGTACTATCTCAAGGCTCATCTTTGAGTGGTTTACGTCCGTGCGCCTATTTCTCCAAGAAACTGTCGTCCGCCGAACGTAACTACGATATCGGCAACAGGGAGTTGTTGGCAATTAAGTTGGCCTTTGAGGAATGGCGACACTTCTTGGAGGGGTCGGTACATCAGGTTACTGTTATTACTGATCATAAGAATCTGCTGTATTTGGAGTCAGCCAAGCGTCTGTCCCCCAGGCAGGCTCGCTGGGCATTGTTTTTCACGCGGTTCAATTTTGTGGTCACTTACAGACCGGGGTCTAAAAACACTAAGGCGGATGCTCTGTCCAGGTGTTTTCCGGGGGGAGAACCTCGGGAGGATCCAGTACCCATCCTCCAAAAGGGTGTTGTGGTTTTGGCTCTCACTACCGAGGTTGAGGCTGAGATTGCCGAGGCTCAGGAGGAGGTACGATCTGAGCTTCCCGTCAACAAATCTTTTGTACTGCTTCATCTCCGCCTAAAGGTTTTGGCGGAGCATCATGATGCTGTCCTGGCTGGCCACCCAGGGGTTAGAGGTACCTTGGAGTTGGTGTCACGTCGGTTTTGGTGGCCCAAGATCCAACAGGACGTGATCTCATACGTGTCAGCTTGTACCACGTGCGCTAGGGCTAAGACGCCTCGCTCCCGTCCTGTTGGCACACTACTTCCTCTTGAGGTACCTACTAAGCCTTGGACGGAAATCTCCATGGATTTCATCACTGATTTGCCCTCATCAGCTGGGAACACGGTCATCTTGGTGATTGTTGATCGGTTTTCTAAAATGTCGCACTTTGTGTCTTTGCCTTCGTTGCCTAACGCTAAGACTCTGGCTCAGGTATTTGTGCAGGAGGTGGTCAGACTTCATGGGGTTCCGTCTGACATCGTGTCTGATAGGGGGTCTCAGTTTGTGGCAAAATTTTGGAGAGCATTTTGCTCACGGCTGGGGATCAAGTTATCTCATTCTTCGGCGTTTCATCCTCAGTCAAATGGTCAGACTGAGCGTATGAACCAAAATTTGGAACAGTACTTACGCTGCTTTGTCTCTGATAACCAGGAGGAGTGGTCTACCTTTCTTCCTTTGGCTGAGTTTGCCATCAATAATCACCGCCAGGAGTCATCTAGGGAGTCTCCGTCTTTTTGTGTTTACGGGCTACATCCTCAATTTTGTACCTTGAGTCAGAGGGGCTCTTCCGGCGTTCCGGAGGAGGACCAGTTGGGGACACAATTGTCATCAGTCTGGAGGAGAGTTAAGCAGCGCCTGTTGAGTGTGGGTGCTAGGTACAAGCGTGTGGCTGACAGTAGGCGTGTGCCAGGTCCGGACCTAAGTGTGGATGACTGGGTGTGGTTATCCACAAAAAACATAAGACTCAAAATACCGTCCCTTAAATTGGGTCCTCGGTTTATTGGTCCATTTAGGGTCACCGCTGTCATTAACCCAGTAGCGTATCGATTGGAGCTCCCTACGGTGTATAAGGTACACAACGTGTTCCACAGGTCTCTTCTAAAGAAGGTGGTGGGTTCTGTGGACGCGGCGCCTATGCCACCTCCAGTCTTGGTGGATGGTAATTTGGAGTTTGAAGTCTCCAAGGTGGTTGACTCTTGTGTAGTGCGTCGCACTTTACAGTACTTGGTACACTGGCGTGGTTATGGGCCTGAGGAGAGGTCCTGGGTACCAGCCTCGGACATTCATGCGGATCAGCTGGTCAGGTTTTTTCATCGTCGCCATCCAGACAAGCCGGGTCCTATAAGCCGTGAGGGCCCTGGGGTCCCTCGTAGAAGGCGGGGTACTGTCATGTCGGACGCTGTTCAGACCAGGTCGTCCGACAGACAGCGGTAATTCCGCTTTTGACCACTATTTGCTCATTGGCGTCTGCTAGATTTTATCTAGCTGTTACGGGGTTAATTTACCTAATCCTCGGATTGGAAGCTGGGCCATTCCCATGGCCTTTAAATAGTTCTCCTATTCTTTGGGCGTCGCCGATTATAGCTTCTGTCTTGTGCGTTGTTATCTCAGTCTGGAGTGGAGAGCTGGTTGTTGGAGATTTGTTGCTGGTGGTGTATTTTCCTCTGTCTTATTTACTCCTTCCTATATTTGTATTTATTTTGCCCTGCACATTTATAGTGTATTCCTGAGTGACTGCAGCGTGGTGTATATTTTCCTTTATCCTTGTCTGTGCTAACTGTGGGTATTGGAATATTACCTCTTCACTGGGTGGAGTGCGGAGGTATCAGCCTAGGGTTAAAACAGGAGTCAGGGTGAGGTTCGAGGCCTGGACATGCACACCATCAGTGTAAACTCCAGGTAGAGGGTCAGTCAGGATTTACCTAGTCTGAGGGAAACTGCAGGGGCCCGGGTTTTTAGCTCTCGCTCACCTAGTCTCCCCGTGACAAGTTGTGACAGCCTATACGGTTCGCTCAGTGACAGCTGTGGGACCCATTCCAGCAGCGACTCCCAAGTTTCATTCTCCATTGGGCCCAAGTCCCTCTCCCACCTAGCTATCGCCGTTATCAGAAACCCCAAAAGGTAAGTATGCAGCAAATCTTTATAAAGAGTAGAAATAACCCCCCTAGTAATCCCTTCACCACACACATATTCCAACACTATATCTCTTTGAATTCTGATGCCTCCGTCCCTATTCTGAGTTCCAAATGCGTGTCTCATCCGCAAATACTGATAGTCCCCCGCAGGCCCGAGACCGAACTCTACCTGAAATTGGGAAAAGGATTTCAACACCCTCTGCTCAATTATCTGATACACATAGTGAATTCCCTTGGCCTGCCATTCTGGTAATACCCCCAGTGCCACAAACTCCGGTAAATTATTATTATGCCATAACGGGGAGAATCTGATCAGACCTGTAATCCCACGTATATGTTTCAGTCTACCCCACAACTTACATATCATTAATATAGTTGGATACAATTTCCCCAAGGCCCTCAGGGATCCATCCTCAAGACTGTACTACCGGTCTTCTTTTTGTCACTTTTTCCATCAATTGCTGTACCGCACTGGACAACCCCTCATACACCCAGCCCTTTAAATGCTGATTCTGGGCTGCAAGAAAATATACTTCAGAGTTGGGCAGTGCCCTCTTCCTAGGGTCGCTGAAGCGTCTCCAGTCTGATACGTGGGTGATGTCTCCCCCATACCAAAGGGAGTTAATCTGCCTAAATTTCCCGCACGGTATCCAAATTGGCGCGTTTTGAAGAACATATAGAATTTTCGGCATCAAAATCACCACAGATAAATGCAACTTAATCCAAGCATCCACTTTTGCCTTAAGAACACCTAAGTGATCGGAGTCAGATTCTTATGTATGTAATCCGTAACAGGCATAGAGATCCATATCCCCAGGTATTTAAATTAACTTACTACCTTCAGTAGCCCATCCTCCAGTGGCTCGCTCCCCTCCTCCCCTACGTCATCCACTTTGAACAAAATAGACTTACTCCAATTTATCGTCAGCCCCGACAATGAGCCAAATCTTTCAATAAGCCCAATGGCTTTCCCCATGGAAGCGACCGGGTCAGCCAGAAACAGTAGAATATCGTCCGCGTACAGCGCCACCTTCTCTTCAATCATCCTATATTTAAACCCAGACACCTCATCAGACTGTCGAAGTTTAGCAGCCAATGGTTCCACAGCCAGAGCAAACAAAAGAGTAGAGAGCGGACACCCCCGCCTCGTCCCTCTAGCTAATTGTATAGTCTGCGATAGTTCCCCATTCACCCTGACTCTAGCCAGCGGCTGTGAGTACAGCAGCCGAATCCAGGACACAAACTGCGAGCCGAACCCCATACACTGCAACACCTGCCAGAGATATCCCCATTCCACACTGTCGAATGCCTTATAGGCATCTAAGGAAGCAATAACTCCCTGGCCACAGTTGTCGGACCTAAGCTGCAGATTCATAAACAGCCTTCATAGGTTGACCGCCGTGGATCTATCAGGCATAAAGCCAGATTGGTCTGGGTGCACCAGGCTGGAGATGACTCTCGTCAACCTAATCGCCAACACCTTGGCCAGAAGTTTGACACCCATAGTGAGCAGGGAGATTGGCCGGTATAACTCAGGTTGCCCCAAGTATTTCCCTTCCTTAGGAATCACCGCTATTATGGCTTCTCTGATGGATTCTGGCAGATACCCTCTACTCTTAGCCTCATCTAGGACCGTCTTTAATCTGGAAATTAGCACCTCCCCAATATTTTTGTAGATCTCAGCGGGAAACCCATCCACTCCAGGCGCCTTCCCATTAGCCATAGATTGTAATGCCGGACCCAGTTCCTCTTCTGTAATGGGAGCCTCCAAACTCTCTCTATCTGCATCACTCAACCTCAAGAGCCCCAGTCCCTCAAGAAACTCCACTGTATCTCCTGCCGTCTCGTCTACCCGAGAGGAATATAGGTCCACGTAAAAGTCCGCAAAGACCTCCAAAATCTCTGAATTTTCAGAGACACTAGTACCACTCCCAGAAATCAGAGAATGAACAAATGAAGTACTCCTCTGGGCAGAAGCCACCAGCGACAGCATGTGACTGACAGTCTCACCCTCCTGATAGTAAGCCAGCTTCAGAAATTCCCTCTTCCTTTCATAGTAACATAGTAACATAGTTATTAAGGTTGAAGGAAGACTTTAAGTCCATCTAGTTCAACCCATAGCCTAACATGCCCTAACATGTTGATCCAGGGGAAGGCAAAAAAAACCCATGTGGTAAGAGTAAGCTCCACCATGGGGAAAAAAATTCCTTCCCGACCCCACATACGGCAATCAGACTAGTTCCCTGGATTTCGCCTTTTCCAACAAATTTTTTTCCATATTACTTTGAGCTGCCTTTAATCTGTGTCCAGCTTCAGGAGTACCCATTTTTACCATCTCATCCTCCACTCCCCTTAGCCCAGCCCATCAATCGCTGCCTTCTCTGCCTCTCTTGTCTTCCGTTGACATCTACTAATATCTCTAAACAGCCCTCTTAAGTACGCCTTCATGGCTTCCCATACAGTAAGAGCGTCTGCACTCCCATCATTCAGCGCAAAAAATTCTGCCAATTCCTGTTTTATCTTATCTAAATCTATACTGTGCAGCCAGTTAGGGTGAATCTTCCACTCTCTCCTGTTTGCAGCCCGTGTCCCCATTAGACGGAACTCCACCTCAATTGGACTATGGTCTGAGAGGGTCCTAGGTAAATACCGCACATCTCCCACCACCATGTCCAACAGACGATTGCCTAGTGCTAGATCAATTCTGGATAGAGTATTATGAGCCGGTGAGTAACATGAATACCCCCTTTACCCAACATGTCTAACTCTCCATAGGTCAGTCATACCTACCTCACGAATATAAGTCCCAAACGTAGTAATGTGTCCCACTGTCCTATTCTGGGAGTTTTTATTTTTATCCCAAAAGTCATCACATATATTATTAAGATCACCAATGATTAGAAATGATATCGGGCCCCAGCGTTCCACCCGTTCCAACACCTCTCTAATTTTCTTACTTGAGTATGGGAGCAGAATATATATATTGCCGCTATTCTTGCAACCCTGTTGGCTATTTGCCATGAAACGCTTGATTGTTGGTTGATCACGCTTCAAAAGTTTGGCAATTTCAAGACTGCTGCATCCCTCTGCAAGACATCTTACAATTTGGGACTTTTTAGAGCCCGTCAAATCTCTCTTCTGACCCATTTTGCCAAAGGAAAGGAAGTTGCCTAATAATTAAGCACACCTTATATAGGGTTTTGATGTCATTAGACAACACCCCTCCTCATTACAGAGATGCACTTCACCTTATTTACTTAATTGGTAGTTGGCTCTCAAGCCTGAACAGCTTGGAGTAGGACAACATGTATAAAAAGTATCATGTGATCAAAATACAACTTGCCTAATAATTCTGCACACAGTGTAGATAAGGTGCAGATAAGGCAACCATCCTGTGATTTATCATCATACCTAACAGACCGGACATTCAGCGTCTCCCACTCACACACCACCTCCTCACCTCGCCCCCTATCTGTCGGAGTCCCACAAGGTTCAGTCGTAGGGCCCCTGCTCTTCTCCATTTACACCTTTGGCCCGGGACAGCTCATAGAATCTCATGGCTTTCAGTATCACCTCTATGCTGATGACACACAGATCTACATCTCTGGACCAGATATCACCTCCCTACTAACCAGAATCCCTCAATGTCTGTCCACTATTTCATCCTTCTTCTCCACTAGGTTTCTGAAACTTAACATGGACAAAACAGAATTCATCATCTTTCCCCCATCTCACGCGACCCCCCCAACGAACCTATTCATTACAGTAAATGGCTGCCCACTCTCCCCAGTCCCACAAGCTCGCTGCCTCGGGGTAATCCTTGACGCTGATCTCTCCTTCAAACCACATATCCAAGCCCTTTCCACTTCCTGCCGACTTCAACTCAAAAATATTTCACGCATCCGTACATTCCTCAACCAAGAATCTGCAAAAACCCTAGTCCATGCCCTCATCATCTCTCACCTTGACTACTGCAACCTCCTGCTCTGTGGCCTCCCCTCTAACACTCTCGCACCCCTCCAATCTATTCTAAACTCTGCTGCCCAACTAATCCACCTGTCCCCCCGCTATTCCCCGTCCTCTCCCCTCTGTCAATCCCTTTACTGGCTCCCCAATGCCCAGAGACTCCAGTACAAAACCCTAACCATGACGTACAAAGCCATCCACAACCTGTCTCCTCCATACATATGTGATCTCGTCTCCCGGTACTTACCTACACGCAACCTCCGATCCTCACAAGATCTCCTCTACTCCCCTCTTATCTCCTCTTCCCACAATCATATACAAGATTTCTCTCGCATATCACCCCTACTCTGGAACCCTCTACCACAACACATCAGACTCTCGCCTACCATCGAAACCTTCAAAAAGAGCCTGAAGACCCACCTCTTCCGACAAGCCTACAACCTGCAGTAACTACCGATCGACCAAACCGCTGCATGACCAGCTCTATCCTCACCTACTGTATTCTCACCCATTCCTTGTAGATTGTGAGCCTTCGTGGCAGGGTCCTCTCTCCTCCTGTACCAGTTATGACTTGTATTGTTTAAGATTATTGTACTTGTTTTTATTATGTATACCCCTCCTCACATGTAAAGTGCCATGGAATAAATGGCGCTATAACAATAAATAATAATAATAATAATAATAATACACATCAACACTCCATTTATTGTACATTGCACCACCACATACTGACCATCCACATCCACCTGTACCATCATACTGCACTCCCACGGGTACCAACACCGACACACCCCTAGAGTACGTAGAGAAGGTAGAATGATATGCCCTCTGTATCTAGTGCCTATTTAATACATCCACCTTTTCCCCCACCAAATGCGTTTCCAGCAGACATATCATTGAGACTCTCTGCTCTCGAACATACTGCAGACTCGCCGCCCGTCGGGTCTTATCCGCAAGGCCTCTCACATTCCAACTCAATATTTTAATGCGGCCCCCCCATCATGTGGCTCATCATTCTTCTTAGTATCCTCATTTCCAAGTTTGAGCTGTCTAATCCCTCCCACCCCCCCGCCAACCCCCAACTTGCCCCCCTAACCCACCCAATACTACACATTCTGCCTCTTATCAAGAGTGGGGCTCCACCACCCATTGCGAACACTCTCCCTTGCTTTGCCCACTCCAGTCGCCTCCCGCTGCCGTGACGAACAGAATTTCCCACTATTTTTGTTTTCTGTTTCTTCTAAAAAGGAAAAAAAAAAAAAAACCAACAGAACATTCCAACTTATATAAACATGTAGAGAAACTACAAAACAAACTTGAAGTACCCCGCATAACCCACCTCCTCCATACTTATTAACCGTTACTGCCCCCTCCGGCCAATCACTCATTATGGCTCTGTTCAGCCCTCAACAGTTGTTAAACCCTTTAGCCAGTGTGCTATTAAACGCAGATCCCTCCTCCAGCGACAGAGAAATAACTCCCATCTGGATCCCCACGAAATGTCAATCGCCTTTTTCCTTAAGTTTTTTAGCATTAGTATCAATCCACTGGGTAGCGTCCTCTGGTGGCAGGAAAAAGTGGGTTTTATCAAAAGCCACCACTCTCAACTTTGCGGGGAATAGCATAAAATATTGCACTCCCAGTTCCCTCAATCGTCTCTTGACCCCAGTGAACTTCATCCTCTGTTTCTGAGTGATAAAATCCATGGACAAATGTGTCCATGGTCTATCCGGAAATGGCAAAGGCACCAATTCCCCGGCCGGCCGATAATGAGAATTTTTAGAATGGGCACAAACCCCACACGCAGACACAAACCTTTTAACATCTGCAACAAAAGAGAGCCACCAGAAAATCCTAACAACTGCCTCCCGGGTGGCCGACATCCCAGGATGAGCACTCAATGCAGACTCATGAAACTCCCACAGGAGTCTAAGATGGAAGGATTGTTGTGCAAACAATTTACTTACCGGTTTATTACTGGGAGCCAGAGCCTGGGTCTCAAAAATCTTTCTCTCCAAATCAGACGAGATTTCAGCCACCATTACCCCAGGTTGAAGAATGGAGGATGTGGGTTCAGGTGGAGTCGCCAGATCAAAGCCTCGGGATAATGCATTTGCCTTAACATTCTTAGACCCTGGACGGAAGGTTGTGGAAAATTGAAACCGGGGGGGGGGGGGGGGAAGCGACCACCGGTCCTGCCTTGGGGGTCAACCTCTTGGCAGACTCGATATAGGCTAAATTTTTGTGATCGGTGATCACGGTGGCAGGATGAACAGCCCCCTCCAAAAAATGCCTCTATTCTTCAAAGGCCAACTTGCCTGCCAGAAGCTCTCTATTTCCCACATCGTAATTTCTCTCTGCAGAAGAGAACTTTCTGGAAAATAAGGCACAAGGCTTGAAGTTGGTCAGCGTAGTAGGACCCTGAGACAACACTGCCCCTACTCCCACTTCAGAAGTGTCGACCTCCACGATAAAAGGTCTAGACTGGTAGACTGGTCTGGCTGGATCAACACTGGGTCAGAAATAAAACACTTTTTTAAAGTCAGAAAATAAGTTTTTTGCTGACGTAGACCAATTCTTAACATAAGCCCCCTTGAGTGTGAGATCAGTCAGGGGCTTAACCATCTGCGAAAAGCCCTTAATGAACTTACGATAGTAATTTGTGAAGCCCAGAAAGCGTTGCTAACCCTTGAAATCATGAGGTTGAACCCAATCCGTAATAGCCTGAACTTTTTTCAGATCCATTCGAAATCCCTCTCAAGAGACAATCAAACCCAAGAAAGACAATTCCTGAACAAAGAACGGACACTTCTCCTACTTAGCATACAAATGGTTTTCTATAAGTCTCAGAAGAACCATTCACAGATGGTTCAAGTGGGTTTGACTATCAGGGGAGTACACTAAAATGTCATCGAGATAAATGACCACAAAGTGCCCAATCAGATCAGAAAAAACGACATTAATAACATTTTGAAAGACAGCAGGAGCGTTAGTCAGACCAAAAGGCATGACCAGGTTCTCAAACAGTGCTTCAGATGTGAGAAACGCCATTTTCCACTCATCCCCTTCATGAACCCTTATAAGGTTATAGGACCCCCGTAAATCAAGTTTGAAAAACCATTTGGCCCCCGAAAGTTGGGTACACAAATCTGGAATGAGGGGTAGTGGATATGTGTTTCTCACGGTATTCTTGTTAAGTTCCCAAAAGTCGAGGCACAGACGCAAAACACCATCTTTTTTTTTTGTTTAAACAAAAAGAATCCAGTGGCTGCAGGCAAGACAGATGGATGAATATGCCCTTTGTGGAGACTTTCTGCAGTATATTCCTTCATGGCTTGGTGCTCGGGCCCAGACAGATTAAACAAACAAGCATTGAGAAGTTTAGCCCCAGGAACTAAGTCAATGGCACAATCGAAAGGTCTATATGGTGGAAGCGCCTCAGCCTCGCGTTCGGAGAAAATGCCTTCAAGCTCCTTTAGGTACTCCGGAATACCCTCCAGACTGACAGACGACACAGATACATAATTTAACGAGGTGGACATTGGTACAGAATTGCAACACACACTGGTACAATTTGACCCCCATTGAACAATTTCCCCAGTTACCCAATCAATAACAGGGTTATGGCGTTGAAGGCAAGGCATACCTAATACCAAACCAACAGGGAAATTATTCAAGACAAAACAGCTTATGTTTGCCACATGAGCAGGGCCCACTCTTAATGAGAAGACCTCAGACACAAAACAGATTACCTCTTGAGTGAGAGGAGTCAATGGCCACCATCTTGACTGGAGACTCAATCCTAACTGTCCCTATCTTATATAGAGTCAGAATATGAGAGTCAATTAAATTGATGGTAGATCCACAGTCAACAAAAGTGGTAGTCAAAACGGGACCACCACCAACCTCCAACTCCACCTGGAGAGGGATTTTAGCAAATGAGGAAAATTGTACCTGGGAGTCTGGGCAACCTCCTTGATCATTACCCAGACTTGGGCGTTTTCCGACATCTTAGATGAGGACAAGGAGGACAGTAGTTTTTCCAGTGTCCCGGGGCTCCACAGTAGAAGCACAGCTGGTTATCGCTATGGTGTCTCCTCTCTCTCTCTCTCTCTTTGACCGACTTAGCTCCCACCTCCTTAGGTTCTGAAGAGGTGTCCCCTGAGCTGGAGTATAAAAGGGTTTCCTACTGCATCACCCCTCTGGCATGGAGCCTACGGTCCATACGGACATCCTGGGTCATGGCGTCCTCCAGGGTATCCGGGGGAGGATGCAACGCCAGTGCGCCTGCAAACGGTTGGACAGGCCTCTGCGGAACAACCCTCAAGGCGGCATCATTCCAGGATATGTCAGCTGCCCAGCGTCTGAACTCAGAACAAAATTATTCCGCTGAGTTCTTCCCCTGTCTCACACTCATCACCATGTAATCAGACAGACGCACTCTATCAGGCTCATCTTAAATATGCCCAAGAGCCTCAAAAACAGATCCACAGACATACGTTCCGGAGCGGAGGAAGAGAGAGAAAAAGCCCAAGCCTGTGGAGCCCCCCTTAATAAAGAAATAATAATTCCCACCCACTGACTTTCATTCCCAGAGGCACGCGGACACAGAGAGAAAAACAATATACACCCCTCTTTGAACACCCTGAATAATTTTTTGTCCCCAGAAAAGGTGTCGGGTAACTTAACAGGTGGTTCAGATGAAACTAAGGAAACATCTGTGGCACCCTCATCCCGAGCCCCAGAAGAAAAAGAACCCTGCACGGCATCATCATCTTCCCTCTCAAACTGTTGGTGTGACTGAGCCAGGGTTCTCTGCTCCACAGATAGTTTTTGCATAATTTGAGTGAGGCTATTCACTTGCTCAGAAAGAGGAAAAGAAAGTGCAAAACCCCGTTTAAATGTTCAGGTCACTGATAATATCAAGAACCCTGCTGCAAACTTACGACAGGGGTCTGTGCACGACATACAGAAGGACAGGGGGTGAGAGGGGAGCACTGCGGTGAGCGCAGGACCTGAAACATGTGACCACCAGGGGAGGGGCTGGAGGTGGAGCCAGATGCCGACTAGTGGCAGTGACCGGCGAAATCGGAGAGTAGTCTAAACATGCTGAATTCAAGCAAGGAGGTCAACGAAGTGCCAAACAGTGAGACACTGAGAGTGTTATGACCTGGTGGGTACGGAGCGGTACTGAGATGACCTGTTGGGTAAAACCGATCATGGACTCGCTTAGAGGAGGTAGCAGCTCCACAGACAGTAATCACTGATATGACCTAGTGAATACGGAGCAGCACTGAAATGACCTAGTGGGCAAAATAAAAGTAGTACTAGCTCTGAGGAGGTGGTAACTTTACTGACCGCAATCCCTACTCCTAACACCAACACTAGAAATAGCCGTGGAGCGTACCTAACTCTGCCTAGACGCCTCTGCACAGCCTAAGAAGTAGCTACCCCTGAAGATGGAAACGGAAAGCTATCTCGCCTCAGAGAAACCCCCAAAGGAAGATAGCCCCCAACAAATATTGACGGTGAGTGGAGAGGGAAATGACAAACATTCAATTCCTGTGAGGACAGGAAAGGAACCCTGTTCACAACCATGACAGGCTCGACATCGATTTGGGGCACCATGCAAAATCTCACCTTGTGGAGTATCTTGATCATGAGGAAGGTGAGAGATCAGCCTAAAACTAATTGGGGGAACTTGTTAATGATCTCAAGGCAGCTGGGACCACAGTAACCAAGAAAACCATTGGTAACACATTACGCCGTAAAGGTTTAAAATCCTGCAGTGCCCATAAGATACACCTGCTTAAGAAGGCACATGTGCAGGCCCGTCTTAAGTTAGCCAATCAACATCTGGATGATTCTGTGAGTGATTAGTAGAAGGTGCTGTGGTCAGATGAGACAAAAAATTATCTCTTTGGCATGAACTCAACTTGCCGTATTTGGAGGAAGAGAAATGCTGCTTATGACTTAACACCATCCCCACTGTCAAGCATGGAGGTGGAAACAGTATGTTTGAGGGTGTTTCCCTGCTAAGGGCACAGGACTCCTTCACCGTATCAATGGGAGAATGGATGGAGCCATGTACCATAAAAAATCCTGAGTGACAACCTCCTTCCTTCCGCCGGGACATTAAAAATGGGTCATGGCTGGATCTTCCAGCAAGACAATGACCCAAAACATACAGCCAAGGCAACAAAGGAGTTTCTCAAAAAGAAGCACATTAAGGTCATGAAGTGGCCTAGCTAGTCTCCGGACCTTAATCCCATAGAAAACTTATGGAGGGAGTAGAAGCTCTGAGTTGCCAAGCGACAGCCTCAAAATTTTAATGATTTAAAGATGATCTGCAAAGAAGAGTGGACCAAAACGCCTCCTGGAAAGTGCACAAACCTCATCATGTTTTGCCACCAAGTATTAAGTCTTGTTTGCCACAGGGGTGAAATACTTATTTCTCACTGCAAAACACAAATAAATTTATATAATTTGTACAATGTGATTTTCTGGATTTTATTTTTGATATTCTATCTTTCAATGTTAAAATGATTCTACTCTTAAAATTTATAGACTGTTCATGTCTTTGTCAGTGGGCAAACGTGCACAATCAGCAAGGGATCAAATACTTATTTCCCCTACTGTGTGTGTGTTTGTACGTACACACACGCACACACATGTATCTCACAGAGCTGTATGTTTAACTGCTTGTTTTTTCTCACTTTATTGTTAATTTGTCATAAGGTAAACTCAATAAGTTTAGAAGAGTTCTTAGGAAAAACTCAGACTGCGATGATAACAAATGACAAACTTGACGGTGCTGCATCAATATGACTGTGTAGCCATACTTCTAGCTATTGAGCCTTCACTTTCAGTATGACATTTTTTCATACTGTTCTGCAATCCATTGGCAGTCCGAATAGTCATCTTGAGTTACTATCTTTTAGTGGTGTAAACTAGAGACTAGCCACCCACACTGTACAATATCTGTCTCCTGCTACGTAGGGTTATAATAAATACCACAAGTTGTGTTTGTTTTCTTTTGCAGTTTTGTTTTAGTGCACTATATACAGACCATTATGATTAAGAAGACATAAAATTCATTTATTTTTCTTGTGAACACAAAAAGTAAATGTAATAATATAGACAAACATAACATGTAAGTAAATTCAGAACGTAATTGTATAATATGTACTCGTATTGTACATTTTAGACAATATTTAGTGTGCAAGCACAGGCCAGATGTATGGGAATTGTAGAAAAAAATCAGGATATGCATAAAAACTGTTCAAGTGCATAAAGCAGCCCCATCTGGAAGGCATCTAACAGAAATGAAGTTGTACAAAACCATTCCATTGATAATAAAGCTAATTTTTATGGGTCTGACAAGTATGTAATTATGTTCAGTGGTGCTTTTCAGATTTTATCACAGTCAATAAACCGCAGTGGTAATTTCATTCCCATTTGACATATTTACATGGAAACATTTGATTGGAGGAATTAGTAACCCTGAAAGCCTTGATAGATATGTTTTAACGATCTGTGACCTCTACAATCCCACATCTGTTTATTGTTGCAACAGGCGAGAAGTCGTTCTTGTGTGACCTTTGTGGCTTTGCTGGTGGGACACGTCACGCCCTTACTAAGCATCGGAGGCAGCACACAGGTTGGTCATCTTATCTTCTCTTCTGAATTGTCTATGTATTTTAACTCTTGTTCTCCTCTGGTCGGGTCTTAGAGCTGCAATCAATGTAAACCGTCAGTTTAACCAATATGGATAAATTCTACTAAGCTACCATTAACCCCTATGGTTGCTCTGCGGATACCACCATTGCTGTAGAATAAAACCATAGCAGTATTTTTGTGGGTCTCATTGGTAGTTCATACTCCCATTCACATAGATGACCTTTTATAGGTTCCTCATTGCTGTAGAATGTATAGATCCTAGCATTGTTATAGAGCAGCATTTACAGTGTATTGCAAGACCTTATGCAGATAATGTTCTTGGTTCTCCTTATGGCACTGAGCATTGTAGTGATCTGGTAACATGTGTATGTGGAAATTATAACCTGGGGAGGTCTCACAAAACAATCAGTCACCAGGTTTTTCTTGCCACCTCCAAGAGAAGCATATAATAGGGATAGAGATGCTTATTCTAGTGATGTGGCATTTATTGGCTTCTTGCTGTAGTTTTGATAAAAATCACTTTTTTCTGCAACTCTGCTAGTCTTCTCAATAGTGAGCTTAGATTTACCCTACTCTCTCCATTGATAGACAGCTTTGTCCCACATTGGCACGTTTCTGCCTATCAGTGGTGCGGGCATGTGTAGTTAGAGCGCTTGACTATCGAGGGCTACATTGAATAAACTCTTCTTTGAAAGGACTAGCAGAGCTGCAGCATACAAAATAGTATTTGATCAAAATTGTAGAAAGCAGCCTAGTTTGTGACAATGTGGTGCAATCAGGATCTCTGTCCCTACTTTATATTGCTCATTATGTTAAAGCCTACACTGCAGATCCTAATACTGGGCGATTCAAAAAGGACAGAGTAAAAGTTATGGCCTGTATTTAAAGTAACATCATTGTCAGATGGCCAGTGCCTGAAAATCAAAGCAAAACTTACTTAGTTGCCCAAAGTAGCCATTCACAACATGGCTTTCTTTTTTCAGAAGCGATGTACAATAACAAATTGTATTGTGGTACCGTGTTAGCCAGAAAAATCAATGTGAATACTTTTCTGCCAAATGATGACAGAAGTATATGTATCACTCCTAGAATACTTCTGTCATCATTGGGCAGAAAAGTATTCCCATCGATTTTTTCAGAAGCCAAATTTGAAAAGTAACTGCATATTGTCACAAAAGATATCGAAGCAGGAGAAAAAATTTTGCATGTGGAATTTGCAATAATGATGTCTGTTTTGATTGTACTGCGAGACTTTCAGAAGATATTTGGTAAATGTCCTCCACATAGAACCTGCATTTTGCAATTCTAAACCACTGGGTGTTTGTCGTGGAAAAAGTCCTGGCCCCCAAATAATTTACCGGAGATAGAGAGCAGGATTTGACCTGTGTACTAGTGTAGTCCTAGAAAGTCGAGTAGGCTGAGTAGTGTGGAACTATAGGTGCCTCCAATCACAGTATGGCGTATTTTATGAACATGTCTGCTGTGTAAGCCATACATAGTACATCTCCTTCAGGAGCTGACACCAGAACACAGACTGAAACTATGTGACTTTTGCATTGTTCTACAGGAACAATTGGAAGAAAATGAATTTGCTGACAGGGTGGCGTTCAGCAATGAGGCTACCTATCACCTTAGCGGGAAGGTCAATCGCCACAATGTTAGGATTTGTGGCTCAAAAAAATGATTAGGTGCAAAATCAACGGTCCCTTCTCTTTTCCTGAGGATACTATTATTGACCACTCCTACCTGGACGTATTGAATGGTTCATGCCACAGATGAACTAGGTTTTGCAGATCTTCTTTTATCAGCAGGATGGTTCACAATTACATTTTAATTTGGATGTTAACCGATCACTGAATGAAACTTTACGGGAATGTTAGATCAGCTGTGGCAGAAACAGTGATTCACCATTGTTGCTCTTTACTACACGATCAACAGATTTAACACCCTGCAACTTCTTTCTGAAGGGCTACATCTAGGACTCAGTTCATCTGTCCCAGCAGGTTCTGGACAAGAACGACCAGAGACAGCGAATCACTGAAATGTTAGAGTCCATATCCGAGTATATTGAACCAATGAGAGAAAAAGCACCAGGAGAACCAAAAGTAAAATATGGTAACAACTTTATTAAATACAAGAATGTAGACATATAAAAACACAGAAAAAACACAGGATAGATGACAGGGAACACACCATAAAGGTGGCACCACAGGAACCAGCAGGCAAACCACAGTACAAGAGCATCAATAAGCCTAAATCATGTGCACCCAAATAAGGTAAACATACATACGGTATATCCCAATATGTTTGGACAAATGCCAATAATGAGGGGCACCAATAAGGAGTGACTATATCCAAAAGAGGACATGTAGAGATGCAAAAAAGTAACAATAAAGAAGATAATACCTGCGGGACCGTGATGCCACCCACCCCAACGCCGCGTTTCGGCCTCGTGCCTTCGAGGCCGGAAGAAGGCACGAGGGCTCCTTCTATGAACTCTGAGCTTTAGTTTATTTCATACATTTGGATTCAGATCAAGTGATTGGCTGGGCCATTCTAGCAGCTTTATTTTCTTTCTTTGAAGCAAGAGATTCCTTGGCTGTGTTTGAAATGTCCACACTTTTTCTATCTTCACCATTCTGGTAGATGGAAGCAGAATTGTATCAAGAATGTCTCAATACATTTGCCCATTCATCCTTCCTTCAATCATATGAAGTTTGCCATTGCCATATGCTGAAAAACAGCCCCACACCATTTTGTTCCCACCTCAAAACGTCACTGTTTGTATGGTGTTTTGGGGGTAATACAGTTGTGCTCAAAAGTTTACATACCCTGGCAGAATTTTTGCTTTGTTGATCTTTTTTTCAGAGAATATGAATGATAACACCAAAACTTTTTCTTTACTCATGGTTAGTGGTAGGGGGGAAGCCATTTATTGTCAGGCTATTATGTTTCTATTTTAAAATCATAATGACAACCCAAAACATCCAAATGACCCTGATCAATTGTTCACATACCCCATTTCTTAATACCGTGTATTGCCCCTTCTAACATCAATGACAGCTTGAAGTCTTTTGTGGCAGTTGTGGATGAGGTTCTTTATTTTCTCAGATGGTAAAGCTGCCTACTCTTCTTGACAAAAAGCCTCCAGTTTCTGTAAATTCCTGGGCTGTCTAACATGAACTGTGCACTTGAGATCTCCCCAGAGTGGCTCAGTGATATTGAGGTCAGGAGACTGGGATGGCCACTCCAGTTCACTTTGTTCTGCTGTAGCCAATGACAGGTCGACTTGGCCTTGTGTTTTGGATCATTGCCATGTTGGAATGTCCAACTATGTCCCATGCGCAGCTTCCGGGCTGATGAGTGCACATTTGCCTCCAGTATTTACTGATAACGTGTTGCATTCATCTTTCCTTCAACTTTGACCAAGTTTCCTGTGCCTTTGTAGCTCACACATCCCCAAAACATCAGCGATCCACCTCCGTGCTTTACAGTAGGAATGGTGTTCCTTTCATCATAGGCCTTGTTGACCTCTCTCCAAATGTAACGTTTATGGTTGTGGCCAAAAAGTTCAATTTTGGTCTCATCATTCCTAATTACCTTGCTCCAGAAGTTTTGAGGCTTGTCTCTATGCTGTTTTGTGTGTTGTAGGTGTGATACTTTGTGGCATTTGCACAGTAATGGCTTTCTTCTGGTGACTCGACCATGCAGCCTATTTTTCATCAAGTGCCTCCTTATTGTGCATCTTGAAACAGCCACCCCTCTAGCTTTCAAAGAGTCCTGTATTTCAGCTGATATTATTTGTGGAGTTTTCTTTGCATCTCGAACAATTTTCCTGGCAGTTGTGGATGACATTTTTGTTGGTCTTCCTGACCGTGGTTTTGTTTTTACAGAGCCCCTAATTTTCCATTTGTTAATCACTGTTTGAATGCTGCTGACCAGCATTATCAGTTCCTTGGATATCTTTTTGTATCCCTTTTCTGTTTTATACAGTTCAGCTACCTTTTCCTGTAGATCTGTTGACAATTTTTTTGCTTCTTGGACAACTTTTCTGATAATTATTTTCCCGTCTCTGTCTGAAATCTTGCGCACCAGGTTGTGGTTGGTTTATAGTGAAATTATGTTCTTTCCACTTCTGGATTATGGCCCCAACAGTGCTCACTGGAACCTTCAGTAGTTAAGAAATTCTTCTATAACCAATGCCATCAGTTTGTTTTGCAACAATAAGGTTGCAGTGGTCTTCACAGCTCACTTATTTTACACATTATGGATGTTTCTTGTGTGACAGCTTGTTAATGAGACCATTTTTATAGGTCATCGGTTGAACCAGCTGATATTTTTCACTAAGGGGCATGATTTCTTTCTGATTTCTGATAGATTTCAACTGGTATCATGACCTTCGATGGCTTTTTGCACTTCTTTAATCAGGTGTTCAATAGTTTTGTCCTGTATCATTTGAAGAGGAAATTTGCAGTTTTTAAACCATTTTTTCTGCTTTCAAAAAAATGGAAATTGCCTCTTCAGAGAACAAGAGGGCTAGTTCTAGTCCTCCTCCTCTCTGGAGAGTCAATATGCATATTTAATTTACCAGAGGAGCTTTGCACAGCGAATAAGCCTCCTTACATTGGCATGCCAGGGCCAAAATATTACTGTCAAGAAGGATAACCATTCCCCCTTAAAAAAAATAGAAATGTTAATAATTTATTTTTAACAAAATGTAAAGTGAATGGACAAAAGAGAAATCTAAATCAAATCAATATTTTGTGTGACTACCCTTTGCATCAAAGAATAATTTCCTCTAGGTACCCTTGCACACAGAAAGAACTCTGAAGACAGGTTGTTCCAAACATCTTTGAGAACTAACCACAGATCTTCTGTGGATGTAGACTTGTGTAGATCCTACTGTCTATTCATGTAATGCCAGAGAAACTTGAAATTGAGATCAGTGCTCTGGGGAAAATATTATCATTTTGAGGACTTCTTGTTCTTCTTTACTCTGAAGATAGTTTTTAATAATATTGACTGTGTCTTTGGGGTCGTTGCCGAGCAGCTGCATACATTTGGAACCAATCAAACGCCTCACTGATTGTATTAGGCTGCTTTTACACATCAGGTTTTTTGTTTCAGGCTAAATCCGGCTCTTCCGAGAAAAACTGTAATCGGAAAAGTGAAAAATCAGAACCGTTTTTTCCCCCATTGACTTGTATTAGCGCCGGATTGCGCCGGATGGCCCAGCGTTCCTTCCGGTTTGATGCCGGATCCGGCGTACAATCGATTCCGGTGTCTGGAAAAAACGTCTACTGTAACGTTTTTTGTCTGCGGCGAAAAAGCCGGAAGGGCTGGATCCGGCCTTTCCGGCTTTTCGCTGCAATGCATGTCTATGGACGCCGGATAGCACTGGATCCGGAAAAAGGCGGATCCGGCGGCCTGATCCGGCTTTTTACACTGAGCATGCTCAGAAACTATGGGCCTGCCCCCAGGACACACATATAAAGCAATGCCATTGAGGCCTTCACTCATTTCCAGCCATACTGCCAGCCAGAGAGACCACAAGAGAGACACACCCTGCCAAGACAGAAGAACAAAGGAGCCAGAGAGCAGAGCCAGCAACAAACCTGCCACAGAGGCCTGCCAGCTATAACCTGCCACAGAGGCCTGCCAGCTATAACCTGCCACAGAGCCCAGCCAGCTCTCCTGCCACAGAGGCCAGCCAGCTCTCCTGCCACAGAGGCCTACCAGCTATAACCTGCCACAGAGGCCTGCCAGCTATAACCTGCCACAGAGCCCAGCCAGCTCTCCTGCCACCGAGGCCTGCCAGCTATAACCTGCCACAGAGGCCTGCAAGCTATAACCTGCCACAGAGCCCAGCCAGCTCTCCTGCCACAGAGGCCTGCCAGCTATAACCTGCCACAGAGGCCTACCAGCTATAACCTGCCACAGAGCCCAGCCAGCTCTCCTGCCACAGAGCCCAGCCAGCCAAGCCGTACCAGAGCAGACATGTCTTCTTCTGGGAGCCCTCCTCCCCGTCAGCAGCGCACTAAAGTAAATATGTTTTTAACATAATTTTGCTCTCGCTCCCTCGCTGTCTTGTTTGTGTGTGTGTGTGGGTGTGTGTGTGTGTATGTATGTATGTCTGTGTGTCTATGTGTGTCTGTTTGTGTATGTATGTCTGTGTGTGTATGTGTGTGTGTGAATGTATGTCTGTGTGTGTATTTGTGTATGTATGTGTATATATTAATGTATTTTGTCATTTTGCATCTTTGTAGGAAGCTGCTAAAGCTGCTACCATAGTCCAAGAGGTGCTCCCCGAAGAAGAGGGAAGGGGTGGAGAAACACTTGGAGAGGAATCACAATTGGTATGTTTCTTTCATGTATTGCGGAACCACAACCTAACACTACACACAACACATAACACAAGATACTTACAGATAGAACACAACACATACAAACTGATACATTCAGACATCACACAACACATAAAAAAGTTATCATTATAGATATCACATTGCACACAACACATAGAAAGGCTACCTACAAGCACATAATTTTTATGTTATTTTTCTTCTAGAGTTCGGATTCTGGTGCTCAATCGAGAGGTCCTTCCAGTGGCTCCCAGGGTCGTCGTCGTGAGAGTCGTGGCGGCCGTCGTCGTGTAAGCTTTTTTTTTTTTTTTTTTTTTTGGAGGTTTTCTATGCTTACAATTTTGTGTTAATTTATTTTTCCCTTTATTATAACAGGTTTCACAGCGTGCTCCTGATTCTGACGGTGAGGAGGTCGGCCTTGATATTGACCTCCTCATCGATCTTGTCCGAGACAGGGAGCCGCTGTGGAACATGGGTGACCACCGCCATGCTGATATCTCAGTGACCCGTCGAATCTGGGAGCAAATCTGCCAAGAACTTATAGCGAGATGGGAGGACCTTGATGTTCAGGCCCAGAATCAAGAACGTAAGTATCCACAGTTCACTTTTGTTGATGCATTCTAAGTATTGTTTCTAATCAAGTTCTGTTTCTCCTTTTTTAACAGGTGAGAGGATTGTGAAAAGGTGGCGGTCGATCAGGGATCGCTTTAAGAAGGAGTTCAACAAAGAGATGCGGGCCCCGAGTGGATCTGGAGGACGCAGGAGCAAATACAAGTGTGCCCAAGCCCTGTCGTTCCTCAGGTCAACGATGGTGACACGAAGGTAAATATTACCCACCACATGCACTCACAAATGTTTAACATGTCTAAACCTCTTTTGCTCTTTCAGCCAGGGCCATGCTATGACAGTATATTAATTGTTTGTTTTTCTCTTTTGTTCCACAGCACCGTCGGGAGCACTCGGGAGCCTGCAGCACAGTTGAACCCTTCTGCGGCGATCCCTCAGGAGGCTGCCACCGAGGGACACTTTGACAGTGAGGAACCCTCTGCACCTTCCCAATCTGCACCTTCCCACTCTGCACCTTCCCACTCATCGGATCCCTCTGTCCCATCCACGAGCGCTGGAGCATCCTGGCCGGTTCCATTGCATGTATCTGCTGGTGAGGATATATCGTTTCCTGTACCCCACCCCTCTGCTGCAGCCACCTCTAGTACACCTGTAGCATCGGGGCGCCTTCGGCAGAGGGGTCAGGTACAGAGTTATGCGCCCGAGTTCTTACACCTGAACGCATCATTCCAGAACTGTCTGAAAGTTTTGTCCGAGCAAATGGCTGCAGGTTTTAATTTAATAAATAAAAGTATACTCGAGATGCATACACTTCTGTTAACGATGCGTTCAGAGGCAAGACAGTCACCGAACAACTCTTTTTTCCAGTCGGTACTTGAGCAAATGGAGACGCTATCTGCTTCTCAGCAGATGCAAATAATGGAATCCTGCCAGTCTACTCTAGCGCTCATTGCCTCAAGAGCAGAGAGTCTTGCCACCCATGCTGCAACTGCCCCCCCCTTCCTCCACTGTCCATCACTACAGCCACTTCCATCCTCCTGACCCGTACCACCAAACTGTCCGTGCCCCATCCCACCAACCTCACCATCACCCACATCGTGCCCGTGCCCCGTCCCAACAGCCACAACACTTCCAGCGTTCCCATGCCCCTTCCCACCAGCCACACTACCAGCCTCCCGCCCGTGCCCCTTCCCACCAGCCACAGTACCAGCCTCCCGCCCGTGCCCCTTCCCACCATCCACACTACCAGCCTCCCACCCGTGCCCCTTCCCACCAATATGATGATCCCGACCCATACCATTTAGCATCTACTTCATTCTCGCCTCCTCTCCCTGCCCACTTCCAACAGCCTCTATCACCTCCTTCCCAACCCTCTTCACCCATCACTGCTTCTGCCTCCCAATCCTCCCAAAACATCACCTACACCCCTCCATCCTACCAAATTTCTAACCCCAATCCCACTTTCTTGTCCACCCGCTCAGTTGCCTTCTCCACTCCTTCACCACTACCTATTGATCCTTCCCCACCACCAACACATTCCTCTCTCCACACTCCCACTGTCAAAGTGTCCCTATCCGACAGCCCCTCCAGCACTATCTCCATCCCGACTTATTCCAATCTGTAGTTTGTTTTGTATGCTGGAAAAAAAAATTTTTGTCTCAAAATATAAGTTTGGTTTTGATATTTAAAAAAATGTTTTTTTTAATAAAACTTTGTTGTTTACAGCTACCTTGAATTTATTCTTTATAAGGTATAGATTAACACACTTTGGTTAAACAAGGTTTATTGGTCAGAGGTAAAATACTTTGGGTACAACCCAAACAGATGCACAACTTGGGTAAAAGGTAAAACCAAACAGGTACACATCTTGGGTAAAAGGTAAAAACAAACAGGTACACAACATGGGTAAAGGACAGTTATTACTAGGTAAAGTGTTTAATCTCTCTCATCCTGCCAGTGTATTCTTCCTTCGGGTGAAATAAAATATTCTGCAAAGTGATCCCGTATTCTGGAAACAGTGGCAGAACTTCTATACGTTTGGTTGCTATAATCAGCCAAGGTGGTTTCTGCAGAGTGGTCCTCAATGGAAAGCTGTTCCTTGGATATAACATAATTGTGTACGACAACACACGCTTTCACTACCTCATCCACAGTGTCTGTCTTCAAGTTAATGGATGTCAGGAGAACTCTCCATTTGGCGGTTAAGATCCCAAACGCACACTCCACCATTCTCCGTGCACGTGTGAGTCGGTAGTTGAAAATTCTTTTAGTATTGTTTAAACCACGGCTGGAGTAGGGTTTCAAAAGATGTTCTGAAAGCTGAAAAGCTTCATCCCCAACACAAACAAAAAGCATTGGTGGCTCAGAGGTTTGAGGCAGTGGTCTAGGGGGGGGAATTGAAAGGTTTGTCCATACAAATGCCGCCCCATAGAAGACAGTTTGAAAACTTGAGAATCATTAGAGCGGCTATACACCCCAATATCCACCGCAACAAATTTGTAATCCGCATCGGCGATGGCCATCAGCACGATGGAAAAGTACTTTTTATAGTTGAAAAACTGAGATCCAGAACCAGCCGGTTTCACGATACGGATATGTTTCCCATCCACCACGCCCAAGCAATTGGGAAACTGACACACTTCCTGGAATCTGTCAGCAACTTCCAACCATGTCTGCATTGTGGGATGTGGAATGAATTCGTCGTGCAGAGAGTCCCACACAGCACGGCAAGTGTGCCTCACTATTCTAGATATGGTTGAAATTCCCAGTCTGAACTGAAAATGTAGTGAAGACAGGGATTCTCCAGTTGCTAGGAATCTGTGAACAAAAGCAAGGCAGAAATTACTGCAAATTCAAAATATCAATCAATGAAAGTACGCTACAAGAGTAGATCCAAAAAGAATGCTTACCGAAGAGTGACCATCAGACGCTCAGCAGGTGTAATGGAGAATCTGCAATAGGTATCACTCCTTATTAGATGTTCAACCCGCTCCACCAATACATCAAAGTTCTCAGCTTTCATCCGCATATAGCTGAAAAACTTGTCAGGGTCTCCTCATAGCTCCATGTATATAGTAGAAAAGACTCCCCGCGTCATTCTCTGTGCCGTGATGGGGTGGATCCACAAACGGCGCAGACGCATGACGCGCTTTCTCTCTCGCTCCTTCTCAAGAACAATTGCTTTCAATCGATTCGCTTCCACGATGAAATCCACGTTGTTCTGCAGAATCTTCGCAATAATGCCGTCCATCTTGCTCCTCTCAAACCTGTCACAGATGGGCTGTAGGAACACTGTATATATAGTTATCAGTGGGCCAATCACATTTTTAGCCTTTCAGGGGGCGTTTTTAGAAACCGGATCCATCAAAAACCGGATGGAAAACCGGACGAAACGGATGACAACCGGATGAGACTGATCCGGTTTCTCGCCAGATCCGGACACCTGATCCGGCTAAAAAATGGATCCATCTCATCCGGTTTTTACAAAATAAGCCGGATCCGATGCTGCGGCGCGACGCCGGAACCGGCATGCGGCGAAAAACCTGATGTGTGAAAGCAGCGTTACATGATGCATAAGCATTGGCCTCTGTTTGTCCATTTCTGGGTGTCCTCAATGCTGAGAATGTTGAAGACCAAAGATGCAGTGGTAGGCCAAGGAAACTTTATGCAGAAGATGAAAGACACATCCTATTTACTTCTTTTCGAAATAGGAAGATATCTAGCAGTGCCATCAGCTCTAAACTGGCAGCAACTAGTTGGATCCAGCTACAACCATCCACCGTTCTGAGAATTCTGGTCAAAAGTTGTCTTTATAGAAGCATTGCTGCCAAGTATCCATACTATTGACATGAAAACGATACCAAGTCACTCAACTACTGTATGCACAAAAACATTGGAACAGGTGTGGAAAAAGATGGCAAATTAATTTATTGTACTGATTTAATCTAAATGTTAAATATTTGTTTTTAACATTTGCTGGAGAATGGTGCAATAATGATGGTCTGCAAGCAACATTGAAGAATGGTGGACTGTTCTTTGCAGTTTTGATGCTGCATTTCAGCAAATGGAGTTAGAGAGGTCAGGATTATTGTTGTTTTCATTGCTTCCTTATACACCTTCTGGCATAGTGCTCTATCTATATATGCACTGTGACACAGATTGTCCTTGATAAAAAACTGATAGGAATGAATCTTGTAATGTGGAATGCAACCTGTTAAATTTCTGCTGGAAAAATAAAGACACTTAAGTGTCTCCATTTACTTTATAGAGTTGGGACCCTTTGAAGTTTACTTTATGCTGCTGTCAGATGGGGCAGCAAAACCTGGTTGACAGATTCTCTTTAAATTTGTTTCCAAGTGACAATAGCACTTGCTATTACATGGGTCATTGTTCAACTTTCCTAGGCCCTAATTGACAAATTAGACTAGTTTTGAACATGACTGGATATCCTATTTGGCACTGTAGACATATAAATGAAGGACATGTGACTCAACTTCCTGGTAGAACCAATCAAAATGTGCTCATGCTGGTCAGAGGGATCAGAGAGTGGCTATTAAATATTAAATGCCTTTATGTTCTTCTACTAGGTTATGGGTGGCAGTGTTGTGACTTTTTTGGGAAAAGGAAAGCCTTCTATATTCGCGTATTAATACTAGGTAAAGTAACTATTACAGGGTGAAGAGTGGGGGTGCACTGCTGGAATTTCTGTGGGATACAATGCTGCTGTAGCGCTATACTCATCATAGAGACAGACTGTTTGTGCTTCTGGGTGGGCTTGTGGGCAGGTCTTTCCTTGGTTTCTTTGGCTTGAAGCAAGAAGATAAGACTCTGCCTACAGGCCCGCCCCGGAGCATGGGCACATCATTAACTGAAAACTTCTAACACCGATTACACAAGAACTGCAAGATGGATTTCTTTACCACAGATATAATTTTAATCAGTATAACACTGCCAACCTGACAGTGTCTGTAATTTACTTAGCAATATCCTTCTGGCAGGTTCACTTTAAGGTAATTAAATGACATGTAAATCATGAAAATAGTTCCATTGTACTTTATTCCTTTTAATACATATAAGCGCCTACAAGCAAAATGTAACACCGGCATCCCTTCATGGTTCCTTTCCCTCCACCCAGCAGGGATGCCGACATGCTCATAGTCACTGCCGCTTAGTCGCATCTCTTGTTTCGGCTTCCTGGTTTCAGGGCTTGCCTGAATCTCCCGACAATTAGCTTAGGGCATGCTTGTGCTCCCCTTTCTTAAAAGGGCAGCACTTGCACTACAGAAATGTTCCCAGCCTATAGCTGGCAGTCGTTAGGTATTTAAAGTACCCTCCCCTGTAGGGAGGTGCCTGAGCAACTTTAGTGTGTCTTAACCCTCTAGTTCTTTGTTAGGTCCTGTGTTCCTGTACCCATCCTGCTATCCTGTATCAGAGTCTGTTCTGTGTTTTTATACCCGTCCTGCAACTCTGTACCAGAGTTTGTCCTGTGTTCCTGTAATTGCCCTGTCTGAACAAGCCGTTCTGTTCAAACCCGAAACCTGATCGGAAAACCCTCATGTCTGAATCCGCACCAGTATCTATTCTGCCAGTGATCCTGATCCTGTCATGTCTGCTACTCTGAGTCCATACCCGCTGTAAGGCTGCAGTAGCATCATACGCAGTGAAGAAGCAGTGACCCACAAATTCAAACACAAAAGTCTCTTTTAATGTGTTTCTTCACAGCATTAAAGTCCAATTCACATAAATGCATATAACTTCAGTGGATTTTATCAGTGACCAGTTTACACCAGTTCAAAGCAATACATATCACATGGCTTTAGATTTGCGGTCCCTAAGCAGGCCAGACTTCCCTTGTCCAGTTTCCCTGGGCGACCGCACGCCATCTCACAGTCTCTATACGTCTCCATACACACAGCCTCTTATGTTGCAGACACTACACATGCCAGCCCTGTCCTGCATCGCTGTATCAGTCTCTTACAGACTCTTCACTCACACAGTCGTACACAGTTCAGGATATCCTCCGGATAGCAGCCGGGCACCATATCCACCTGTTTGCAATCGTTGCACATGCTAGTCCTCTTTCAGGCACAGGACATCCACCTGCGGGCACAGGACTGTCCACATCCAACTCCTTCGGGCACAGGACATCCGCCTCCGGGCACAGGACTGTCCACGTCCGAGACCAGTACCATGGACGACTTGCATCTCTGTGTACGCTGCGGGTGCCAGGCTATTCAGCTGCCCTGGGTGCTGGCTCTGCTGGCCTCTGCCTCCATGCACTCTGCAGACCAGCACACACCAGACTGACACTGACGTGCACCTTGCACACCTGGCCTGACTTGACCTGATACCTGACACACCCATACCCCTTAATGCAGGGTTTTTAAACACACACACAAACCTGTGGCCTTCAGCCACCTGGAAAACCCGGACCGGAAATCCGTGACTCTCATGCACACCTATGGACGTCATCCGTCTGCATGCACATTCTGGGGAGAACAAACAGTGCCCCCTAGCTGTATCAGAGGCCACAGCCTCACACCGCATTTTTGACCCTTGGGGTCAGCTGGCTTCTTCAGTACCGGGGACTGACCTGGAGTGGTACCTGGTGGCTACCTGCAGCTCAAGCCTAATCTCACCATCTGAGGCTTTAGTGAAGACCAGGTAGCCGCTTAGTTACACCCATGATCCACATTCAGCTCTGAGAGATGGTTGTGATCCACATCCAGTTCCCATTCCCCTCACAGTAGTAACAACCAGAGCCCCAATAACTGGTATAATGACAACCAAAGCTTTTTCCACAGAAATCGCACTGAGGCAGAATATTAACATCCAAGGGTTCCCACAATACCTCCATTCAGGATATTCAAAATCAAGCACTTCCATTGCACTGTCGCATCCAGTTTCGAGCACCTCCTCTATTTTCCTTTTGCCCACTTATCATACTTTAATTATGTCTAAACCATCACGACCAGTAAATACGCATCCAGATCTGCTCCTCGGACTACTCACAAAAGTCACCACCTGTAGACCTGCTCTTCAAAGCTCTTCACTGGACCTTGTTCTAATGAACTAAGCTGGCAGACAGCTGCGATCCACAAATTGGACCGCTGTTTTAGAGCATGTTGTTCAGTTTGTATGGGAGCACAATCAGGACAGATTTTCTGTTCATGAGTCTGGAAAAGCTGAATAACAAGCTAGATAATCTTGTTTTTTGTTTTTCGAGAATCATGTTTAACTGAAATGTCTTAATGTAATTTCTAATTTATTTACGATGTTTGTAGTTTTGGTGATAGTGAGGGGTGCTCTTTACATATAGTTAATGGATCTGTGCCAGGATGACGCTGCTTTCCTTTTATATGGAGTATGTAGGAAATAAGGAGTGTAATTTGCGGTCCAGCTACATGAAAGATGTGGCATAAAATAATCGACTGTCTTCTTGTTAAACTCTAGTAGAAAAATGCTAATTTCCTTGTCATGTCTGAGGTTTGAAAATCACGTAAGGCACTTCTTTGTGGGTGACAAGAACGTCACATGCATTGACATGCCTTCAGGTTTAAAACATTTCTGGCCACAATATATACGTTAAATACTATGTAATGCCCATCCATATAAACACAGCCTGCTGCTGTTGCAAACGATCAAATATTCTAAAACTTCTAAGTTTAGGCATTTAGCATCATTTTAATTGCAACTTTTATTAATTTTCTACCTTGGAGAGACAAGTCTTACTTTTCTGACTTCCATGAATTAAAAGCAGTCTTTCAACTACGATCATAGAAGCACCTAGTCAGTTCATCATTCATTTGAAGATTGCTTTGTACTTCATAGGCTACACAGTCTTGACAGCTTCAAGAGACATCATGACATATAGTAGTATTTTGTTCAATCAACAGCATAGCCACCTCCAATTATACCGGAGATGATTGACAAATAGCTACCAAACGGAACTTCTGAATTATGTGACTGTCTCCGCTGTGAAGGATATATGTGGCATAAATGACTAGGAATTGTTTTTTTACTAAACCTGACAAGTAACATTCATTAATTATAGGGAAAGTAATAAGAGCGAATGCATCAGAGAGATTTTACATTGCCATTTTAACAAGCGCTACTCGATTTCAAGACAAAAATATTGAAATGCATCTTGGGAAAACCATTTTTTTTTTTTATTATTATTTATACCACTGTAAGACTTTAATATATGGGTTTTATTTATCAGAAAGGTATATTTAATATAAGAAAATTGACATTTAATATAAAATTATAAATATTAATGGGGGACATAAAGCTGAGATAATGATAGTGGCTTCAAACAGTTAGGGAGTAATTTTTTTTTTGCCTCCAAAAGCGACCCTTGTATTACTTAGCCAAAATAAAAACTCTTTCCCCAGCCTGAAGCTACTGACAAATCATCCAGTCTCTGCATCCTGGACCCCAGTGAGGAACTGACTGCCTGGGGCAATGGGAAACATGGTAGGAAGCGTGGAACTTCAATCTAGTTGTGGACACTGATGGCACCTCTCATTTACCCCGTTTGCTGCTTGGGTTGTTGTTAGCTATTCTTCCTATTTAGTTTGCAGTCGAATAGGAGTTGTGCACGCAGGATTCATAGTAAGAAAAGATCGCTGGTAATTTTAAGAAGGGATATTATGCATGTCAGAATAGACATACTATAGACCGTATAGTGGTTTAAAATAAATTCTTGAAATATCTTACCTTGTGATCTGGACCACATCGTCTGAACACTAAACACGCTTGATTGTATGGTAAAATGGTAGTAATTATATGACCTGAAGATGTAGCAGTCTACGGATTACCTGTTTAACATCACAGTTTGGAGCTTTCTACATTCCTGTAAATTGTGACCTGACATGTTAGAAGGATATACATTCTCGATATACTAAAAGGTTTTAGGTATACTACTGTTCATTGATGAGTTCCAATACCAATGATAACCATTGCTTCTATATTCTTTTACTTGGTGGGGGTTTCCCAAGCCTCCCAAATAATTACGATATGTTTAAGGCATGCTACTTACTAGCCACATCATCTTCGTAGCCCTTCAAATGGCATGCATGCACAAAACGTCATTCCTTCCTGATCATGTGCAATGCAGCCAGACCACTGTGCATGCCCAAGAAGGTATTCGCAAATTGTCTCTTCAGAGAAAAAGAGGAATAGAACTCTAGTGCCACCTATTGGTAGTAGCAATCCTAAAAGTCAATGTTGACTCTTTAACGAGCCTTGCCACATGACTTAGGATAAAGCCCAAACCAGAGTCTCAATTTGCAGACACTGTGTTTCGGGGGTACTGCCCCTTGTCAGTGCAAAGTGTGAGATCTGGTTGGGCTGTGTGAGAGGTGTCTCACCGGGATCCAAGGGAGTGTTAAGGTTTTTCCCTGGGTAGAGTGGCATGTCAAGCCTGGCATACCATTGTGAGGAGACTTTTAAACCGTGTGGTGCCCGGGGAAATTAAATATGCAAATTGACCCTTAAGAGAGGAAGAGGACTTGAACTCTAGTACATAGTAACACCTTTGTTCATCCGGAGCACCTCAGAAACGATGTGGCCAGTGAGGAGAATGTTAATTATACCCAAGTTGAAGAGACCACCCACCAGAGTAGTCTGTCAAAAATTCTTTCACAAGTGACGCAATATAAACATAGAAGAAGCACAAAAAGAAAATTGGGAAAAGCCTCACTGTGTAGTAAATGTAGCGTTGCTTCTTGTTAATACAGCATGGATCCATGTTGAGCACCAAAGAAAATTGACAAAACAATAAATACATTCTATGACTAAGGGCTTCTGCCAGAAACGCCTCAGAATGGGCTCGGTTTTTTAACTGTCTGGATACACTTTTTTTAACCATATGAAATAAAATGTATTTATTTTTGTTCATTCACCCATGTGGATCCTTCTCTCCTATTTTTGATGCAGTATACCGTAAGTTGTGTTTTTTGGCCATTTCAACAATTTCCTATAACATCAAATAGGGAAGTAAGGCTTTTAAATGTAATGGTGGTTGTTTGGGAGTCATGGAGTACTGATAGTTCTATTTAAAGGGGTTGGCCAGGTTTAGCACAAGAGTCTGCAGTCACTCTCTGTGACTGCAGACCTGTGAATCTTTACAGTGTGCGTTGTCATTATTCTCTGGCACCGGAAGCGGGCAGTCATGTGACCGCAGATTTGACCTATGTACCACTATAAGCATCTTATGTACTCTCATTGTACTGTCATATGATATTAGGCAATAGCTCTATTGCAAGCTAGCATGCCTCTTGTTTTGTATCAATAGCCTTTTTTGGCTTTTTAATTAATAATCATTTATTTTTGGTGATCACTTTGTATGGACATAGCTGTTTTTTCTCCTCTAGTTGCACTCTTTTTTGCTATGTCATAGGCAGATCACATTAATTGGATGGTACCCTCAAATTTCCTTTACATAAGGAGAATCCTAGCAGCACACTACATTCTCGCTGTGAGGATTCACAAGTCTGCAGTCATATAGCGTGAATACAGATATTTGTGCCAACCTGGACAACCCTTTTTAACCCCTATTGAAATCTGCCATACATGTGCAGCACAAGTCAGTAGCAGGTGGATGAAGCGGGCTCACTTTGTGACACACAGCCCGGATGTGACCCCACAGCTGTGGGTGGAGTTAAGCTCTACCTGCGACTTATCTTATTAAATGCCGCTGTCAAACTTAACTGCATTAACAGCATCTCAGCATGGGGGCATGTCATTCTATGCGCCAATCAGTGTTCCCATCACGTGATCTGACCCAACGGGTTGCTATGACAGCTGGGGTCTGTTGAGGACTTGCATTCCTGTCAACATGGAGTTGTCTTCATACCCACCCTGCAGATGGGCTTCAAAGGGAGCCATGATTTTTGCTATGCACTGTGTTATTGCTCCATATAATAGAAGTGATCAGGCGATCATAGGTTCATGTCCTACAAGGGGACTAACAAAGTTTAAAGTGAATACGATTTTTTTTTATAAATGTGAAAAAGAAAACAAAAAAACATTAGTTCAAATCACTCTTCCTTTCCCCTATTAATAGTAAAGATAATAAAAGATAATAAAAAAATTTGAAAAATTCACACGTGGTATCGCCATGCCCAGAAATGTCTGATCTATAAAAATTTAAAAATAACCCGATCGGTAAAAATCGTAAGCAGAAATAATTTCAAATTGCCAAAATTGTGGTTGCTGCAGTAAAGCAAAATATGCCATAACTGCCCAATAACACTGCCGTCTTGCCTCGCAAAAGATAGTCATATGAAAAAGTTTGGGCACCCCTATTAATCTTAAGCTTAACGTTTTATAAAAATTGTTTTTTTTGCAACAGCTATTTCCGTTTCATATATCTAATAACTGTTGGACACAGTACTGTTTCTGCCTTGAAATGAGGTTTATTGTACTAACAGAAAATGTGCAATCTGCATTCAAACAAAATTTGACAGGTGCATAAGTATGGGCACCTCACCAGAAAAGTGACATTAATATTTAGTAGATCCTCCTTTTGCAAAAATAACAGCCTCTAGTCGCTTCCTGTAGCTTTTAATGAGTTCCTGGTTCCTGGATGAAGGTATTTTTGACCATTCCTCTTTACAAAACAATTCCAGTTCAGTTAAGTTTGATGGTCGCCGAGCATGGACAGCCCTCTTCAAATGATCCCACAGATGTTCAATGATATTCAGGTCTGGGGACTGGGATGGCCATTCCAGAACAGTGTAATTGTTCCTCTGCATGAATGCCTGAGTAGACTTGGATCGGTGTTTTGGATCATTGTCTTGCTGAAAGATCCATCCCCTGCGTAACTTCTACTTTGTCACTGATTCATGAACATTTTTGTCAAGAATTTGCTGATACTGAGAGGAATCCATGCGTCCCTCAACTTTAACAAAATTGCCGGTGCCGGCATTGGCAACACAGCCCCAAAGCATGATGGAACCTCCACCAAATTTTACTGTGGGTAGCAAGTGTTTTTCTTGGAATGCTGTGTTTTTTTGCCGCCGTGCAAAACACCTTTTTGTATGACCAAACAACTCAATCTTGGTTTCATCAGTCCACAGGACCTTCTTCCAAAAAGAAATTAGCTTCTCCAAATGTGCTTTTGCATACCTCAGCCGACTCTGTTTGTGGCGTGCTTGCAGAAACGGCTTCTTTCGCATCACTCTCCCATACAGCTTCTCCTTGTGCAAAGTGCATTGTATAGGTGACCGATGCACAGTGACACCATCTGCAGCAAGTTGATATTGCAGCTCTCTGGAGGTGGTCTGAGGATTGTCCTTGACTGATCTCACCATTCTTCTTCTCTGCCTTTCTGATGTTTTTCTTGGCCTGCCACTTCTGGCCTTAAGAAGAACTGTACCTGTGTTCTTCCATTTCCTTACTATGTTCCTCACAGTGGAAATTGACAGGTTAAACCTCTGAGACAGCTTTTTGTATCCTTCCCTTGAACAACTATGTTGAATAATCTTTGTTTTCAGATCATTTGACAGTTGTTTTGAGGAGCCCATGATGCCACTCTTCAGAGGAGATTCAAACAGGAGAACAACTTGCAAGTGGCCACTTTAAGTAGCTTTTCTCATGATTGCATACACCTGGCTATGAAGTTCAAAGCTCAATGAGGTTACAAAACCAAAAAAAATTCTTTAGTAAGTCAGTAAAAAGTAGGTAGGAGTATTTAAAACAAGAAAATGATAAGGGTGTCCATACTTATGCACCTGTCAAATTTTGTTTGAATGCAGATTGCACATTTTCTGTTAGTACAATAAACCTAATTTCAAGGCAGAAACATTACTGTGTCCAACAGTTATTAGATATATGAAACTGAAATAGCTGTTGCCAAAAAAAC
This sequence comes from Ranitomeya variabilis, assembly GCF_051348905.1. Taxonomy (NCBI): domain Eukaryota; kingdom Metazoa; phylum Chordata; class Amphibia; order Anura; family Dendrobatidae; genus Ranitomeya; species Ranitomeya variabilis. The sequence goes on along the minus strand of NC_135237.1, from coordinate 382,533,746 downwards.
ATTTTTTTTATAAAACATTAAGTTTAAGATTAATAGGGGTGCCCAAACTTTTTCATATAACTGTAAATCCTAACAGCTCCATAGACCAAAAAATGAAAATGTGATAGGTCTTGGAAAATGATACAATCAGTGTTTTTTTTTTGCCACTAAAAAAAATAATTAAAAAACTGAATAGGAGTGGCAAGAAATCCATAAAGTGAGCATTGTTACTTTTATGATTTACACATTTGTTTTTTTTTATATATTTTTTAAACTTTTTATTGATTTATTTATTTTAATTTAATTGGCTGGACTATTCTTTGAGACCCCACATTTTGTCAGAGTGACCATAACTGATTTCTAGTAAATTCTGTTAACAACTAGAACTTCTATTGGTGTAAGCGATTTTCATGGTCCTTTAAATATGGCCTTCTCAATTGATGGAAGCAAAATCCCCACGTTTCAGCCAAGCACATTTTTTGTTAACTTGAAAATGTTTTTAATATATTCCGATTTACTTAAGTGATAGATGGTTAGTTGCTACATTTTAAATCAAGGATGGAAAATGTACTAGATGATGATTGTCGTGACAGTCAGAATCTGTGCTGCTACTGGAGCTGAGAATAGGAATATTAAAACGATCAGCTACAGATGAGAGATTTTCTAGCTTTATTTCAATAATGTTCCCTATTAATACTAATTACACACTGCCCATTTAAAGTCCGCAAGTAAGCTCAGAGGCGGAGAAAGAGGAGAGGAAATGATCACAAATCTGTGAAGCCATCAATGAGTAAGTGCTTGAGTTAATATACTGAAATAAAATAGCTGCTTGAAGTTTTAGTCAATTATCATTTTAATATTTTGGTAGGGAACTGCTTCCTGCATTCCATGCCAGTAAAAAATAGTATACCAGCTGTAGGAAAATGTAAATGTCAGAAATATACAATAGTTAGTAAATTATTTTAATACAATTATTTGTAATAAGGTGCAAGATATTACAGCATCCTTTAACTTCTCAAAAAAGTGGTCGTCAAAAAAATGAAAAAATATCCTCAATATTGAAATAAATGCTCTTTATCTAAATTTTTTCCAGGACCTACAGTTGATCTAAAAAGGAGCGTTACTTCAAAGATTGCCAATTCTAGATGTGCTGTTGGACTCCTACCCACAAAGATTAATACCCCAAACTAAAAACCAGACCCATACTCAGAATTGCTTCAATCAGTGAAGCTTCATTTTGGGGGTACCAAAAAGGCACTTAATTAAACCTATAATTACATCCCCCCGAAAATACAATTAAATGCCCCCCAAAATCCCGAAATATATCCACTTTTATTAATTCACAATTAAAGACTCAAACACTAAAGAGAAAAATAATAAAAACACCCCATAAAACCCAAATAAAAGATCAGGCAGTGTGATCATTTGTAAAAAAAAAAAAAACATGAAGGCAAGTGAAAATCATTCAATGCATCAAAATAGTGGAGGTACAAAAAAAACATGATTAAAATCACAGAGATCTAGGAATTATAATAACTCTCCATTATAAAGACGGTCCCGGGGTAGCACAGAGAGGCATTCCCATGACATGCTGAATATAGATCACACTGCCTAGTACCTTGATGCACGTTTTGCATGCAGCTTTGTCAGGTCCTCTTGCACTTGTGCTCTTTCCTGAAAGCGCTATTGCAGGTTTTTTTTACCTCTTATTTGAGGGCTGTATACCGTCATTTATTATATGGCTGGTTATTTATTGCTTTAGGACTCTGTGTTGTCCAGGGATTGTCTTTAAAATTGGGAATTTTTATAACTCCCAGGTCTCTCAAGTTATGTGATTTTTTTTGTACCCCTATTATTTTGATGTACTGATTGATTTTCATTTGCCTTAAAATTATTTATAACTAACCACACTGCCTGCTATTTTTATTTGGGTTTTATGGGGTGTTTTTAGTTATTTTTCTCTTCAGTGTGTATTTAAATTGTCATTTAATAACATTTGGATATATTTTTGGATTTTTTTGTATTTAATTGTATTTTTTTGGGGTGAGATAATTGTATTTTTAATCCTATCCAAAAAGAATGATTGCTGACCTGAATTCAAAGGGCACTTCAGTAAAGAATTAGTATAAGGATGTGCATACTTTATTCAACCATATTCTTTTATTTTTATTTTTCCCCCTCACAATGACTTCAGTTTGTTTCTCAGTGGATTTGTACAGAGTATGGGTGGTGTAAAAAGATAAAGTTCTGAAATGAATTTTTTTTGTACATCACAATAACGTCATTTTAATGGATGTGTAGACTTTTTTTTATCAAGTGTAAATATTTCTAAACTTGTCCTTATCATAGGCCAGTCATTTTTTATCAAACGTGGTCAAAGCTCTCTTAATAATCAACTCTAAACAATGAGCGCAGCTCTGTAGTGAGCTCTACATCCCTTCACTTAGTTCATAATCGAAATGGTTTGTCCATATGTGCAACTATGTCTCATCTGATTATTTTGTCTGTGCTGCAGTACAACCGTTTGAAGGAAAAACTATAACCTCAAGTGTAGAGGGTATGGTAAAGACTCCACAGACAAACATGATAGAGCAAGAGATCAACACTCCCCAGTTGTTATAGGAGGAAGTCTATAATTCATGTCAATCTACTGCCATAGGACAAGGTCCAGACTCTACATTCAGATTGCAGTTATAAGGGGTTTTATAGACTCTAATCAAAGTGACCTCTACCTCTGTTTTTACCAAATATTGCCCAGTAGCCAAACAAAGGAACATAATGTAACATATAACTATAAAATCTAAACTTCTGCAAGACTGAGTGAAGTAAGATGGGCATATAGTATTGCAAGTTGCCCCCACGTGAACTTACCTTTTGGTTTGAGACCAGGGTCGGACTGGCCCACCGGAGAACCTACTGGCCCAGGCACTGACACCTTCTGGCATTCAGGGCTGGCAGCTGCCTAGGGCCCTCGCTGCCCAAAGGGCCCGTAGGCAGTGGTGTGTCACTAATATCGGCACGCAACCCAGCTAATATGGGGCCCGTGAGTCAGGGGGAACCACCCTGCAACAGCGGAGCAGCAGCTGCATTATACCCTATTAGGTGGCTGCATTATACCTTATGAGGATGCTACATTATATTATATGGTGGGGGCTGCATTATACCCTATAAGGGGGCTGCATTATATTCAGTGGGGAGCTGCATTATACCCTATGAGGGGGCTAAATTATATTCTGTGGGTGGGCTGCATTATACTATATGAGGGGGCTGCATGATACTATATGAGGGGGGCAGCATTATACTCTGAGGGGGCTACATTATATTTTATGAGGGGGCTGCATTATACCCTATGAGATGGCCATATTATATTCTGTGAGAGTGGCTGCATTATATTCAAAGAGGGGGCTGCATTATATTCTATGGAGGGGCTGCATTATACCCTATGAAGGGGTTGCATTATGTTATATGGTGGGGGCTGCATTATACCTTATGCTGTGGCTGCATTATACCCTATGACGTGGCTGCATTATATTCAATGCGGGGGCTGCATTATACACTGAGGGTCTACATTATATTCTATGGGGGCTGTATTATACTCTATGAGGGGGCTACATTATATTCTATGAGGGAGGCTACCCCAACTCCTGCTATATCATTAAGATGTGTACTACCTTAAATTATACCCTGATATTAGCGTATTTTACTGCACAATTGGTGGTATTGTATTTTTTTTTCTATGTAGCTACATAGTGGACCCCAAGAATTATTTTCTCTTGTGGGCCCAAGGTGCTGCAGTCCGACGCTTTTTGAGACCAATGCTCAATGTGTCCGTTTAGATGTCTTTGTATCTTTCTATAGCTGATACATTCTGAGCGCTGTACTTCCACACTGAGAGCTCAAGTCCAGTAGCATCTCAAAAGTTAGCAATGTAGCACCAGTGATGTCACTTGTGGTATGCTAATATGTTGGGACCAAAAATGGTATCTTACACATTTTGGAAAGAGGCGTTTATCATAAAGAAGGAACTACTATACATAAGCACATTATAACAGTTAAAACAGTGCCATTAGCGCTAGTCCGTTAGCAGCACAGGCCTACAGCTGTTGTAAACTCCAGCACAGACAACACACTAAGGTTCCAACTCAACATTTGCAGGATTTTTTGAGTCTTGTTTTTGGAGTCATGACCTTGTTGTCACCTTGGTTGATTTTGCACCATATTCAACAAAATGTCAGCATATGTTTCGATGAATTTTACACAGAATAATATATAGAGTCTTGGTCGAAAGTGTTTACACCCTTGAAATTGTTCCAGAAAATTACTGCAGTTACACATGTTTTGCTATACAAATGTTTATTTCCTTTGTGTGTATTGGAACAACAGAAAAAAACAGAGGAAAAAAAAGGCAAATTCACATCAACCCCAATATTGTTGGCACCTTCCAAAATTGTTGGTAAACAACTTTGTTTCAAGCATGTGATGCTCATTCAAGCTCACCTGTGGCAAGTAACAGGTGTAGGCAATATGAATATCACACCTGAAACCAGATAAAAAGAGAGAAGTTGACTTAATCTTTGCATTGTGTGTCTGTGTGTGCCACACTAAGCATGGAGAGCAGAAAGGGGAGAAGAGAAGTGTCTGAGGATTTGAGTATCAATATTTTTGAAAAATATCAACAATCTCAATATTACAAGTCCATCAACAGAGATCTTGATGCTCCTTTGTCCACGGTGCGCAACATAATCAAGAATTTGAGACACCATGGCCCTGTAGCTAATCTTCCTGGATGTTTTCAGGTTGTTTTGCTGCCTCTGGCACTGGGTTCCTTGACTGTGTGCAATGCATCATGAAATCTGAAGATTACCAAATGATTTTGGGTCGCAATGTAGTGCCCAGTGCCAGAACACTGATTTGTGTTGTAGGTCATAGGTCTTTCTGCAAAACAATGACCCCAAACATACTTCAAGAAGCACCAAGAAATGGATGGAAACAACGTGATGGAGAGTGTTGTGAACTCTATTTCTGGGCTCCCTCTTGTGGTCACAAGTGGTACTGTGTGAGTGCTGTCTTTCTGCAGGTTGTGACTGGCATCAGCTGTCTCGTTATCTGTGGGCTGGTTTTCTATTTAAGCTCACTTGGACTCTCAGTCCATGCCTGCTGTCAATGTATTCAGTGCTATTCTGATTCCTTCTGACTACCTTGCTACCAGTCTCTTCAAGAGAAGCTAAGTTTCCGTTTTGTTCATTTTTTGATCATCTGTGTTCAATATGTTTCTTGTCCAGCTTGCTAATATGTGATTTCCCAGCTTGCTGGTAGCTCTAGGGGGCTGAGTTTCTCCCCCCCCACACCGTTTGTTGGTGTGGGGGTCTTGAATTCTCAGCGTGGATATTTTGGTAGGGTTTTTTGCTGACCGCACAGTTCTCTATCTGTTTTCTGCTATCTAGTATTAGCGGGCCTCATTTGCTGAATCTGTTTTCATTCCTACGTGTGTCTTTTCTCCTTACCTCACCGTTATTATTTGTTGGGGGCTTCCTATATCTTTGGGGTTATTTCTCTTGAGGCAAGTGAGGTCTTGCTTTCTCTTTAGGGGTAGTCAGTTTCTCAGGCTGCGTTGAGACGTCCAGGATTTTAGGCACGTTCACCGGCTACCTTTAGTGTGTTTGGATAGGATCAGATTTGCGGTCAGTCCAGTTAACACCTCCCTAGAGCTTGTTCTTTGCTTAGTAACTTAGCTGGTATTTCCTGTGATCCCCAGCCACTGGGATCATAACAGGAGAGTCCTGAATGGGTCCAGATCTAAATCCCATTGAATATCTGTAGAGAGATCTTAAAATTGCTGTTAGGAGAAGTCACCCGTCAGATGTGAGAGACCTGGACCAGTTTGCAGAAGAATAGTGTTCCGAAAATTCCAGTTGAGAGATGTAAGAAGCTTGTTGGTAATAGGAAGTGATTTATTGCAATTTTTAATTCCAGAGGGCGTGCAACCAAATATTAGGTTGAGGTGCAAACAATTTTGTTAAGCCCGTTTTAGGGGTTTTGTGTGACTTTTATGGAAGATAAAATAATAGAAAGAAATGTGTAAAATGAATGATGAATCGGCAGTTATGACTTTTGTTTTACGGTAACATACATTACACCGCAGCCAGACTGAAATTGTACGGGGAGGTCTAGATTCTGCTGATGTACTGCAGTCTTATGGGGAAATCCAAACTCTACAGTCAAACTGGTGTTGTAGAAGAGGATGTTTAAACTCTATAACTAGACTGCAGCTTGAGGTGGAGGTCCAGACAACAAAGCCAGACAATGGTAGCAGGAAGTCCGGAGTACTTAGTTTGACTATTGTTATGGGTGGTGAACTATGCTATACAATCAGACTACTGCTATATCATATAGACCACAATACCCCACAAGGCAGCCTCTTGTAGTCTGAGGTCCAGCTTCCACAGCCAAACTGCAGACGTGGGGGGGGGGGGTTTAGATTCCAAAATTGGCCTGTTACTATGTGAAATGGACCAGCAAAGCCAGACTATAGGTGTAGAGGCAGTCCATACTACAAAGCCAAAAACCATTGTAACAGGTGGAACTCCAGACTATGCAACCAGACTACAGTTATAAGAAAGATATACAAAGTTTTTAGCCATTTTGACAGTTACTCTAAACTTTGAAGTAATACAACATCTAATCTGTGCTGCATACAATACTTTAAAATTAACATATATATAGGTAAAATATCTTAAAGGGGTTGTCCACTACTGGGACAACTTCTTCTCAATTCTTATGTTTTTCCTCCCCGTAAAATAATAACATCTATACTCTTCTCCTTTGCCGGCACTGTTCCAGCATCGTTGTTACAGACTCACCCTGAGCTCGTGTGACACGATCCCTTTGGCCAATCAGGACTGGTTTCAATCTCCTTTCCTACGAATGTGATTGACATCTGGAGGAAGTGAGAGAGCATCCACATATTTGACTTACTCCAGATGTCCTATATGTCCGCTGGAGGGGAGACTGAAGCCAGCCTTGATTGGCCTGAACTGGTGGTGAGTATAAGTGTTATTTTACTGGAGGGGCATATAGGCGTTGTTCGAGTTGTGGACAACCTGTTTAAACATTTTTCTGTTAAAATATAATATATCTGTATACCATACATGAGTACAGTGTTCAATAAATACAGTAGCATTGTGCTCTGTGGAACTGTGCAAACCTTTCCAGACAATAAATGTATACTGTTTGCAAAAATTCATACTGGCAGTGTTCCCCAACTCCGGTCCTCAAGAGCCACCAACAGGTCATGTTTTCAGGATTTCCTTAGTATTACACAGGTGATTGAATGCTTGCCTGTCCAGGTGATGCAATTATCACCTGTGCAATACTAAGGAAATCCTGAAAACATGACCTGTTGGTGGCTCTTGAGGACCGGAGTTGGGGAACACTGCTTTAAGGAATTGAGCATACTATTCCTGTTGTACAAGATCTAATATTGCACTGAGCTTACCATGCACCAGGAATACAAGGTAGGTGCAAATGTTAAATATAACATAGATATCTGTCCTTATATAATCTGCTGTGTTTACTGTAAATTTATTGCCTCGGGGGATTGCAGCTTTAAGGCACCCTTACATTTTTCCCTTACATTTCTAGATTCTCATTGTATTGATATGAATTGTACAATGTAAAAAATGTCTTGCGAGTTCAACATCAATAAAATAGATTTTCATATGGCAGCAACATACATCATAAGTCATTATTAAGTACAATACCTGGGGGTCTCTCTAATATACATGCACTACTTACAATGGTTCATTTTTGCATATCTATCACAAAGCCATTAAGATTAATGCACAATTTTAAGAGCCATGTGTAAGAGAATAATAAACAGAATATGTAAAAAAGAAAAAGAAAATGTATATACTCACCTTACCGGTCATCTGTCCAGCCCCTCCGCTCCTCACCACCATCCAAGTTCACCTAGTCCCTGTTTCACCTTCTGATCCCTGCTGCTTGCGCTGAAATCCATTGGCCTCTCACAGTGAGCTGGAACTTCTGGCTCACACAGTACCATACTTGGGCTCATCAAAGCTGGAAGCCTCACTGCGAGAGACTTAGGGATTTCAGTCCTAACGGAAGGGATCAGAAGATGCATCAAGGACCGGTTAGGTAATGGTGAGGAGCAGATGGGTCGGTAAGGTGAGTATAAGATTTTTTTTTTAGATTTTTTAACCTTTTGGTGGACCTTTACTGTCTAGAAAAATGGCAATGACAGCTATTTTGCTGAATTTGTAAAAAAATTACAAAAAAATCTGTATGTTTGGGATTGTAGATGTTTGTTCACATATTTGGTATTATTTCTACTCAAATTTTACCGAGCCATATAATTATTTTCTAGTTACTTTATATTGCTTATATTTTGTTCTTTCATAAAGAAAAATATTATGGTCATGTATTCCAGGCGAGAAACCATTCAAATGTGATGAATGCAATTTTGCTTCCACAACTCAGTCCCATTTAACACGGCACAAGCGGGTTCACACAGGGGAGAAGCCATACATGTGTCCATGGTGTGACTACAGGTAATTGTGCTAAATTACACAAGGCCTTTTTGTCTATATATGCTGCTGATATTTGGAAGATAGGAATAAATGACAAATATTTTGGGTCATTTTCCAAGTTTTGACGGCTTTTAATTAATTATTGCCATTTACTGCTTTCTTATTATGATCAAGATGAAATGTTTCTTGCAATGCAATGTAGTTTCCATTTCCAGTCATATCTATTCGTCTTCTGTTTGTACATTTTTTTCTTTGTAAATCATGCATCGGATCTTGCATACCTAGAATGCAATGGGTGCTGTTAGAAGTCTTGCCTAGGCTTCTCATTGCATCTTCTCTTTGTATTAACCGTATAAACTGGCAACGCTTTAACTGTACGATGTGGGCATCTATGTACTCTATTAGTCATGCATTATCTGGCATCCATTTCACTGACGCATCTTAAATAAGTATTGAAAAGCTCTCATAATGTATCCATTGCCATAGATTTCACTTTTCCAAAAAATAGTAAGCTTTTAACAAATATGTGTTTTACCGGGCTCAATAGAATCTGAATAACAGGCTACTACACTTTTGTATTCTATTATTTTTGTGGATTATTGATGTACATCATATTATTAGAGGGTGATATTAATAAAGATAGTATGCTTCTGATATCACTGAGTTTCCTAGAAATTTTGCTAGAGCTTACCTTCAAAATACTTAGTTTGATTTTATTATGAAATGCTCGTTGGTAAAATAAATTATTTTGGTCAACAATTACATTAAAAGGGTAATTTCAGATTACAAAAATGTCAACTTTTCAACAAATAAAAGTGCCTCTCTTGTCCCTGGGCTGCCCGTAATTGATATGTTGTCATCCGTTGGCAGTATGTTCCATTAAACACTACTAATCTACTGTATTCAGTCCCCTTGATATTGAACTGTCGTACAAAATGTGAAATGAAAAAGGCCTTATTTTCATACATGACGCAGGGGCTAATGTTTCCACATGTGGTACATGCAAGGACAGCCAGAGGACTGCACCACAGTTGCGGCAGCATCACTTTATATAATGCAGTCAATAACCTATCCGATAGATATGGCCCTACACAAAAAATTCTTCTGGTGCTGATACATGTAATTATCTAAGTGATTAAGGCTCTACACACTGTCACAACTTAGTAGGATCGTAATACTTTTATCTATAGTGGTAAATGCATGTGGGAAAAAAATGCCTCTGGATTAGAGATGGACGAACCTGAAAAGTAAAGTTTATCAGGTAATGGAAAGGAAAAGAGGGGATGTTAGCTCACCATATGTAGAAGCTCCTTGTCTAGCAATGGATCCTTGCACGGAGCCGCCCTTTTCTGGAGCATGGGTCACAAATATAAAAAATAAGTTTTCTCCAGTGATGGACTTATGAATAAAACTTAACGTTTATTGTATTGCCATTATAAGAGCAAGAACAGGCATACCACGGATACCCTGAAGGCAAAACCAATGCGTTTCGCCAGCTAGGTGTTAGTTATGGTTTTGTGGAATAGTAATGTTTGGGGTCCGTACTGAACAGCTACTGTTTGGGCACAGACCCAAAACATGAACTTCTCTAGGAAGTCTGTGTTTACTGTTCTGGTTAAGCACCCCTAACATTGGGTATGACAACGCCAGAAACACCAGCAGCTCTGATCGGTAGTAAGATTATTACTTCTGGCCAGAGCACCAGCAGCTGTGTCCGGTGGTAAAAAGTATACCTCTGGTCACAGAGGCGTTGGCTGATGAGAGAGTACAACTCCCATCAGCCTACTTCTGCTGCCACTGATAACTGCTACAGAAGGTGCCACTAATGGGAGTGTTCATCAATCTGTGCCAGTGCTATAAATAAATAAAAAAATGGCAGTGGTTCCCCTCTATTTTTGATGACCGGCATGGCAAAACTACAGCTGTGGGCTGCAACTTTCAGCTGTCAGCTTTATCATGGCTGTTTATCAAGAACAGAGACATCCTCATGCCGTTTTTTTACATTATTTAAATAATTTTTTTTAAATGACGTGGAGTCCCTTCCATTTTTGACAGCCAACCAAGCTAAAGCAGACAGCTGGGGGTTGGTATTCTAAGGTTGTTACGGGCCCATGGATATTGCCACTCCAGGCAAAAAGTAGCAGCCTGCAGCTGCCAAAGAAAAGGCACATCTATTAGATGTGCCAATTCTGGCACTTTGCCCAGCTCTTCCCACTTGCCCTGTAGTGGTGGCAAGTGGGGTTAATATTCGTTGGGGTTGATGTCACCTTTGTATTGTCAGGTGACATCAAGCCGACGGATTAGTAATGGAGAGGTGTCTATAAGATTAACCTCATAGTCATATTGTAAATAAATTATTTGAAATAAAAATGCATACCGTTTTACTTTTATTATTTAAAAATAGAAAACAAAATTATACTCACCTTATGCCCTTTCCATTGAAGCCCTTGTCGACTGTAAAAAAACTGAAAAGAATAAACAATACTCACCTAAAGCTCATTCCATTCAAGCCCTGGTCTCCTGTAAAAAAAACAAAAATAAATAAAAAACAACCATATCCATCACTTGTCCAACATACTGTCCCTTGACGTAATCCATGTCTACGATGGGTAATTTTAAACCTGGATGGTGCCAAGATGCAAGTGTTCACGCTGTAATCCATGGAAGAATGAACTGCAGCATCGGTGACATCATCGAGGTTAGCTCAGTTCACTGAGATGGGCTGATGAACTGCGGTGACCTCAGTGAGATAACCGCTGGCATCATGAGAAAAAGTCTCACGATGCAGCCCTGAGCTCAGTGAGTTAACCGTGAGAAATTTTTCAATGGATGCTACAATGGATGTTCGGGCTCTCCATTCATCTGAATCAGGTTCGGGTTCGGTACTGTTCTTTTCGGGAACCAAACTTTTTTTTTTAACTGTTCAGCGAACCCTCCAGACCCGAACATCCAGGGGTTTGCCCATCACTACTCTGGATACTCCAAAGCTAATTCTGGGTCGGTAGATGACAATGTGTGTGCTCCCTGTAATGCTTTCCTTTATTTGCCGAATTGCTTTGAAAAAAGTAATATACAGTGCAGTGCTTATTGTAGCTTGAAGCAGCTGTTTTACTAATCAGTCAGTTTTTTCCCTCTTTCATTTTATCAGATTCGATTTGAATGCCATGAATATATCAGACAATGTGCTGAAAAAAAAAAAAAAAGTCTTTGTGAGTTAGTTTAGTTTTTAATGCCATTCACTGTGTGGTAAAAGCTTGTTAAAGGGGTGTTCACTTTCAGGAAAGTGGGCCCCAAACTGTGTGAAGTATATAAAATTAAAACATTTTCAGATATGCAGCATTCCTAGCTCCAGCCCTGATTCCTGCTTTTTCTCCTGTCCTGGTGTTATGACTACAGCCTGATGTCCTGTCAGCAACACACATCATGGCTCTAGCCAGTCACATTCGATGCTAGGCTCCACACATGAGCCGTTGAGCGTAGTGATTGGTTAGAGCAGTGATGATCTCTGTTGACATGACATCACCACTGTTGTCAAAACACTAAGACCGGAACAGTGGTGGGAAGCTTTGTGTGGTACACCCTCCCTAGGTCCAGCACAAGTCATAGTGTTTTGACTGAATCATATCAACATCCCACATCATTACTCTAGACTTTTACTATTCTCATTAACTAGTTCTCTGAGTTTAGCAGTGCACGCTGTCAACCTCTTTGCATGGGCACTGAGCTCAGTGACTGGCTGCGGCGGAGATTCGCGCTGTTGACATAACATCACCACTGTAGTTAAGATACGAGGACTTGAGAAGTGGCAGGGACCAAGGGAGGCCGAGTACTTGCTGAGTTCGTTACTTTATGTATTTTACACCGTTTTTGGAGACACACCAAAATATGAGTTGTTCTTTTTTGCTATATTACTTTTAACAATTAAAGTACATTACAAAAATATTAAAAAAAATGTTTTTTGTCACCATATTATCACCCTAAACTATTTTCACATAAATTGTACTATGGAAGTGCTTTTTTTTTCCGGGGGTGAACCATAGCATTTATTTATGTAATTTTGTTTTATTACTTTTTGATCCTTTTTTAATTCAATTTTTTGGGGAGAGGTGATTTGACAAAACAACAGTTCTGGCATTTTTATTTAGCCTATCCTGTCCTACATTCACCAGTGACAAAAATGGCAGACATGGGTCCTTTTGTAGGCCCCCAACTTTGACAGCCAAATGGCACCTTTAGGTTGTGTTACGGTTGGAAATCGATGCGGTAAGAGGGAGGCATGCCACCTTAGATCAATAAGGATTGCAGCATCTAATGTGAAAAAATGATCAGGGTATAAGCCGTCAACCGTAAATCTTGAGCCCCCTCCATCACGTGACGCCCAACATGGGACATACTTGTAATTATGAGAAGAGGTTAAAAGGAAGGGAACATGGGGGATTGGGTGATGTCAACATAAATGTGCAATCACCTGAAAAAATACTGAATTGTAATATCAGATCATGGAATCATAGAATGTTAGAGTTGGAAGGGTCCTCCTTAGTCATCATGTCCAACCCCCTGCTCAATGCAGGAGTCACTAAACCATCTCAGACAGACGTCTATCCAGCCTGTCATTCATAGATCATTCATAGCAGTGTATAAAAGAGGCATTGTATTCTAATATTTATATAGTTAGGGCTTGTAGTTTGTATGAGAAGCTGTATTGTAATTCTCCGTGTCATTGTAAAGTGTAATCTCACTACGGGGAATGTTCTGCCTGAGATTTCTTCCATTGCTGTGTTATAGAAGGTGAATTACACATTTCTAAAACCAATTTCACATTGTTTTTAAATCGTCTGTCGATTGATTGGAATTTATAATCTGCTGCTATTATTTTTTGTTGTTGTTGTTGCCTGAAAAATCTGTATTTTGTTAACATAGCATACTGTGTTGGCCTTTTATATCAGCCATGCTGCAGGTTTGTGTGTTCATGTTGGCGTATAAAAAACCTTATTCAATTTGCATATAAATATTTATGACATTTCATCCATTCAGGATATGTATATAAAGTATGTGGGCTTACTTTACAACTGCCTGTAGCCTTTTTCCGTACACTTGACTGCAATCATAAATATCCCGCACATTAAAAATCATGATCATCCACCAAATCATTTATTACTGTTCAGAGAAGACCTAAGTGATATGATCACAGTCTGATTGGTTGAATCACAGGCTCTAGAAACGCCGGCCATTTCAGCACACCAAACAGAATTTCTAAATGCAGACTATTATGTGTGGCTTATATCACAGATAAATTCATCAGGATTAGTATCCTAAAGAAAAAAAAAAAACAATTTGTGGAGAAAAATGACGAAATGGTGTTTTCCATGAACACAGAATTTGACACTATAAAATAAAAGGGTGAGTCAAAAATTATCTGCACTATGACTGTAAAATTTTATTTTAATCAATTTTCAGAAAAAGACAAAAACATCATTTTTCAACATATTCCCTCTGATTTTAAATACGCTTTGTCCATCTCTCAACAAGCTTTTGTAATAATTGTAAAGTGCTGCGGAATATATTGGCACTTTACAAATTAGATTATTATTAACTATTTCCACATTAAAAAAATATTTTAGGCTGAGCTGTGCGCCATGAGAAAGCAACTCTGTTTTCACCTCTTCATCAGTCGTGAATCTTCGTCCATGTAGGTATTCTTTCCACATAATATAAGTCTGTCACTCATTTATCCAACAAGATCAGGTCACACTCTTTCAATGCTGTCATCAGTTGTGGACTGTCGTCCAGCCCTTTATTCTCCTGATACTTTTGAGATTCTCTCTGAATTTCTCTATACATTCATGCAATGATAATATTTTGCTATAAAACAGTTTCTAGGGCTGCAGTCACAAATGGACTGATGCAAGACATGCAATAACTGACGAAACAGTGATATTGTATGGAAAGTGCTGATAAGTCATCCTAATATACACTGTGTTCCAAATTATTATGCAAATTGGATTTAAGTGTCTTAAAGATTTAATTGTTTTGTTTTTCAAATAAACTCGTGGATGGTATTGTCTCAGGGCTCAATGGATCACTGAAATCAATCTTAAACACATGTGATAATTAGTTTTCCAGGTGATTCTAATTAAAGGAAAACTACTCAAAAATGATGTTCCACATTATTATGCAGGTCACAGGTTTCAAGCAATATGGGAAATAAAAAGGATCTCTCTGCTGCTGAAAAGCGTTAAATAGTGCAATGCCTTGGACAAGGTATGAAAAAATTAGATATTTCACGAACACGTAAGAGTGATGATCATACTCTGATGAGATTTGTGACTGAAACAGAGCACAGACAGAGTTCATGCAAATAAAGGCATAATGTGGAAGTTTTCTGGCAGACAAATTCATTGGATTAAGATAGCAGCTGCCAAAATACCATTACAAAGCAGCAAACAGTTATTTGAAGCTGCTGGTGCGTCTGGAGTCCCTCGAATCTCAAGGTGTAGGATCCTTCAAAGGCTTGCTGTGGTGCATAAACCTACTATTCGGCCACTCCTAAACAGTGTTCACAAGCAGAAACGGTTGCAGTGGGCCCAGACATACATGAAGACTAATTTTCAAACAGTCTTGTTTACTGATGAGTGTCGAGCAACTCTGGATGGTCCAGATGGTTGGAGTAGTGGATGGTTGGTGGATGGCCACCATGTCCCATCAAGGCTGCGACGTCAGCAAGGAGGTGGAGGAGTCATGTTTTGGGCTGGAATCATGGGGAACCAGCTGGTAGGGCCCTTTAAGGTTCCTGAAGTTGTGAAAATGACCTCAGCAAAGTAAATTGAGTTTCTGACTGACAACTATCTTCCATGGTCTAAAAAGCAGAAACGTGCCTTCAGGAACAAAATCATCTTCATGCATGACAATGAATACCTCTGAGTAATTGGCTGCTATGGGCATAAAAGGACAAACTCATGGTGTGGCCACCATCTTCCCCTAACCTCAACCCTATAGAGAACCTTTGGAGTATCATCAAACAAAAGATCTATGAGGGTGGGAGGCAGTTCACATCAAAACAGCAGCTCTGGGAGGCTATTCTGACTTCATGCAAAGAAATACAAGCAGAAACTCCATAAACTCACAAGTTCAATGGATGTAAGAATTGTGAAGGTGATATCAAAGAAGGGTTCCTATGTTAACATGTAACTTGGCCTGTTAGGAAAATGAGCATTTTCAGTTCTTTAAAACATATCAAATGTTTAGAAATACTACTGTGCCTAATAATTTGGAACAGTGCATTTTGAGTTTTTATTCATTTTGGAGATTATACTGTTATCATTGGGAGGTTTCTTCAATAAAATTCGATGTATACTCTAACGGGTGATGACTTTTATTAGACTGACTGTCATTTGCACTGACCATTTAGGAAAATCCGAGAAAAATGTCACTTGCATAATAATTTGGAACATAGTGTATATTTTCTACTTCGCTGGTGTCTTATTGGTCAATTGTTTATTTAATACCCCTATCACTATTCCATATATACAGGGCCGTATTTAGAGTTTCTGCTGCCCTAGGCACTTTTAGCGCTGCCTCCCCCCATTGGTGAGTATGACACTATCGGCAGTGACTTTAGCAAGAATCGCTGATGTGAAAGTCGCCTTTTGCAGCAGATCGGGAAGTTTTTCTGCATGTGCCGCGTAACGGATTACTTACGGCAACACTGCGTTCGGCCTCATTCATTCCTTATGGTATTTGTGGCACTTGCCATGATCTGGCAAATACGGTACCATACCTCCCAACTTTTCAAGAAGGGAAGGAGGTATAAAGTGTGCGGCGCGCTACGCGCGCCGCGGCAAATTTTAGGCCACTCCTCTGACCACACCCATTTCACAACTAGTCACACCCATATCCACGTCCCAACCACAGCCATTTAGCACTGCTGATCACATTGTTTTATATACAATAATTATGAACGAAAAAATATGGCCACAGTGCTCCATACTGTATAATGGCCACACATGATGCTCCATACTGTATAATGGCCACACATGATGCTCCATACTGTATAATGACCACACATGATGCTCAATACTGTATAATGGCCACACATGATGCTCAATACAGTATAACGGCCACACATGATGCTCCATACTGTATAATGGCCACACATGATGCTCAATACTGTATAATGGCCACACATGATGCTCAATACTGTATAACGGCCACACACAGTTCTCCATGATACTGTATAATGGTCACAGTGCTCCATACTGTATAACGGCCATACATGATGCTCCATATTGTATAATGGCCACACATGATGCTCAATACTGTACAACGGCCACACAGTTCTCCATGATACTGTATAATGACCCCCCCTCCTGTATGCATGGCTCATATTCACCCCCTGTATGCATGGCTCACACTCCCCACCCCCCCGTGTGCATGGCTCATATTCACCCCCCCCGTATGCATGGCTCATATACACCCCCCCTGTATGCATGGCTCATATTCATCCCCCCCGTGTGCATGGCTCATATTCATCCCCCCCCTGTATGCATGGCTCATATTCACCCCCCCCCCCGTGTGCATGGCTCATATTCATCCCCCCCCGTGTGCATGGCTCATATACACCCCCCTGTATGCATGGCTCATATACACCCCCCCTGTATGCATGGCTCATGTACACCCCCCCACGTGTCCATGGCTCACATTCACCCCCCTGTATGCATGGCTCATATTCACCCCCCCTGTATGCATGGCTCATATTCACCACCCCCCCGTATACATGGCTTATATTCACCCGGGGTGAATATGAGCCATGTATACGGGGGGGGGGGTGAATATGAGCCATGCATACAGGGGGGGTGAATCACCCACCCTGTATGCATGGCTCATATTCACCCCCCCTGTATGCATGGCTCATATTCACCCCCCCTGTATGCATGGCTCACATTCACCCCCCCCCTGTATGCATGGGTCATATACACCCCCCCGTATGCATGGCTCATATACACCCCCCCTGTATGCATGGGTCATATACACCCCCCCGTATGCATGGCTCATATACACCCCCCCCTGTATGCATGGGTCATCTCTCCACCCCTCCCTCTGTATGCATGGCTCATATTCCACCCCCCCTGTATGCATGGCTGATGGCCCATCAGCCATGCATACAGGGGGGGTGGAATATGAGCCATGCATATGGCTCATATATTCCCCCGTAGGACCAGGTATATACCGTGCCCTGGCATACACAGGACTTGGATGGCGTGCGGGGAGTTTGCCAGTCAGCCGGATCGGGACCCGCTCGGCTCTGCTATATCTGCGCAGCACTCACCTTCATGTCGTGCGGGTTCCGGTCCGGCTGACTGTCATAAGATTTATCCGGCGTCAGCATCGGGGCAGAGGAGCAGTTGAACTCGTCCATGAAGATGCGAGCGTCGGCTTCCTCCTTAGGGTGAGACCCCGCGACTGCTCCGAGCTGTGGCGCGAGAAGACACTTCCTGGCTGGATGGTGCACCTGCTCTCCGCGCCCCCCTCCTACCCGGAGTCGGGGGGCGGGAGGTGGGGGGTCGGTCGCTTGTGACCTGGGACTAAAAAAAAACAAAAAAAAAAGAAAAAACCCTTGCTCAGGTGCCGCCCCCCCGCAATGTCGCCGCCCTAGGCACGTGCCCTCGAGTGCCTAGTGGTAAATACGGCCCTGCATATATAGCATGTTCAAACTCATAAGGGGTGTACATATCATTTATTTTTCTTCCTTTCTTTTTTCTTTTTGTTTAATAGTTACCATTTAAGATGTGCAGCAGTTCAAAAAGTTGCTCTATGGCGCCATAGAAGCTAGGCGCTTGTGCTTGCTGGCAGTACCCCGTAGACTGTCTTTTTGAGTGGTCGGCGCGTTATCAGGAGCCAGAACCCTGCCAATCTACTGCACATCTTTGTACCTATCATTGAAACAAAATTTAAATGATAGGTCTTTGAGTCATAACATTATTTTAGATGTTGTAAGCAGGTATCATAGAATCATAAAATGTTAGAGTTGGAAGGGAATTTCACGGTTATCATGTCCAACCCTCTGCTCAATGCATGATTCACTAAACCATCTCAGACAGATGTCTCTCCGGCCTCTGTTTGAAGAGTTCCATTGAAGGATAACTCACTAACTCGCGTGGCAGCCTGTTCCACTTATTGATCACCCTCACTGTCAAAAAGGTTTTTTTTCCATTGTCTAATCTGTATCTCCCTTTCAGTTTCATTCTATTGCTTCTCATGTTTCCTTGTGCAAAGGAAAATAAGGATGATCTCTCTACACTGAGACATCCCTTCAGATATTTGTAGACGGCTATAAAATCTCCTCTTAGCCTTTTTTTTGTAAGCTAAACATTACCAGATCCTTTAACAGTTCCTCATAGGACATACTTTGCAGTCTGCCCACCTTCCTGGTAGGTCTTCTCTGAACTTGCTCCAGTTTTTCAATGTCTTATTTAAAATGTGGTGCCCAGAACTGGACACAGTATTCCAGATGAGGTCTGACCAAAGAGGAGTAGAGGGGGGATAATTAATTAACATGATCAAGACTCTATGCTTCTCTTAATACATCCTTGAACTGTGTTTGCCTCTTTTGCTGCTGCATCACACTGTTGACTCATGTGCAGTCTGTGATCTATTAGTATACCAAAGCCTATTTGACACGTGCTGTTGCTTAGTTCTATTCCTCCCATTTGGTAGTTGCAATTTTTGTTCTTGCCCAGATGTAGAATCTTGCATTTCTCCCTGTTAAATACCATTCTATTAGTCCCTGCCCTTTGTTCAAGCTAATCTGAATCCTTTCTCTGTATTCTTTAGTGTTTGCTACCCTTCTTAGCTTTGAATCGTCTGCAAATTTGGTTAGTTTACCTTTTATTCCCTTATCTAGATAATTTATAAAAATGTTGAACAACATTTGGACCAGGACAAAGTGTTGTGGTGTTCCACTTCAAATGCTCTTCCAATTGGATGTGAAACCATTTATCACCATTCTTGGACTACGATCACCGAGCCAGTTATGGATCCACCTAACCGTAGCCTTGTCAATCGTATACTTGGTCACTTTTTCAATAAGGATACTATGAAATATATTATCAAATGCTTTGCTGAAGTCAAGATATAGCATTTCTGCTGCATTTCCCTAACCCACCAAGTCAGTGAGTCAATCATAGAAGGAATTTAGATTAGTCTATCATGACTTGTGTGCTACAAAATCATGTTGGGTCTAGTTACTTACTGCATTCTTATCCAAGTACTTACATACATGTTGTTCAATAATTTGTTCAAAGAAATTTCCTATTGAAGAAGTATGGCTCACTGCCCAGTAATTTCCTGGCTCCATCTTCTTTCCTTTTTTGAAGATGGGGCAACATTTGCCCTTCTCCAATCTTCTGGGACTTATCCTGTTCTCCAGGATTTTTCAAAGATTCTGGCTAGTGTTTTTCATATACAGTATTGTATAGTTTTATTAGATATGGATTTTTAAATTAAAAAAAATGAAATGACGCTGAAAGTTAAGAAAACTAGGGCAGAGTATAGGGTATATGCCGCAAATGCAGCATACACTGTGTGCAGAATTATTAGGCAAGTTGTATTTTAGAGGATTATTTTTATTATTGATCAACAACTATGTTCTCAATCAACCCAAAAGACTCATAAATATCAAAGCTTAATATTTTTGGAAGTTGGAGTGTTTTTTGTTTTTTTTTTTAATTTGGCTATCTTAGGAGGATATCTGTTTGTGCAGGTAACTATTACTGTTCAGAATTATTAGGCAACTTAACAAAATACAAATATATTTCCATCTCACTTGTTTATTTTCACCAGGTAAACCAATATAACTGCACAACATTTAGAAATGAACATTTCTGACATGCAAAAACAAAATCCCCCAAAATTAGTGACCAATATAGCCACCTTTCTTTATGATGACACTCAACAGCCTTCCATCAATAGATTCTGCCAGTTGCTTGATCTGTTTACGATCAACATTGCATGCAGCAGCCACCACTGCCTCCCAGACACTGTTCCAAGAGGTGTACTGGTTTCCCTCCCTGTAGATCTCACATTTTATGAGGGACCACAGGTTCTCTATGGGGTTCAGATCAGGTGAACAAGGGGGCCATGTCATTATTTTTTCTTCTTTGAGACCTTTACTGGCCAGCCACGCTGTGGAGTAGTTGGAAGCATGTGATGGAGCATTGTCCTGCATGAAAATCATGTTTTTCTTGAACGATACTGACTTCTTCCTAACCACTGCTTGAAGAAGTTGTCTTCCAGAAACTGGCAGTAGGTCTGGGAGTTGAGCTTCACTCCATCCTCAACCCGAAAAGGTCCCACAAGTTCATATTTGATGATACCAGCCCATACTAGTACCCCACCTCCACCTTGCTGGTGTCTGAGTCGGAGTGGAGCTCTCTGCCCTTTACTGATCCAGCCTCTGGCCCATCCATCTGGCCCATCAGGAGTCACTCTCATTTCATCAGTCCATAAAACCTTTGAAAAGTCAGTCTTAAGATATTTCTTGGCCCAGTCTTGACGTTTTATCTCATGTTTCTTGTTCAAAGGTGGTCGTTTTCCAGCCTTCCTTACTTTGGCCATGTCCCTGAGTATCGCACACCTTGTGCTTTTTATTACTCCAGTAACATTGTTGCTCTGAAATATGGCAAAACTGGTGGCAAATGACATCTTGTCAGCTTCACGCTTGATTTTCCTCAATTCACGGGCAGTTATTTTGCACCTTTTTTGCCCAACATGCTTCTTGCAACCCTGTTGGCTATTTGCCATGAAACGCTTGATTGTTCGGTGATCACGCTTCAAAAGTTTGGCAATTTCAAGACTGCTGCATCCCTCTGCAAGACATCTTTCAATTTGGGACTTTTCAGAGCCCGTCAAATCTCTCTTCTGACCCATTTTGCCGAAGCAAAGGAAGTTGCCTAATAATTAAGCACACCTTATATAGGGTTTTGATGTCATTAGACAACACCCCTCCTCATTACAGAGATGCACATCACCTGATTTACTTAATTGGTAGTTGGCTCTCAAGCCTGAACAGCTTGGAGTAGGACAACATGTAAAAAAAGTATCATGTGATCAAAATACAACTTGCCTAATAATTCTGCACACAGTGTAGATAAGGTGCAGATAAGGCAACCATCCTGTGATTTATCATCATACCTAACAGACCAGACATTCAGCATCTCCCACTCACACACCACCTCCTCACCTCGCCCCCTATCTGTCGGAGTCCCACAAGGTTTAGTCGTAGGGCCCCTACTCTTCTCCATTTACACCTTTGGCCTGGGACAGCTCATAGAATCTCATGGCTTTCAGTATCACCTCTATGCTGATGACACACAGATCTACATCTCTGGACCAGATATCACCTCCCTACTAACCAGAATCCCTCAATGTCTGTCCACTATTTCATCCTTCTTCTCCGCTAGATTTCTGAAACTTAACATGGACAAAACAGAATTCATCATCTTTCCCCCATCTCACGCGACCCCCCCAACGAACCTATCCATTACAGTAAATGGCTGCCCACTCTCCCTAGTCCCACAAGCTCGCTGCCTCGGGGTAATCCTTGACGCTGATCTCTCCTTCAAACCACATATCCAAGCCCTTTCCACTTCCTGCCGACTTAAACTCAAAAATATTTCACGAATCCGTACATTCCTCAACCAAGAATCTGCAAAAACCCTAGTCCATGCCCTCATCAGCTCTCACCTTGACTACTGCAACCTCCTGCTCTGTGGCCTCCCCTCTAACACTCTCGCACCCCTCCAATCTATTCTAAACTCTGCTGCCCGACTAATCCACCTGTCTCCCCGCTATTCCCCAGCCTCTCCCCTCTGTCAATCCCTTCACTGGCTC
This sequence comes from Ranitomeya variabilis, assembly GCF_051348905.1. NCBI lineage: Eukaryota > Metazoa > Chordata > Amphibia > Anura > Dendrobatidae > Ranitomeya > Ranitomeya variabilis. The sequence goes on along the minus strand of NC_135237.1, from coordinate 382,511,331 downwards.
CCCATTGCCCAGAGACTCCAGTACAAGTCCCTAACCATGACGTACAAAGCCATACACAACCTGTCTCCTCCATACATCTGTGACCTCGTCTCCCGGTACTTACCTACACGCAACCTCCGATCCTCACAGGATCTCCTTCTCTACTCCCCTCTTATCTCCTCTTCCCACAATCGTATACAAGATTTATCTCGCGTATCACCCATACTTTGGAACCCTCTACCGCAACACATCAGACTCTCACCTACCATCGAAACCTTCAAAAAGAGCCTGAAGACCCACCTCTTCCGACAAGCCTACAACCTGCAGTAACCACCGATTGACCAAACCACTGCATGACCAGCTCTATCCTCGCCTACTGTATTCTCACCCATCCCTTGTAGACTGTGAGCCTTCGCTGGCAGGGTCCTCGCTCCTCCTGTACCAGTTATGACTTGTATTGTTTAAGATTATTGTACTTGTTTTTATTATGTATACCCCTCCTCACATGTAAAGCGCCATGGAATAAATGGCGCTATAACAATAAATAATAATAATAATTTACATAATTCCAAAACTTTTCCTTCTTGCTGTTGCAATTTCATTGTTGATCAGTTTGTACTGGAAAATTAAATCCTCTTCTATTTCTCTTTGCCTCATATGCAAAGGCATTGCAGTAGCTTAGGTATCCAGGGTTATGACCATTCATATAGAGAGTGAGTCAACGTAACCATGGATATCTAAGCTACTGCAATGCTTGGCACATGGGGCAAGTGACATAGCGAATCAGAAGAACTATACTACATTTCTAATTAAAGGTATTTGCTAATATTATTATTACACCTACTATATATTGGGATATGATCTTGGAGATGGGAATGCCTTTTAATGCCTCTGTGTCTGGACAGATGATTTCTCCTGTGACTCATACACAAGAAAAGAGGTTGCTGATTTTAGCAGCTTTAGAATGTCCTTTAAGTGGCTTTTTCGCCCAAATTTAACCTGTTATGACAAATAATAGCAGCAGTGGTGTGTAGCCATATGCGTATTACTGTCTTTAGGACAGGACTGCCATATCATACATATACTTCACAAATTAAACCAGAAGCCAACATTCTCTAGCTAAAAAGTTGGTGAAGTCTTACTAAAATATTTCGATCTGTTTTCGCCATTAGCAAAGAGTAATAAGTGGTTCATGTATCCGGATGATGTCACTTACGATCCACATAAGAACAATCTTAACAACTACCTCATAATCTCAGGCACGTTAGAGAAGATATTTCAGACTATGACTGAGTGAAGTTCTGGCCAAGTGAAATATGGATTCCTAAGCTGAAAAGTATTAAAAGTGATGTCCCAAAAATATTCCTCTTTTTACATGCTTATAGCATGCATGTTTCTTATATGTGGAAGCACAATCAAGCTAATATGACGAGTGAGTCAGTGCTGGAAAAGTAAAACTAATTTTGCCTTCACTCACATGAGCTATAGTAGGAGGAAGCTTTATTGTCCCTGGGAAGGTGATAAGGTAGAGTAATTGTATATTATACTGTCCTGGAACATCTGCCTGAAGACTGTTGGAGCAATTCATCTATCATGGACCGTACAGCATTTTTTGTCTTTCTGCTTTAACCCATCCCCACTGCTGGCCTGCATGAAGGTTTTGATAGGGACTGTGCCTGGGCTGGGGCTCACATTAATCAGTCCCCTTGTTCAACACTCCAGCTGACATAATTACAACCTGCGCACAGCAGTTATTCAAGTCGAGTCCTTGTCACTCGTGCTACGAAACTACACAGCTCAGATCCCCAAGGAGATTGCCTTATCACACCGAACAAGGGCTCACAGGAGTTGAAGAGAATAGAAATGGGAAAATGTCTTCTGGGAGTACTATATATTCCTTTTAAATAAGACATTTGAGAGACTTACAGGGGACAAAGAAGAGCAGTGCAAGGCCCCAAAAAATAGCATATTCCTATTAGTCTGAGCATTTTTGTGGTTTGAAATATAAAGTCAACCTGATAAAGCTTTTTTTTCAATGTTAAAAAAATATTATATTGCTGTAAAGATCTTAAACTGCCGTCAATGTTTAAAATAATGCCTAATATTAGTTTTGCATATACCTGTATTGTGTTTGTGGAACTATTAAAAGGAGGGAGTGAAATTATGAAATGCCAAAAGTAAGAATAGGGGTATGTGCACACAACGTCTTTTTTCAGGCAGTCAACCTCGTCAGGTTTTCTGAAAGGAAGATGCTCCAAGACACGCTGCCATTCTTTTCTTCATTTTTTGGGGGGGAGTGGAGGGGTGTAGGGTCACTTAATTATTGAACAATTAAACGTTAAGTCTTCATGTACGAGCGGCATTCATTAAAGATTTCCCCTGACTCACTTCCTGTGGACTGAGAGCAATGAAACTTGGCACAGTTATTAGTCCATCTCTACATAGGTGCCGCCTAGGGACGCACACTTCTCCCATCTCTTTAAGCAACTGTAAACATCTTGCTTGTAGAAGTCGACAGGTTTCTACAAAAGCCACAGTGTCCCTTCGGAAATCAGAGTCTCATCATCTGGAAAATGCTTGCCCTTCAAAAATAACTTAATTGTTGGAAGTCCGATAGTGTGAGGTCAGGTGAATAAGAGGGATGCGGTAGAATTTCAAAGCCACAGGAGCATGCGTCCACTTGGGTAACATGTCAGTTGTGAACTGGTGCATTGTCTTGCAAAAGGCGGACAACTTTGGTTTGCATTCCACATCTCTTGGTTTTGATGGCCTCCTGCAATTGCCCCAGTGTTGATGGTAGCCTTTGTTAGGAAATCTATCAATACTACTGTGTGCTGGTTCCAAAATACTGTGAGCATGACCTTGCATGCCGAGGGTTGGGCGCGTGCCTTCTTTGGAGGCGGTGAGTCATGATGCTTCCATTGGATAGACTGGGACTTTAGTCTCAGGATCATAGTGATTGACCCAGCTTTCATCCTGTGTGATCAGTCTGTTGAAAAAGTCCCCCTGGTTTCCATGGCACATCGTCAATAAAGCCTGAGAGGATTCGACTCGTTCCTGCTTCTGGAAAGGTGTGAGCAGCCAGGGAACCCAGCGAGTGGATACCTTATGCATGTGAAGATGGTCTTGGATGATTTGTTTCACTGACCCTACACTAATCTTGACATTTTGGGCTAGGTGGCGAATGGTTATGCGGTGATTTTCCAAAATGGCAGTCTCCACTTGCTGGATGGTGTGTTCATCAATAGCAGAGAGAGGTCGCCCTGGAATTGGAGGTGTTTGCACCGATGTCCAACCATATTTGAATTGACGATGCCAGTTCTTGACTACATCATGTGAAGGGGAATCATCACCGTTACCCTCTTTCATCTCATCAAACGTCTACTTTGGTGTGCGGCCTTTCAAGTAAAGGAACTTGATGACTGCTCTGTATTCCACTGGGTCCATTATCAAACCTCACACCACGTCAGCACCTGTAAAATCAAGACCGTTATTAGTGATGAGCTAGTGTACTCGTTGCTCGAGTTTTCCAGAGCATGCTCGGGTGACCTCCGAGTTTTTATGACTGCTCGGAGATTTAGTTTTTATTCTGGCAGCTGAATGATCTACAGCTATTAGCCAGGCTGAGTACATGTGGTGGTTGCCTGGTTGCTAGGGAATCCCCACATGGAATCAAGCAGACTAGTAGCTGTAAATCATTCAGCTGCCGGGATGAAAACTAAATCTCCAAGCAGTCATAAATACTCAGAGGTCACCTGAGCGTGCTCGGGAAAACCCGAGCAATGAGTACACTCGCTCATCACTAACCATTATCAATTCTGAGTTGCAAATTGGCACGTAACCTATAGAGACTTATAATCATTACACATGTGCAGTTTCAGCCTCCTGTGATAAATAGAAGTGGGTCAGGGGAAATCTTTAATGAACACCCCTCGTAACGCTCACATATTACTATTTTGATACTGCTATCACTCTGTGTCCTTGGCAAACGTGCACTTTTCCAACATGACAGATATATAATAAACACATATAAGGCCACTGTTGCATTTCTGAAGAGCAACAGAGTGAAAGTGATTCAGTGGCCAAGTATGTCTCCTGATATGAACCCAATTGAACTTCTATGGGGACTTATGAAGAGACAAGTTAGCATTAGTGATGGGTGGACCCATGGATGTTCAGGTCCATCAGGTTCAGCCAAATTTTATAAAAGTATGGTACAAATACCAGAACGATATCCGAATCTGGATCCCATTCAAATAAATGGGGGGGCCCGAACATCAGACAGTTACCTCGCGGTCATCTTTGTGACAGCGTAGGAAACATCAGCTCTGAACAGCGGTAACTTTATAGTTACATTCTCACGTTCAGGATTTGCTGTGGTTTTGATGCTGCAGAATATCTGCAGCATTTCCGTACCTATTATGCAAATTAGTGGACACGCATTTGTATTTTTTACACATGCGGATTTTCCTCATTAAAGCAAGTCTATGGAAAAAAAACTCATGCGTACTCGCAAGAGAAATTAGCCTGCCACAGATCTGAAAGACACCACATTTCAGTTTCCGAGGGTGATCCGCAGGTGCACATAGACGCACAGTAGACATGGGATTTCTAGAAATCCCATCCACCATTCTGTAACATCTGGCCGCTGCATTTTTCACACTGCATAAATACGCAGCATCAAAACTGGATCAAATCCTAAACGTGGGAACGTACCCTACATGTTACCACCGGTCACAGCGATGTGGTTCCCATGCTGTCACACAGATGAGAGCGTGTGAGCCAGCAGCTGTGACTGGTGGTAAAATGGTTACCGCCGGTCAGGTGTCAGTGGATGAGAGTATTCACCTGCTGGTGCCTGTCCATAATAATAAATATGTCAATGAGATAATTAGTGCAGTTCGAGTCTATTTTACTGTACACGTATTTAGCTAATAAAAGAAAAATGGCTTGGGGTCTCCCATATTTTTACTAACCAGCTGAGAGAAAGCAGAGAGCTTGGGGCTTGTGTTATTATTTTTTGAAGGCGTCCATATCCATAAAGGTTCTCAGCCTATTAATATCAACTCACAGCTGTCTGCATAGTCTTTACATGGGGTCCCCCCTATATTTAATAACTAGCAAAGGCTAAACAGTCAGCTGTGGGCTGATATTAATAGATGGAAATCGGACCCCTCCCAGACTAAAAACACCAGCCCTCAGTCAGCCGCCCCAGAAATGGTGCATCCATTAGATGACAATTTTGGCTCTTAACCTTGGCTCTTAAAGGGAAGGTGCCACCAGTTTTCTTGTAGTTTGTTTTTTTGTGAAATTAAGCTTAAAATAGTAAATAAAATGTATTAATGCAATGTTTGCACTGTTTGCAAACATTTCTATATGAAAAATATTATATATTTTCTTACAAATATATATATTGACCACTAGGGCGAGCATTTTCCGTTTTAGACCTCAAGCAGCTATAGTGAGACTTACCAGCTTTACTGTTAGCTGGAAAATCTGGGCAGTAACTGCTGACATCAGCATTTCCCTCCATTTTTGGGAGGTCTAATATCCCTGGGGCAGAATGAAGAGCAGCATCACAGGGCAGAGCCATTTTGTGTGTGACTGCCCTGTGATCTGCTATCACCAGCAGTTAATGCATCAGAAGTACAGTTACATTGTTTATGTGGTGTGTATGGAGCAGCATTGTCTGTGCAGAGCTGTCTGTGACTCATCCCTCAGTAAGATAAGAAGGAGCTCCAGGTCTGCAGTGAATGGCCAGGCATTGTGGAGGGAGGGGAGACATACATTGTATGGCTGAGAGAGGTGTCAGGTGTCACCTCTCTCTGCAGGCTGTGAATGCAGCTTAATGGAGTGAATGGAGCTCCTGTGATAGAGAGTAAGTGGAGCTGGGCAGAGAGCACTGGGCTATAATAAAATGGCTGCTAGTCACACCTACAGCAGTGAGTTGTGCAGCCCACAGAGGCGTGCCCAGCTTACTGCTAACGCCTCTCCAATGTTATAGATAGGGTCCTCGCCGGTCTATTATCTCCTATGTCCATGGGGTGCTGTAAAATGACACTGTTAGTGTCGTGAACTGCTGTGAAACCAAGATGTCAGCCCCCAGTTCCTTCTTTAAACACATATAACACAGGAAATCTGTTTCACATGCATTTAAAACTTGGTTATAGCAGCATGTTATGCTACATTACAGTGATTTATTAATGATCTACAAACGCGGTACCTTACCTTTAACCTTGGCTCTTCTTACTTGCCCTAGTGCCCTAGTGCGTTCCAAGGTCAAGTAATGGTTTTGGGTTTGTTGTCAGCTTTGTAATGTCAGCTGACATCAAGTCAAGGGGTTAGTAATGGAGAGGTGTCTATAAGATACCCCCGTTACTTTCAGCTTTAACTGCTTTGGTTATCAAGAATAGATGAGATGCCACATCTTTTTTTATTATTATTTATTTTTTGTTTTACACAGTGCGCAGCCAATCACAACCATGTCATTACTTGACATGGCTGTGATGGGGCCGGAAGTGCCCACACAGGAAAAGCTGCACCCTTTCAACAAGCTTTGTTTAGGCTGCCAAACCCGAACAGTAATACAGACCACAGACTTCAGGGAGAAGTCTATGTTCAGGGTCCGTGCACGGACAGTAGGTGTCCGGTACAGAAACCTAATTTTACCGTTTGTGTTCTCCCATCTCTAGTTATCATCACTCTCCTTCCAGGATCCAGGCTCTAGAAGAAGTACCGTATTTTCCGGCGTATAAGACGACTGGGCGTATAAGACGACCCCCAAATTTTCCAGTTAAAATATAGAGTTTGGGATATACTCGCTGTATAAGTCGGGGGTCATCTCATATGCCTGGAGTCGTCTTATACGGCATGTGCCGATGGCTGCATATGGTACGGGGAGCTGTCCCAATGACTAGATGCCTCATCGGGAAGGTGTAAGTGAATCAAGCCCGCCCTTGTATTCTATTACCTCCTTCACTTTCATCCGTCTGGCCCGCCCTTCTCTGCCTCCCAAATCTCACGGGGATGGAAGTGTAGCGGCACATGCGTGCCTGCGCCGCTTCACTTCCATCCCTGCGAGTTTTGAAAGGCAGAGAAGGGCGGGCCAGACGGGTGCAAGAGAAGGAACCACTTCACTTCCATCCTCATGAGATTTGAGCAGCATAGAAGGGCTGGCCAGATGGGTGAAAGAAGAAGGTAATAGGATATATGGGCTGGCTTGATTCACTTACACCTTCCTGGTGAGGCACATCGTCATCGGGACCGCTCCCCGCACCATATGCGGCGACCGCAGAGCTCCGCACCCGCCGTATAAGATGACCCCCGACTTTTGAGAAGATTTTCAGGGTTTAAAAAGTCATCTTATACGCCGGAAAATACGGTAATTGAAGAATGAAAAAATATAGATGGAGTAATATATTGCCAACTTGTTCACTCTATACCTAGAAGACTTGGTACGATCCTTAAAAATCATGGAGATCGTACACAATAGTAGATGTAGTTGTTTTTAATGTGGGGTGTATTCATTTTTCGCATCAACTAATTTGAGTAAAATCGAAGATTTTGTTATGAAAGTTATATTATTAACCTTATTTTCATGCTAATGGTTAAAAAATGTTCTATGAATGTTCTATGAAGCGCAGTCTTGTCGAAATTATGGAAATTGTTCTTGTGTCCAGTGAGGTATTGATACAAATCTTACTTTTCATAGAGTATCTACTTATTTCTGCTGAGCAGTGTATGTTGGCAATACACCTTCTCTTTGTGTTGGTACCTCTCCAGATGCTGCCATAAAAACACCGATACACTGTGTTACCTATTGAAAGTGGTCTTAGGGTATATTTCCATGTAGCTGAATTGTTGCAGAAATGGCTGCGACCTTCCAATTAATCTGTATAGGGTTTGTAGAAATCCACACATTCAAAAGAATGGATCTTATTTTCAGTCACAAATGTTCCACATGTGAAGATGACCTCTTATTCATCAAATTTTCCACCCACTGGAGAACATTTCAGTATGATATTCTCTACTGTAAGTATTTTTGATTTTTCTGCCACTTCTGGCTATGCGTTGTCATCTCAAATCCATCAACTGACTCTAACAGTTATACGTGTTCCTTTACTAATAGAAATGTTGTTTGATATTTCACTCATTGATTTATCCCATAACTGTCTAAAAAAAAAATGCTGTGATATAACACACGTGAGATTACCTCCTTTCAGTTTTATTCAGTATTTATGTCTTTTGAAATCCATTCGGAAGGAGGAATTGAGTTTTGTAAGGTTGCTCACACCTTGGTATTTACCCTGCTGTAAATGGTGAAATCACATTGCTGATCCTCATTAAAGTAATTAATTACGGTCAGATTATTACAAAGCTTCAAAAAGCCACATAGCAGGAGAAATGTATCTTTAGATGATTTTGGGAGGTATAATTCGTATTTCTAATACATTCTCAGGAAAAGTCAGTCTTTAAACTGATTATTCTAAATCAGTCTAAAGATTGCTTTCAAATCCCGCCAAGGACAACATCTGCAAGGAGTTTGTATGATCTCTCCATGCTTTTGTGGATTTCTTTTGAGTTCACTAAGCTCTACTGCATTGCAACAATATTACGACCCTGTCTGCCTGCGAGATGGAAGCTGGAAATGAGAGGAACGTGCAAATGTGTCCGGTGAAAACACACGCAGCTGTGCAGTGAGATCAGGAGAGCAGAGAGCGGCCATTACACATCACACTGGTAACCATTACACATCACACTGGTAACCATTACACATCACACTGGTAACTCCACCTTTCATATAAAACAAGCTCTGGAGGCACAGTTATCTTCCAGGCAGCATCCTCTGCAGAGCGTAGAAGAGGTAATTTAAATAAAGTGATAAAACATGATTTCTCAACAATTGGACATCTTATATGAGGCATACAGTAGGACTTTTATCAGCAATCTATATCCTGAATTGCTAAGAAAAGGACAACATGCAGTCATAGAATCCAATATAAATAACATTTTATTCAAAATAGGAATAAGAAAACCAAACAGACAGTGTACAGTAGGGCTAAAAGATGACACAGAATGCCAAAAGGCAGCATGTAAAAACAGCCCAAGGTACGACAATCCCTACTACCAGTCCACATATGGGGTGGTTCGGTGTCCCTGTGCTGGCCCAGATCCTCGTCATTAGGTGATGTGCACACTTATATATTGTGTATATGTGTTTACAGCCAAAGTACTGATCGCCGCCTATGGGATGTAGATATAGATGTTGGCGGTACTAGTTGCTAATTGTTAACCTATGCATGTTGCACTTTAATACTCACTAATGAGCTGTATGTGGACTGGTAGTAGGGATTGCCGTGCCTTGGGCTGTTTTTACATGCTGCCTTTTGGCATTCGGTGTCATCTTTTATCCATGTGCACACCACCAGTAAATTATGCCCTGTTATTGCCACATCATGTGTACCTGAATTGTTATTAAGTGCAGCTCATACCTACTTTACAGCAGCAACATTGAATTTACAGTATCCATAGCATGTAACCCCTTGTTGACTAAATATGACATGCAGGTGTTGACTGGGGCTGAAATTCATCCCTGGCATTTGAAATCACACAGGCCCATGTTGTCTCTGTCCCCAAGCACCAGATGGGATATATTACTAATATTACCCTGGATGGAGGTAAGCAAGATTTACTACAAGACCAATATTTCTAATGATACCTTTGACTGCTGGGGTAAGTGATGGAGTCAGTGACTTTGTGCTCTGTCACAACTCTTAACTGTATGGGTATCTTGAGCACACCCTTTCTGTTAGCAACGTAGCAGTCAAGGCAGCCCATGACCAGACAGGCCCTTCTGGCATTTGCCAGATGGCCAGTCCGGCCCTGATGACATGTATCTTCATTACAGTCTATGTTAGTACAGGTTTAGTGTTTTGTGATTGCTAGCAAGCGGAGGATGCCACGTTGGAGAGCACTGCTGCTCCAGGAATCTTTCCTATTTGCTCTTAGCAGGTTTGCCTACAACAACCACGCTGAACTAATTTTGATATATGATCGTGCAGCGATTATAATTCCCGTTACCGGCTTTTATTTAATAACCTCCTGTAACTGATGAAGATCACAATTGACCGAAACGTTTTCCTGTATTTACTACAATAAATTTTTCCTGCTGCATCTTACCTAAAGTTGAGTGCTAGGTCTCTTACTATTAATTTAAGTGTGACAGACATGCTAAAGAATAGGAAATCAGGAAGGGGGCAAGCACTTTTTTGCACCACTGTATGTAATCCATGTGCAGTACGTATTGTCATCTGTGCTACCGGGAAAAAAAAGGACATGTGCACAGCCCCATAGATTATAATGGGTGTGTGTATCTCCAGAACTGACGTCACACTTACCGTAAACACGGTATGTGAAGGAGGTCTTAGAAAGTATCAAATTGTTGAATTGGACACGTATTTGAGAGTTTTCATGAACAGCTACCAAATATATAATCAACTCTGAGGCTATATTTACAAATCTGTGTGAATTGTCCGTGTGTTATCCAATTTTTTGGTCTCATGGATCCGTTACTTAGTTACTAATTTGAATGTAATTTGAATTAAAAAATTTACAAATTTTCAGGTCTGTTTTATTGGCTTAAAATGAGAATAAATCTATCTCTTTAGAGGAAAAACATGAATGCAATATTGATGAAAGTAGCATTCAACGATGCTGATACCTGAGAAAAAAGTGGTCCAATTTCTCACAGATGTGCGAATATAGCCTTAGAATCAACTCCAGACTTTTTTTTTCTTATTCCTTTTTTTCACAGCTTATCATTTTTAGACTAAAAGCTGATTCCATTTGATATATATAATATATATATTATTACATGTATAATGTATATATTCTTAAGACGATCTAACACTGAAGTCTAACCCTTAAGTAATCCATAACATAAAATATATTCAGAATAAAGCAATAATTCATATTTTGGATAAAACAAATATTAAAGTAAAATGTGCCCATCTCACACACTGTTTTCTGGATAACACAGGCACCACTGGGAGACTGCCAGTTCTTAAAACTTTTTTGTTTTGTTTTGCTTGACATAGAAAAATGACCACCTGCTTCTTTTTGACAGTGAACCAGTCATTAAGGAACAACTGATATTTGCAACAAAGAAATGTTCTCTACTTCTTGCCTTACGTGATTTAGGTGCCAGAAAAACACACACATTAAATGTTTTCAGTCTTATCCTTTTAACAATAATTTGCCAGGTAGATTTTTTTTATACAGTAAATCTATAAAATATGGTTCTCTAGACTAGATGATTTGGTTATCTAGATGAACTTCCATGTTTTATATTACTGGCCATCTTCTTTTAGAACATTTTTCAATGCAATTTTGGGTTGTTGTCTAAAAGAGGTTGCATTGTAATTCTGTTCTGAATGTACTAAAATTCTCATGAGGTCAGTGGTACCTGGCAGCTAAACAATTGGCTCTCGAATCTCTAACTTTCCGATGTCCCCAGCATGGCTTTTGATTAGCATCTGGCTAATCAGTACTCGGACATGTCTGCTCTTCGCCAGTCATTGCACTGGCTTCCCATTCATTATAGGATCCAATTCAAACTGCTTGTTCTCACCCTGAAAGCTCTCCACAGTGCGGCACCCCCCTGCATCCTTAATTTCTGTTTATTGGCTTACCTGCTCGCTATGCTCTGCAAGCGACTTTTGACTAACCTATGCACTAATCCGTACCTCCCACTCCCGGCTCCAAGACTTTTTCCGGGTCACACCAATCCTCTGGAATGCTCTACCCCAAGAAATTAGGATTATCCTCAACTTACCACGTTCCCTAATTGAAGTGTGTGTGTATAGCCCATTCACTGTCTGAAAATAACCATCCATCAAAATCCACCGCAATCAATAGCACCACAAATACTGTCTGGTGACTAGCTCATACAGCCTTTATCCATCCCCCACTGCCTCAAGATGTCTGGACCATCATTGTAAATAATCCCCTGTACTGTCTCCCCACACCTCATTGTAGATTGTAAGCTTTTACGGACAGGGTTGTCATTATTTTGCTTTAATTGTATTATTTTGAACGTTGTTACTTATGACTTGTGTATGAACTGTTAAATTGTAAAGCGCTACAGAATATGTTGGCGCTATATAAATAATGATTGTTATTGCTTACTGTGCTTCACGCTGCATGGATGATGATGTGCCAACTTTGACAAATAAAAGGGCATGTTGGGGAATGCCGGAAGGTAAGAGATGATTTGCGGGATTCCAGTTTAGCCACCAGCTACCACTGATCTGGATGCTGGGCCAGAGTCCTGCGAATCGATCCGCTAATCTCTCTCTAGTCAGTGCCTTGAAAAAGTGTTCATACACCATGAACATTTCTACATTTTTTCACTTTACACCCATAAAATTAAGTTTTCATTGGGATTTTATGTGATATACTAACACTAAGTGGCAAGTATTTGTGAAGTGTAAAGGAAATGATACATGGTTTTCTAAATCTAAAAAAAAAATATTCTGAAAATTGTGATGTGCATTTGTATTCAGCCCCCTAGAGTCAATACTTTTTGTAGGACCACCTTTCTGCATTTAGTGTTGCAAGCCTCTTGGGGTATATCTATGCCAGCTTTGCAAATAAGCTCTAGCTTAGTGAGATTGGATGGAGAGTGCTCATGAACAGCAATTTTCAAGTCTTGCCACAGATTCTCATTGGGATTTAGGTCTGGACTTTGACTGAGCCATTCAAACACAAGAATATGCCTTTTAACTAAACCATTTTATTGTAGCTTTGGCAGTATGTTTAGGGTCATTGTCATGCTTAAAGGTGGATCAACACCCCGGTATAAAGTGCTCTCCAGCTTCTAATAGGTTTTCCTCCAGGATTGCCCTGTATTTAGCTTTATAAATTCTCACATCATCTGTGACCAGCTTCCTTTTCCCTGCTGAAGAAAAGCATCCCCACAGCATTATGCTGCCACCACCTTGCTTGACAGTGAGGTTGGTGTTCTTCTGGTGATGTGCAGTGTTACTTCTTCACCACACATAATGCTTGGCATTGAGCCCAAAAAGTTCTACTTTGGTCCCATCTGATCATATTGCCTTCTTCCACATGCCATGTAAGGGACATAGCTAGAATGTGATAGAAAATGCTCTGATCATATGAGACCGAAGAAGAATGTTTTGGGCTAATAGTAAAGTCGTGGGATAAATGATTGTACTGGTGTGGATTTAGGAAACGTACATCTGATCCAATAAGTCCACAGTGCGTGTTGATGTGACACATTGATTGGTAAATATCACAAAAATCACCTTATGTTATGCATAATTTTAATATTTCAACAAATATATTTCTATTTATCATTAGATCAAACTGCGCTGAAAATGTCCGCAAACACATTTTGCACACTGGCAAGCATGAAGGAGTAAAAATGTATAACTGTCCAAAGTGCAATTATGGGACTAATGCCCCAATGGAGTTTCGGAATCATTTAAAGGAACACCATTCAGACATTGAAAATCCAGACCTGGCATACCTTCATGCAGGTAGGCACTTGAAAATGTCTAATTTTCCTTTTTGTTAAATGTCAAATGTTTATTTTGGTGCTAGTCTTGTTTGTTCTTCTAACATAGTGAAACTTTACAGCAGAATATTACAAATACCAAATAATAAGATTTTCTGGAAGCTTTTTAACAGTTTCAATATGTCTTTCAAATAAAGCCTTTTCATTATCTTTTAAATTCTCTTCTATCCTCAATCTCTTCTCAGTAAGGTTATTTTAAAGCTATGCATATAGCTGTGCAAAAGTAAGGCTTATGGCTAAGTACATAGGCTAAGGTTGGCAGCATTCGGACTTGTTATTGTAAAAAGCTGTCGGGCTACAGGAAAAAAATAGACGTGTATATTCTTTATGTCTAGAACTTTACTAGCAGTAATTCTTTGAGCTTTTCACACTGGCATTTCATATGCTAGTAGCTGTTTATAATGTTAAATATTAAGTAAACTCCAATGAAAACCATACATTCACATGACAAATCACACCTCAAATCATGATGTCACTGCTGTTACTTCTAGAAAATTAAAGGTCTATGCTCATGTTATTAAATTGGTATAGTTAGCATGAAAAATATAAGCACGTTTGCAATTGACTTCCTTTTTTATTTACTTTCATTCAACTGCCGTGAGATTTTATTTTACAGTTTGTTTCCAAGGATATCGTCCATCACATCTTGCCTGAGTATGCACAGTAGTTGCATTCTAGGCTGAGGAGTTAACTCCTGACAGCCCATCCACCTCTTTCCATTTCTTTAGATTTTTATACAGCAGATAGTTGCTCACCTCCCTCCTTCTTAGTCCTTGCTCCTTGCAGTCTTGCACAGCCCTCTTGCCCCCACCATCTCTGGAATGGCGCTGCTGCAGAAGGTGAGTTTACACTGTTTTTGTTTTAATTTTGCTCCTGGATTAAATAAGCTGGGGTTGTCCAGTAGTCACTGTATTAAGATAAGCCACTGACCAGAACTGTTACTCAAGGAGGAGTGTCCACCCTCCAAGCAATGAACAAGTGATAGAGACCTCACAGCTGTGTCCTGCTCGAGACAGATCTTGAGAAAACCCCTTTAAGTTATAAAGTATAAGGCAGAATATCCTCTGCTAGATAGCAGCATATAAATGACATAAGACTATTGGCCGTTATTCAGCTCTGCTACAATTTGCACCCTGCCTATGACTTGTGCTGCTGCACAGTCACAGTTCACTGCATCTCCTGTATTTTCCTGAACACTCAGTCTACATTTGTGAATAGTATATCTCCCACTGTTTGAAATGATCTTTATAAATATACTCTCTCCCTAGCCGTTCTCCTAGTCAAAGTATCATGAACATATTTTAGTCAGACCTACAGTGCAGACAGTGTTCTGGATAGCCAACATTTCAGGCATAAGCTGAACTGAAGGTAAAATCTACAATGGAATTGTTGATTTCTGCAAGACCTATCGCTTACAGTCTCTTCCAGTATGTTTTACTTAATTTCATTTATGTTTCATTCCTTTTTTGTTAAGGTTCCTTTACACTTTAGATAACAAATCGTCCACCAGCTAATTCTTCCTATGAGCACATACATATGAACACTTGGCTCAGCTGAGCGTTCATGTGCTCTCTGAGAGCAGAGTATGCCACCGCCAATCTAAACTGGCAGTGACTAATCTGCCTGCAGAACGATGGGGTTAACCTGATTGACTGGTTGACTGCCTGCTTAGTCAAATCAATGCAGGGCCTAGGGCAGCTCCGACAGATCACGAGATGCTCTTTGTAGCCATTTTCCACTCTTGCCGAGAGAGGAGGATCCTAAAGAAGCAACCCGTCATTATTAACTCTGAATTTCTTAAAGGGAAACTGTCAGCAGGTTTTTGCTATGGAATCTGAAAGCAGCATGATGTAGAAATCAGTGATGTATCATGTACTTGTCTTCTTGGTGCAGTTTTGATAAAATCCCTGTTTTCTCTGTTGCAGATGTAGCAGTGCTATGAATTCTGAGTGGTGTATAACCCCACCCAGAACTCTGATTGGTAGCTTCATGTGTACCTTATACATTGTCTGCAAGCTGCCATTTATTACACAGATTAGTTGGACTGTCTAGCACGTGATAACTAGTCCTGCAGTGTT
The DNA here is from genome assembly GCF_051348905.1 of Ranitomeya variabilis. Classification (NCBI taxonomy): domain Eukaryota; kingdom Metazoa; phylum Chordata; class Amphibia; order Anura; family Dendrobatidae; genus Ranitomeya; species Ranitomeya variabilis. Next base: position 382,495,677 of record NC_135237.1, on the reverse strand, counting down.
AATCTCATGCTGATAAAACTCTGATTGTATTGAAACTACAAGAAGTGGCTGAGAGAGTGACACATCCCTGGAATCAGGCTCTCTGCCCCTTCACTATGCTGTTCTCAGATTAAATACTCAAAACCTGCCCTTTAACAGGGCATTTGAAAAAATAGGCTTTTCCAATTTGATAACTCTTTTACGTTACTATGGACATTATACCTATTGGCATTTTGTGTTGTTTGTGCATGGAGGTTGTTACTACTTAGTTCCTTTGAATAACTACGAACATGTATGAGTCCTGTTATGCTCAGTGAGTGTGATTTATGTGTCAGACTTGGTGTAAGACTTATTACTATTTGCTGTTTGTATTATTCCTGTTTACTGACTGGAAAGAAGGATCTACACTAGATCATGACAGCTGTCAATTTGGAGATGTGCACAACATACCCTTATATCCATAAAATAAATCCGAGTTGAGAATTGGGACAGGTAGGCTTCTCGACCTTCTCTTTTCGTATACAGTAGAGCAAGGGGACTCGTACAGAAATATAGATATGCTAAGACAAAGCCGTGCCTGAAATAATCATATTATGGAAGAAAATGATTACGATGAATGATGTGCCTTGTTTGGAGTCCAAAATATTGCTGTATTTCATTATATTGTGCATTTTTGTGTCGGCACAAGTTCGAAGCCCTCCAAATGAACCTTCAGTGTATTCCTCAATGCCTGATAGAACCAGTGATTTAAGCACACCGTTCTCAGCCTTTTTTGTCAGCATTCGAAATGTTTCAAAGAGATTGACTCTTGTCACAGCTGTTGGTGTCAGACAGCCGCGGTATAAAGCGCATCAACATGATTGGCAGTTTATCATTCACGCTCCTTTGTAAGAAGCTTCACGTTTCGTCTGTGCCTTTCAATAAAACACCAACCGGTTTGAAAAGTGAAATCTATATTCAATTGAATCCCGAGCATTCACAGAACTTCCCTTGTAATTGAGAATCAGATATACATTTCTTCAAGCAGATGAATGAGTCAATCAAAGCCAAGTATTGTATATAGAAAGCAGCTGCATTATTGTCTGAATGGCTGTGTTGGTTCTAATTGCAGGCTGATCTTGTCATATTTTGTCAGTTGCGGCACCTCGTAAGTAAATGGGAGGCGGGGGAGTTGGGGAGTAAAAAAAGGTGACGTGCACACAGCACTACAGGTAGAAGTGAGGAGTCGCATGGTGTCTCGAAATGTTGAAGACTTTAACTCTGCTATAGTTAGTATTTATCACACAAGCGGTACAGCAATGTAATGTTGTCATAATAAACATATAGTTTGCAATTTTGGTGAATATAGTGTATCACCCTCCACCCTATTACTTTGCAAAATAAATAATTAAATATAAGTGATGCCATAGCCATGTTGATTGATTCAGCATCTATGAACTTTTTTTGCACCATGTAATGCAAAGTTATATATAAGGGTATTCAATCCGAACCACGCAAAGACCGGAATTGGCCACCGTATCAACTCCGATGGATTTTATGCTTTGGCTTATTCATCAAGGAAATACTTATGGAAAACACTAAGGCCCTATTTACGCTGGTCAATACTAGGGACTGAGCATTCCTAAAACTGATCGTTTCCAGAATATCAATTTCTCTAAACAGACCGGCAATCACCTGATGAGCGTATGAAATGATTTTTACATGAGCTTAAAACCATCGTTCTCAGCAGCACATATTTCCGTGTACAATATGTTCTAACCACACAGAACGATTGTCCTTACTATCTCTCTGTGTACATGAGCGTGCTGTCTGCCTGTCTAAACAGGATGACTGCTCATCCGCTTGGATCCATGTTGGACTGGGGAGCCAAGGGCTCACCAGTAACCAACTCCAGGGCCCCACTTTTCAGCTACATGCAAAAGTGACATTATCCTCAATCACAAAGTCATATAACAATGAACTGGGTAGACTGTTACATGACTATGATGCTGCCATTGTCTGTACATAGTAATTCATGTATATTGTCCTCATATAAGAGTGTGGAGGCCAACTCTGGCACAGAGGCCCCCCGGAGGATTCTCCCGTTCTCCTTTGGGCCAGTCCGAGCCTGGACTTGCTTATAGCTGACCAGTGGTTTTATAACTTTATTGAGCTGTGTGAATGAGCCATTATACACAGTAACCAACTATTAGTTTCTCAACAGACAACAATTTTCCTTTACTGTATGCCCCATTAGGACATATGGACATAATAGAGACAGATCGCTAGCTGAAGACTACTCCTCATTAGTCAAAGCTAAAAGCTCGTAAGGCTAGATTAACTGACATTCATGGTCAATATACAGACTGTGATGTTCAGACTGGCAGCGAGCCTCCTAATCAAAGGACAACAGCCTCCTATATATCTAGAATGGCGGTCATTCAAGACCATGATCGTGAATGACTATCATGTGAAATGCGCCTAACAAAGAGGGCTTTTTCTACGGCTTCATCCATATATTACATATTAATCTTCATTTCCAGTGCAATTGCTGCTGCGGTAAACATGTATAGCCTGTCTGACTTCTCTGGAGTAAATTTGCTGGTCAGAGGTCTCAGAAGATGAATCTGTAGTGATCAGGTAACATATCTTTGACCTGCTTCAATTGATAAAGGTGGTTGTGTTTCATGAGCTACCCTCCTCAGCACTTTAATGCTAAACTGATATAACCATGCAAGCTTATATGGTAGCAAACATTGATACAATGTTGAACTAAAGTGCCCATGCTGGTAGACCTGCTGGTCTTGTCTCTCATTATTACTAAATATATAAAGGTATTGAACACCTCATAGATGTTGCTAACAGCAGGCATGGGATGCAACTGAAAAGTAGCAGTGGAAGACGCTAGTTTATTAGGTCTCTTTCACATTTTTAAGTCCACACGTCAAATAAAGAGAACAGTCCGACCACAGCAAGTAAGTGTGTGTTGGGTTTAGCAAGTACAGAGAGGCAGTGGAAGGCACAGTGATTGCATGTGCCTATTGTGGCTAGCATAGAAAACATTGTACGTGACATGGGTGGCATAGTGACTGACGTAGGGAGAATTCAGATAGAGAACAAGAGCAGCACATCCAAGCTAGTGTGAACAGGTGCCAACCAAAAAAAACATACAGTACAGACCAAAAGTTTGGACACACCTTCTCATTTAAAGATTTTTCTGTATTTTCATGACTATGAAAACTGTACATTCACACTGAAGGCATCAAAACTAGGAATTAACACATGTGGAATTATATACTTAACAAAAAAGTGTGAAACAACTGAAATTCTGTCTTATATTCTAGGTTCTTCAAAGTAGCCACCTTTTGCTTTGATGACTGCTTTGCACACTCTTGGCATTCTCTTGATGAGCTTCAAGAGGTAGTCACCGGGAATGGTTTTCACTTCACAGGTGTGCCCTGTCAGGTTTAATAAGTGGGATTTCTTGCCTTATAAATGGGGTTGGGACCATCAGTTGTGTTGTGCAGAAGTCTGGTGGATACTGTTATGATCCTGGTGGTTAGAACACATGAACTGACCTGATAAGTAAACCCAAAAATACGGACAAGCTCTGGGAATGTGGGAACCTTACTGACCGCAATTCTGATCCTATCAAACCACACTATAGGCAGCCGTGGAGCGTTCCTAACAGGCCTAGACGCCTCGTTCACAGCCTGAGAAACTAGCTACCCCTAGAGAGAAACAAAGCCTCACTTGCCTCAGAGAAATTTTCCCCAAAGTGTAAGCAGCCCCCCACAAATAATAACGGTGAGTTTAAGGGGAAAACACAAACATAGAAATGAAAATAGGTTTTAGCAAATGAGGCCCGCTAATAACTAAAAAGTCAGAAGATAGCAAGGAATCTGTGCGGTCAGTATAAAATACTACAAAAGTATCCACGCAGAGAATACAAAAAGACCCCCACACTGACTCACGATGTGAGGGGCGCAACTCCGCACCCCAGAGCTTCCAGCTAGCAATCAAATAGCATATAAGCAAGCTGGACTGAACTCATAACATACTGAGAAACATTTTCAAGTAGAAATGAGCAAAAAGGACTAGCATGAACTTAGCTTCTCACGAGGAGACAGGTCACAAGGGAAGTCCCAGAGAGATCTGAATGTTGTGATCCGCTTTTTGGGCTCCCCTGGTGGTGGCTGGTGGTACTGGAGACTTGTGTGTGCTTTTCTGCCTCAGCTCACCTGCTTCCATCAGTTTTGGGAGTTCCCTATTTAGCCTTGCTCTCCAGTCACTTCCTTGCCGGTCATCATTGTAACCTGAGTCATTCAGTTGCATGTTCCTGCTACTGGTCTGCTGATCAGCTAAGTGGACTCTTGTCCTTATTGTTTTGTATTTCTTGTCCAGTTTACAGTTTTGTCATTTCCTGTTACTGGAAGCTCTTGTGGACTGAAATTGCCACTCCTGTGTCATGAGTTGACACAGGAGTCTTAAAGTAATTTCAGGATGGGTTTTTGAAAGGGTTTTTCAGCTGACCGTGAAGTCCTCTTTTGTATCCTTCCTCTATCTAGTAAGTGGACCTCGCTTTGCTAAATCTACCTTCATACTGTGTATGTCTTTTCCTCTGAACTCACCGTTAATATATGTGGGGGCTACTATCATCTTTGGGGAATTTCTCTAGAGGTAAGCGAGGTCTGTTCCTTCCTCTTCCAGGCGTAGTTAGTTCTCCGGCTGGCGCGTGGCATTTAGGCAGCCGTAGGAATGCTCCCTGGCTACTGTTAGTTGTGTGGTAGATTTAGGTCACGGTCAGCTTGAGTTTCCATCACCCGAGAGCTAGTCTGTTATTTTTGTGTTTCTGATGTTCCCATGCCATTGGGGAATCATGACATCTGAACCAGTACTGAATACAACGACAGCAGGCAACAAGTAAAGGTCCAGATGGAGTTAAATAGGCAGCAGGCCTAGCAGGAAACGAGGCAGCTGGAGTCCAGCTACAGACCAGCCGTAACACTAAAAGCCACCAGAGGGAGCCCATGAACAGAACTCACAAAGTACCACTCATGACCACAGGAGGGAGCCCGAGAACGGAATTCACAACAGGATACACAGCTGATAGTCCTACTGAGTAGACTGTTAGAATTTGTATTATGGCAAGAAAAAAGCAGAAAAGTAAAGAAAAACGAGTGGCCATCATTACTTTAAGAAACTAAGGTCAGTCAGTCCGAAAAATTGGGAAAACTTTGAAAGTGTCCCCAAGTGAGTAGCAAAAACCATCAAGCAAGCGCTACAAAGAAACTGGCTCACATGAGGGACCGCCCCAGGAAAGGAAGACCAAGAGTCACCTCTGCTTCTGGGGATAAGTTTATCTGAGTCACCAGCCTCAGAAATCACAGGTTAACAGCAGCTCAGATTAGAGACCAGGTCAATGCCACACAGAGTTCTAGCAGCAGACACATCTCTACAACAACTGTTAAGAGGAGACTTTGTGCAGCAGGCCTTCATGGTAAAAAAGCTGCTAGGATACCACTGCTAAGGACAGGCAACAAGCAGAAGAGACTTGTTTGGGCTAAAGAACACAAGGAATGGATATGAGACCAGTGGAAATCTGTGCTTTGGTCTGATGAGTCCAAATTTGAGATCTTTGGTTCCAACCACCGTGTCTTTGTGCGACGCAGAAAAGGTAAACGGATGAACTCTGCATGCCTGGTTCCCACCGTGAAGCATGGAGGAGGAGGTGTGATGGTGTGGGGGTGCTTTGCTGGTGACACTGTTGGGGATTTATTCAAAATTGAAGGCATACTGAACCAGCATGGCTACCACAGCTTCTTGCATCCGGTTTGCGTTTAGTTGGACCATCATTTATTTTTCAACAGGACAATGACCCCAAACACACCTCCAGGCTTTGTAAGGGCTATTTGACCAAGAAGGAGAGTGGTGGAGTGCTACACCAAATGACCTGGCCTCCACAGTCACCTGACCTGAACCCAATGGAGATGGTTTGGGGTGAGCTGGACCGCAGAGTGAAGGCAAAAGGGCCAACAAGTGCTAAGCATCTCTGAGAACTCCTTCAAGATTGTTGGAATACCATTCCTGGTGACTACCTCTTGAAGCTCATCAAGAGAATGCCAAGAGTGTGCAGAGCAGTCATCAAAGCAAAAGATGGCAACTTTGAAGAACCTAGAATATAAGACATATTTTCCGTTGTTTCACACTTTTTTGTTAAATATATAATTCCACATGTGTTAATTCATAGTTTTGATGCCTTCAGTGTGAATGTACAATTTTCATAGTCATGAAAATACAGAAAAATCTTTAAATGAGAAGGTGTGTCCAAACTTTTGGTCTGTATTGTACATTGAAAAACGATAAAGGTTGCACCATTATTTACCAAGAATGATTACTCTAGAATATTGAAAAAGTATTACTGCCATAGAAAACAGGAAAAAAGTGCTATATAATGTACACATTAAATATTTATCTGCAAAAATTGCTATGAAAAAAAGAAGGTACTTCTCGCATAAATTGGCCAATGTATGTAAGCCCAATTACCACATCAAGGCAATCTTCTTAAATTGGGTCCCTGTCCTGTTTTATCACCTCTCCTGGGCAAAAAAAGCCTACAATTTATGGCTCACATAAGGAACCCTGTGGGTTTTGAGGCACTGTGGTTCTCATGCGGGCAGTATGACTGTCTTCGGAGGCATATGGTGAAAATTTATAGATCCTGGGCAACAGTCTTTGCAGTACCACCTCAGTTGATCGGGTCAAATTAAAACGATTGGGATAGTGAACTAGTGACAAGGTCATGTGCATCCAAAGTTACTGGTACACATAGGGAGTGAAGACACAAATTCATTGTCTATGATATAAAGATGTCAGAACACACAGTTCGTCACAGCTTGTTGTGTATGGGGCTGCATAGGTGCAGACTGGTTAGACTGCCCATGCTGACCCCAGTGCAATGCCCAAAGTGCACCTGGGCACAGGAGCATTAGAACGGTACAAGAGCGCAGAGTAAAAACATACCCTGATATGATAAATACATTTCTTTTTACCTCAGTCTGTGCTACAGATTTGTAACATGACTATTCATTTAAATGCAGGAATCATAATCTAAAATGCTCTTTTAATACAGTTTTTCTATGTTTGCAAGGATAGTTTTGCAGCAATATCTGCCACTGAGCACCGACTGATGCATTTCTTATGATTAATAATCACAGTTAGGTTCAAATACTAAAGGCCACATGAAATTAGACTCAAAATCAAGAATGTGGATCAGGCACAAACTCATTATGGATCAAAAGGTTACTGAAATCTATCGTGAATGAGAATGAGCTCCTAGGGACTCTTGTTGACAAAAATCCAAGCTAGAAGGTACTTCATGTTTTCTGCTACATATTCCTAGGAAATATTTCACACATATAGCAGAGCTGATTTTGACACTGATCTGCTCTTCTTTTGTGCACCGTAATAACTCCCACAGTTAAAGGGAAATTTGGCAGAGTAAAGAACACACCATACTTGTAAAGTATACACTAAATGAAGAATGCACTCGTGATCTCATTTGTTATCTTTCTCATATAGCATTGTGGATTTTTTTGCATCCTGGTGGTAATTCATTCTTAATCTGCCAGGCTGTCAGTTAAGCAGGGGGAGGTGGCACGGGGTGGTGAATAGAGCTGGAGTGACAGAGGCTTCAGATTTGCAAATGCCTCTTATGCCTGATTTGAATATCAATTCAAACCATGATTTCTCATAACAGAGACTTACTATGTGAAGATATTGCTGGACTTGTCTATTAAGGAGCTACATACGTATAAAAATAGTTTTGGGGAGTGATGTTTCTGACATATTCTCGTTAATGCACCTTTGTTGAATACAGTTTAGTTGTAAACCTTGTATGAAAGATGCAGATTTTCAAAATACATAAACTTGCAGACTGCAGAAATGAACATTTCTGCTGATTTTTATGATTTGTGTCATCCCAGCTCAGTGGCATCCATACATTTTGAACCTTTCAATATGGGTAACTGTGTCATTTGATATCCAGACTAATGATTCCAGTACAGTCAGTTTTTTACTCTCCGCAAACTACAGGATGACATGATCACCATTAACTTTTTCATGGCAACATTCAAACTCCTCTTACCACCAAGCTCATATGTATGTCCATGCAGCAGTTATTCTACTCCTTTTATTTACACTCTTAATTTGTGTATGCATAATCTTCAGTGTAATTCTATGAGATGCAGCTTTGACCTCTCTGCCTCCTGCTTGTAAAAGATGACTCATGAAGTCTATAACAAGCAGGAGACCGGCTGATGTTGCATCACTTATTGTACAATACACCGAGACTCTGCAGTTTGAGTTAGTGGACATACGTTCTGTGTAAAAGATCTATCACTGAGTGTCCTTTAATAGAACTCGGAGCAGAGGAAGTTCAGTTTTATTAAATGCCACTAAATCGTTTCTATACCTGTGTATTTCCATCACTGGTTATAAAAGAATCCCTTTGTCTATATTGTGCATGTTTTATAGATTCTAATTGTCTTATGAGGGAAGGTATAGCCTAAGGATATCAATACCCTTCATCAAGGGGTACAAAATTATCAGGCAGCTTGTTTTCCTCAGGCAAAATTGTCCAAAATAGAGGTTTAACTGACTCTCAAAAATTGTTATCATTCTTACAGAGGGATGCAGCACTCAAAACCGCTAAGATATTGGGATGTGATCACAAAACCATTAAAAGAAGAAAGAATCTGAAGACAGATTTTTCAAAGGTTTTATGGACTTATGAGATGAGTGACTCTTAACAGACCAAATGAATGGGCCCGTGGCTGTACCTGTAATTGGCACAAACCTCTACTTCCACTCAAATACTTTCAAGGAGGGGGTGGGATACTGTTTTGGTCTAGTATTATTAAAGATGAGCTAGTATGACCTTTTTGGGTTGAAGTTGGATTCAGTCAACTCCCACACCAACTGATACTCCCACACCTACAGTTTTTAGATGGCTGGGGGCCATCTTGCAGGTGCACTCTTATACCAAATGTCTCCCAGCCATTGGCTGGACTCATGTGACTGTTTGCTCTGCTCCTTTTACGAGCTGGGGAGCGCGTGTGCACTAGGCGTGCTGCAGGGAACTGGTGCGCTTACAACACCAGGAGACAGATAGGATGCCAAGACCGCACTGCGCGGTGAGTGTGCCTGCATCCCTGCATGGAGGGGGAAGGGGAGCCATGCACAGGTGCTGGCAGTAGTGTTACAGAACCCCACTTATGCCCCTCTTCTTCAAGCCTGTGAGGACTCTGCAGAAAATTTGGAGGCCAACACTTCTTCGTGGACTCCTATGACTTTTCAGGACCACGACGTCTCTTGTCATCCACTAGAAGAAAAGTGACACCTCTCACCATCTTCACGACTAGGATTCTTCTCTCCATCAAACCATCCTAATCATTTTATGAAGCAGACGTGCCACCAGGAGCTGGGCATTGGGAAGTCTCAACTGGAGTTTCTCTGCCTGGTTCGTGGATTGCAGAGACTTAAAAGATGCCACCGCCTTGATTTTCTCTTCACCAGACCACCTAAAAACTGAAGATACCTCCTTTGGGTCCACATTCAGCCTGGTCTCCAAGATGACTCATCCACAAGGCAGGGAGAGTTCCTGAAAGCAAATCATTGTAACAAGCATCGGGACTGTGTGGGGACATCTCTTTCCTTCCTTCAGAGATGCCAGCACTCAGTGAGTTGGTGACTAGCAGACCTGGTGGTGAAGATGGCGACACTGATGACTGACCTGGACGTATGAGAACCAGACAACTCTTGTGACTCAACTGTCTCCAACGAGGCATCACATGGGTTCTCCAAGCTAGAACGGGCACTTGAGTTCTCAGCTCTGTATGACCTATGGGAAAACCAGACCGCACATTGAAGGCGATCTTCTCCATATACAGTGCTCCTATCTGGAGTTCTAGTTGCATGGAAATTACTTGACTTTCTTTTGGTAGGACTTGTCCTTCACCTCACAACATCGTCATCGGATTCTGGAATAGTTGGATGATGAAGAACAGTACTTATGCATACTGTAGATCATCAAAAGCACCTTAAGTGAAATCTAAAGAAATAAGGGTACAGTGTGGGCATAAGCATTTTGTTTTGCTCTACTTCCCATATTTTATATGTACAGTGTAAACGCGGTGGACACCGCGTCTGGTAGGATCGCATCTATTCCACAGCGGCTCCACTCCAGCCACAGGATTCCTCATCTGGCTACCTTTGTACAGATTACCATATACCCGGGCCAGCCCATCTGAGTGACCTATATCTACTCAGTACCCGATCTCTATTACCTTTGTACGTGTCCACAAGGTGACCACCTAGTGCATCACACATGACTTGTGTCCTGACCATCACTAATGCCCATGCAGCGTTAAAGACACAGCACGTGACTGATGAAAGCCTAATTGAGGCTGAAACGTTTCCAGTGCTACCTCAGCACCACATAAATCTGCAAATATACTTAAGTTGAGTGCGAGACTTCTTTTTCTGTCACTCGTTATAAATTGGACTGTGTCGGACAGGGAGTATACGGTTGGTTTATCATTTTTTATTTTTTGCAGGTGATCGATGACTTCAGGGAATTAGGCGTGGTTGTAAGTATGGTGAAATTAAGAATATTAAAACACTTTTTTCTGGCTGTGTCTTTTTAACTCTTTCACTACTGTAGGATTAGTAATGGATAGGTGTTTTATTGACGCCTCTCCATTACTAACCAGGCTTGATGTCACCTTGAAGTACAACGGTGACATTAGCCCCCTATGAACCCATATGCCACCGCTACAGGGCAGAGGGAAGAGAGGCTAAGTACCGAAATTGGTGCATCTTACAGGTGCACCATTTCTGGGGCTGCTGGGAGCTAGTATTTGTAGCTGGGGGGGGCCAATATCCATGGCCCCTTCCTAGGCTTTGAATATCAGCCCACAGCTGTCTGCGTAGCCTTTCTGGCTATTAATTATAGGGGGACCCCACGTCATTTTTTGGGGGGGGCTCCCCCTATTTTAATAGCCAGTAAAGGGTAAATATATAGCTGTGGGCTGCTATTAATAGCCTGGGAAGATCCATGGGTATTAACCCCTTACCAGGCTACAAACATCAGTCCCCAGTTGCTGGCTTTTCCACTCTGGACTTGAAAATTGCACGGGAGCCCACACAATTTTTTTCCATTTTGTGTAAATTAAACAGATACTGCGTTTAAGACCGGGGTGACGCTTGCAAGAAACTCGCACAAGTCTCGCACCTCAATACGCGGCACTGCCGCAGGCACTCTGGACTGGAGTGTGCGGCTGCATGTATTTCTATATAGCTGAACGCTGCGATCCGCAGTGCGGGTATTGAGGGGCGAGTTTCTCGCAACTTTGACCCCGCCCAACGCAGATTTTGTATGCGTGTCTTTATTTAACTCTTTATGTACCATTTTAGTATGTTTATTACTGGAAATTGGGCTTGGTATTATCTATCTATTATCTATCTATCTAGCTGTCTGTGTAAACATTCTTCAATGGAGTATGTACATGAATAAGTTGGACAAGAATTGACATCACGATTTTTTTTTGTTCAATAATAGATCTTTATTTAGCTTTCAAAAACACATACAAATCCACATGAAAAAACTCATCAAAAAATGCATCAAAAACGCATCAAATCCGCACAAAAAGCGCATCAAAAACGCATCAAAAACGCGCATATTTTTGGCTGTGTTTTCCGGCAAGAGATGCAGATTCTGTGCTGAAAAATCCGCAGGCAAATCCGCAACGTGTGCACATAGCCTAAGAGTTGGCCCATACGGCACCACAGAAGCAGGATCTGTTCGAGGAGCTTCGTTTCATCTGTACAGTGAGGAAATCCTGATCTTGACTGAGTAAAAATCAGCTCAATCATAGAACACATTATATTCAAGCAATTGTGAAAGATCTGTGCTGCATGTTTATCTGGTGCCAATAATGCATGTTCGTCCCACTCTGGATTTTGTCTTAATATGATCAGTCTTTATTTATGGATAACATAATTCTGACTCCTTTTAAGCACTGTGCATTTACTATAAGCGGAGCTTGCTGCTCTGTGTTATTAAAATGCATAGAGCAGTCATCATATTCTGAGCTTCAGTTGAAATATGTTTTTAATTGAACAGAATTATGGCTATATATTATCGATGTGAATCTAGTTAGAGCGCTGTATTGGCTGGCACAATGGCTCAGTGCACGAAGCAATGTGAATAACAACTTATTTCTGCGGTCATGAATCTGAAGGCTAGTCTATCTCTCAGAATACAGAACAAGAGACTATGGGTGTATATGAGAGTTTTATCTGTTAAAGTGTCACTTTCGCTTAAGCAGTAGTCTCATTTTCATTAATAGTTAATTTTGCAAAGTACTTAGAAAAACAAGCAACTTTGCAATTGACTTCTTAATAAAAAATCCTCTCCCTTCACATGAATGAAGGAATTTTTAATTCTATAATTCGCTGCTCATTGCCTAGTTTAGGAGCTGGTTTCTTAGGTAAGGAGCGCGCTCTTGCAAGCTTTTGTCTGTGCAGCTTTCAGGTTCTGCTGGATTTGGCCAGCCTTAGTCCTGTTGTGCCACTGTCATACTGCAGAGGCAATGCTGCCTCTGCAAGCAACCTAGGAGAGTGTACACTTTAGATCAGCGGTGTGGAGAAAATGAACTTATTCCTCCCGTCAGTCTCGTCTTTCAGTCATAGAGGTTGGCTGACTTTGCTTCAGCCACCACTCAGTGCATAGTGACGGGCAGCTGTAACTGCACCCTGGCACAGACTGACAGCCGGCTCTATTAGCCTGTACCTCTGACCAACATACTGGTGGGGCCTAGGTTCAAATTTGGCACTGCTTCTGTGCACATGACTGCAGGCACAGCTCTCACATCTCCATGTTTTTCTCCATCTAATGAGCTCCTTAATATCTGTTTGTATCTGAGTGTATATACAGTTAAGTCCATATATATTTGGACAGAGACAACGTTTTTCTAATTTTGGTTATAGACATTACCACAATGAATTTTGAACAAAACAATTCAGATGCAGTTGAAGTTCAGACTTTCAGCTTTCATTTGAGGGTATCAACATTAAAATTGGATGAAGGGTTTAGGAGTTTCAGCTCCTTAACATGTGCCACCCTGTTTTTAAAGGGACCAAAAGTAATTGGACAATTGACTCTAAGGCTATTTCATGGACAGGTGTGGGGTAATCCCTTCATTATGTCATTCTCTCTTAAGCAGATAAAAGGCCTGGAGTTGATTTGAGGTGTGGTGCTTGCATTTGGAAGGTTTTGCTGTGAAGTAAACATGCGGTCAAAGGAGCTCTCCATGCTGGTGAAACAAGCCATCCTTAAGCTGCGAAAACAGAAAAAAACGCATCCGAGAAATTGCTACAGTATTAGGAGTGGCAAAATCTACAGTTTGGTACATTCTGAGAAAGAAAGAAAGCACTGGTGAACTCATCAATGCAAAAAGACCTGGGCGCCCACGGAAGACAACAGTGGTGGATAATCGCAGAATAATCTCCATGGTGAAGAGAAACCCCTTCACAACAGCCAACCAAGTGAACAACGCTCACCAGGAGGAAGGCGTATCAATATCCAAATCTACCATAAAGAAAAGACTGCATGAAAGTAAATACAGAGGGTTCTTTGCACGGTGCAAGCGCTCATAAGCATCAAGAATAAAAAGGCTAGACTGGACTTTGCTAAAAAACATCTAAAAAAGCCAGCACAGTTCTGGAAGAACATTCTTTGGACAGATGAAACCTAGATCAACCTCTACCAGAATGATGGAAAGAGAAAAGTATGGCGAAGGCGTGGTACAGCTCATGATCCAAAGCACACCACATCCTCTGTAAAACACGGCGGAGGCAGTGTGATGGCTTGGGCATGCATGGCTGCCAGTGGGTCACTAGTGTTTATTGATGATGTGACACAGGACAAAAGCAGCCGAATGAATTCTGAGGTATTCAGAGCCATACTGTGTGCTCAGATCCAGCCAAATGCAGCCAAACTGATTGGTCGTTGTTTCATACTACAGATGGACAATGACCCAAAACATAAAGCCAAAGCAACCCAGGAGTTTATTAAAGCAAAGAAGTGAAATATTCTTGAATGGCAAATTCAGTCACCTGATCTCAACCCAACTGAGCATGCATTTCACTTGTTAATGACTAAAGTTCAGACAGAAAGGCCCACAAACAAACAGCAACTGAAAACCACCGCAGTGAAGGCCTGGCAGAGCATCAAAAAGGAGAAAACACAGCATCTGGTGATGTCCATGAGTTCAAGACTTCAGGCAGTCATTGCCAACAAAGGGTTTTCAACCAAGTAATAGAAATGAACATTTTATTTAAAATTATATAATCTGTCCTATTACTTTTGGTCCCTTTAAAAACAGGGTGGCACATGTTAAGGAGCTGAAACTCCTAAACCCTTCATCCAGTTTTAATGTGGATACCCTCAAATGAAAGCTGAAAGTCTGACCTTCAACTGCATCTGAATTGTTTTGTTTAACCCCTTCCTGACATCGGACATACTATCCCGTCGAGGTGGGGTGGGCCCCCATGACCACGGACGGGATAGTACGTCCAGCGCGATCGGCGGCGCTCACGGGGGGAGCGCGGCCGATCGCGGCCGGGTGTCAGCTGCCTATCGCAGCTGACATCTGGCACTATGTGCCAGGAGCGGTCACGGACCGCTCCCGGCACATTAACCCCCGGCACACCGCGATCAAACATGATCGCGATGTGCCGGCGGTGCAGGGAAGCATCGCGCAGGGAGGGGGCTCCCTGCGGGCTTCCCTGAGCCCCCCGCAGCAACGCGATGTGATCGCGTTGCTGCGAGGGTCTTACCTCCCTCCCTGCCTGCTCCAGACCCGGATCCAAGATGGCCGCGGATCCGGGTCCTGCAGGGAGGGAGGTGGCTTCACAGAAGCCTGCTCAGAGCAGGCACTGTGAAGCAGCCTGCACTTCTCTCAGATCGGTGATCTGTCAGAGTGCTATGCAAACTGGCAGATCACCGATCTGTATTGTCCCCCCCTGGGGCAAAGTAAAAAAGTAAAAAAAAAAATTCCAAATGTGTAAAAAAAAAAAAAAAAAAATTCCAAAATAATGGAAAAAAAAAAATATTATTCCCATAAATACATTTCTTTATCTAAATAAAATAAAAAAAACAATAAAAGTACACGTATTTAGTATCGCCGTGTCCGTAACGACCCGACCTATAAAACTGGCCCACTAGTTAACCCCTTCAGTAAACACCGTAAGAAAAAAAAAAAAAAACGAGGCAAAAAACAACGCTTTATTATCATACCGCCGAACAAAAAGTGGAATAACACGCGATCAAAAAGACAGATATAAATAACCATGGTACCGCTGAAAGCGTCATCTTGTCCCGCAAATAACGAGCCGCTATACAGCATGATCAGCAAAAAAATAAAAAAGTTACAGTCCTCAGAATAAAGCAATGCAAAAATAATTATTTTTTCCATAAAATAGTTTTTATCATATAAAAGCGCCAAAACATAAAAAAAAATATAAATGAGGTATCACTGTAATCGTACTGACCCGAAGAATAAAACTACTTATCAATTTTACCAAACGCGGAACGGTATAAACGCCTCCCCCAAAAGAAATTCATGAATAGCTGGTTTTTGGTCATTCTGCCTCACAAAAATCGGAATAAAAAGCGATCAAAAACTGTCACATGTCCGAAAATGTTACCAATAAAAACGTCAACTCGTCCCGCAAAAAACAAGACCTCACATGACTCTGTGGACCAAAATATGGAAAATTTATAGCTCTCAAAATGTGGTAACGCAAAAAATATTTTTTGCAATGAAAAGCGTCTTTCAGTGTGTGACGGCTGCCAATCATAAAAATCCGCTAAAAAACTTGCTATAAAAGTAAATCAAACCCCCCCTTCATCACCCCCTTAGTTAGGGAAAAAAAAATGTATTTATTTCCATTTTCCCATTAGGGCTAGGGTTGGAGCTAGGGTTAAGGCTACAGTTAGGGTTGGGGCTAAAGTTAGGGTTAGGGTTGGGGCTAAAGTTACGGTTAGGGTTTAGATTACATTTACGGTTGGGAATAGGGTTGGGATTAGGGTTAGGGGTGTGTCAGGGTTAGAGGTGTGGTTAGGGTTACTGTTGGGATTAGGGTTAGGGGTGTGTTTGGATTAGGGTTTCAGTTATAATTGGGGGGTTTCCACTGTTTCGGCACATCAGGGGCTCTCCAAACGCGACATGGCGTCCAATCTCAATTCCAGCCAATTCTGCGTTGAAAAAGTAAAACAGTGCTCCTTCCCTTCCGAGCTTTCCCGTGTGCCCAAACAGGGGTTTACCCCAACATATGGGGTAGCAGCGTACTCGGGACAAATAGGACAACAACCTTTGGGGTCCAATTTCTCCTGTTACCCCTGGGAAAATACAAAACTGGGGGCTAAAAAATAATTTTTGTGGGAAAAAAATTTTTTTTTATTTTTACGGCTCTGCGTTATAAACTGTAGTGAAACACTTGGGGGTTCAAAGTTCTTACAACACATCTAGATAAGTTCCTTGGGGGGTCTAGTTTCCAAAATGGGGTCACTTGTGCGGGGCTTCTACTGTTTAGGTACATTAGGGGCTCTGCAAACGCAATGTGATGCCTGCAGACCATTCCATCTAAGTCTGCATTCCAAATGGCGCTCCTTCCCTTCCGAGCCCTCCCATGCATCCAAACGGTGGTTCCCCCCACATATGGGGTATCAGCGCACTCAGGACAAATTGGACAACAACTTTTGGGGTCCAATTTCTCCTGTTACCCTCGGGAAAATACAAAACTGGGGGCTGAAAAATAATTTTTGTGGGAAAAAATTTTAGTTTTATTTTTACGGCTCTGCATTATAAACTTCTGTGAAGCCCTTGGTGGGTCAAAGCGCTCACCACACATCTAGATAAGTTCCTTAGGGGGTCTACTTTCCAACATGGTGTCACTTGTGGGGGGTTGCTACTGTTTAGGTACATTAGGGGCTCTGCAAACGCAATGTGACGCCTGCAGACCATTCCATCTAAGCCTGCATTCCAAATGGCACTCCTTCCTTTCCGAGCCCTCCCATGCGCCCAAACAGTGGTTCTCCCCACATATGGTGTATCATCGCACTCAGGACAACTTGGACAACAAATTTTGGGGTCCAATTTCTCCTGCTATCCTCGGGAAAATACAAAACTGGGGGCTAAAAAAATAATTTTTGTGGGAAAAAATGTTTGTTTTATTTTTACGGCTCTGCATTATTAACTTCTGTGAAGCCCTTGGTGGGTCAAAGTGCTCAAAACACATCTAGATAAGTTCCTTAGGGGGTCTACTTTACAAAATGGTGTCACTTGTGGGGGGTTTCAATGTTTAGGCACATCAGTGGCTCTCCAAACGCAACATGGCGTCCCATCTCAATTCCTGTCAATTTTGCATTGAAAAGTCAAACGGTGCTACTTCCCTTCCGAGCTCTCCCATGCGCCCAAACAGTGGTTTACCCCCACATATGGGGTATCAGCGTACTCAGGACAAATTGTACAACAACTTTTGGGGTCCAATTTCTTCTCTTACCCTTGGGAAAATAAAAAATTGGGGGTGAAAAGATAATTTTTGTGAAAAAATATGATTTTTTATTTTTACGGTTCTGCATTATAAACTTCTGTGAAGCACTTGGTGGGTCAAAGTGCTCACCACACCTCTAGATAAGTTCCTTAGGGGGTCTACTTTCCAAAATGGTGTCACTTGTGGGGGGTTTCAATGTTTAGGCACATCAGTGGCTCTCCAAACGCAACATGACGTACCATCTCAATTCCTGTCAATTTTGCATTGAAAAGTCAAACGGCGCTCCTTCCCTTCCGAGGTCTCCCATGCGCCCAAACAGTGGTTTACCCCCACATATGGGGTATCAGCGTACTCAGGACAAATTGTACAACAACTTTTGGGGTCCAATTTCTTCTCTTACCCTTGGGAAAATAAAAAATTGGGGGTGAAAAGATAATTTTTGTGAAAAAATATGATTTTTTATTTTTACGGTTCTGCATTATAAACTTCTGTGAAGCACTTGGTGGGTCAAAGTGCTCACCACACCTCTAGATAAGTTCCTTAGGGGGTCTACTTTCCAAAATGGTGTCACTTGTGGGGGGTTTCAATGTTTAGGCACATCAGTGGCTCTCCAAACGCAACATGACGTCCCATCTCAATTCCTGTCAATTTTGCATTGAAAAGTCAAACGGCGCTCCTTCCCTTCCGAGGTCTCCCATGCGCCCAAACAGTGGTTTATCCCCACATATGGGGTATCAGCGTACTCAGGACGAATTGTACAACAACTTTTGGGGTCCAATTTCTTCTCTTACCCTTGGGAAAATAAAAAATTGGGGGCGAAAAATATTTTTTGTGAAAAAATGTGATTTTTTATTTTTACGGTTCTGCATTATAAACTTCTGTGAAGCACTTGGTGGGTCAAAGTGCTCACCACACCTCTAGATAAGTTCCTTAGGGGGTCTACTTTCCAAAATGGTGTCACTTGTGGGGGGTTTCAATGTTTAGGCACATCAGGGGCTCCCCAAACGCAACATGGCGTCCCATCTCAATTCCAGTCAATTTTGCATTGAAAAGTCAAATGGCGCTCCTTCGCTTCCGAGCTCGGTCATGCGCACAAACAGTGGTTTACCCCCACATATGGGGTATCGGCGTACTCAGGACAAATTGTACAACAACTTTTGGGGTCCATTTTCTCCTGTTACCCTTGGTAAAATAAAACAAATTGGAGCTGAAGTAAATTTTTTGTGAAAAAAAGTTAAATGTTCATTTTTATTTAAACATTCCAAAAATTCCTGTGAAGCACCAGAAGGGTTAATAAAGTTCTTGAATATGGTTTTGAGCACCTTGAGGGGTGCAGTTTTTAGAATGGTGTCACACTTGGGTATTTTCTATCATATAGACCCCTCAAAATGACTTCAAATGAGATGTGGTCCCTAAAAAAAAATGGTGTTGTAAAAATGAGAAATTGCTGGTCAACTTTTAACCCTTATAACTCCCTAACAAAAAAAAATTTTGGTTCCAAAATTGTGCTGATGTAAAGTAGACATGTGGGAAATGTTACTTAGTAAGTATTTTGTGTGACATATCTCTGTGATTTAAGGGCATAAAAATTAAAAGTTGGAAAATTGCAAAATTTTCAAAATTTTCGCCAAATTTCCATTTTTTTTGCAAATAAACGCAGGTAATATCAAAGAAATTTTACCACTATCATGAAGTACAATATGTCACGAGAAAACAATGTCAGAATCGCCAAGATCCGTTGAAGCGTTCCAGAGTTATAACCTCATAAAGGGACAGTGGTCAGAATTGTAAAAATTGGCCCGGTCATTAACGTGCAAACCACCCTTGGGGGTGAAGGGGTTAACCCCTTAGTGACGGAGGCAAATTTTTGAAATCTGACCAGTGTCACTTTACACTGTGTTCCAAATTATTATGCAAATAATATTTCCTCATATTTTCTCTAAATTACCTATCTGAATTGCAGTCATTGTTATTTTCCCGTCATCTACTATTCTAGTATAATTTCAATATTTTGGAACAAACTGCCTATGAAACCAGTATCTTTAAAAAAAAAAATAAACACTCAAAATGCATGTTCCAAATTATTATGCACAGCAGAGTTTTCAACCTTTTTTTTATTTTGAACAAAAAAAATGGTCAATTGTGAAGTTATAAGCATTATCAGCTTATTACAAAATTAAATCAAACAGTTTTCAAGTGATTCTAGGTGATGTTACATTTGCACATAGGACCCCTTGTTCGAAAGAAGCTTCTGAACTCTCTCGTCCATTGAATTTGTCAGTTTTTGGATGGTTTCTGCTTCAATTGTTTTGCATGTGGACAGAATACCCTCCCAGAGCTGTTGCTTAGATTTGAACTGCCTCCCGCCATCATAGACACTCCTTTTGATGATGCTCCAGAGGTTCTCAATGGGGTTGAGGTCAGGGGAAGATGGTGGCCACACCATAAGTTTGTCCTCTTTTATGCCCATAGCAGCCAGAGATGCAGATGTTTTTTGCAGCATAAGATGGTGCATTATCATGTATGAAAATGATCTTGCTGCGGAAAGCATGGTTCTTCCTCTTGAATCATGGCAGGAAGTGTTGTTTTAGAAACTCCACATAGATTATGGAGTTCATCTTTACCCCTTCAGGGATCATAAAGGGGTCTACAATCTCTCTTCCCATGATTCCAGCCCAAAACATTACTCCACCTCCTCCTTGTTGGCGCCTTAGCCGTGTTTTCATGGGGTGTCCATCAACCAGCCATCCTCCACTCCATCCATCTGGACCATCGAGCATTGCACGGCACTCATCGGTGAACAAAACAGTTTGGAAGTCAGTCTTCATGTATTGTTTGGCCCACTGGAGCCATTTCTGCTTGCGTGCAGTGGATAGAGGTGGTCAACAGGATGGCTTACGCACCTCTGAAGGACCCTGCATCTTGTTGTTCTGGGGACGTTGGAGGCACCAGCAGCTTCAAAAACTTGTCTACTGCTATGACAAGGCATTTTTGCAGCTGCTCTTTTAACCTTATGCAATTGCCTGTTGGAAAGAGTCCTCAATTTTTCCTTATCAGCACGCACACGTGTGTGCTGGGAATCAGCTACATACTTCTTGATTGTGCGATGATCATGATGAAGTGTCTTGGCAATGTTGATTGTAGTCATGCCTTGACCTAAATACTCTACAATTTGTTGCTTCTCAGCAACCGACACATCCTTTTTCTTTCCCATTCTGGCAAAAAATGTAGGCTGCTTAATAATGTGGAACAGCCTTCTTAAGTAGTCTTGCCTTTATTTGGACACACCTGCCAAACTAATTTGCACAGGTATCTGCAATTGCTTTCAGTGATATAAAGAGCCCTGACACACATCACCATCAATGAGTTTAAATGACAAACAAAAAAATTCTAACCTTATCACTCCTAAACTCTTTGTGCATAATAATTTGGAACACAGTGTATGTGGTAATAACTCTGCAACGCTTCAACAAATCACAGTGATTTTGAGATTGTTTTTTCGTGACACATTGTACTCTATGATAACGGTAAATTTACGTCAATATGTTTTGTGTTTATAAAAAATATAAAAAATTTGAGAAAAATGTAAAAAAATTAGCAATTTTCTAAATTTGAATGATTATCCCTTTAATCCAGATGGTCATACCACAGCAAACCATTAATAAATAACATTTCCCTCATGTCTGCTTTACATCAGCATCATTTGTAATATGTTCTTTTATTTTGTCAGCATTTTAGGAAGTTTAAAAATGTAGCAGCAATTTTTCATTTTTTCAAGGAAATTTACGAAATTTATATTTTTAGTGACTTATCCATGTTTGAAGTGACTTTAGGGATCCCATATACTGGGAAACCCCCAAACATGATACCATTTTAAAAACAGCACCCCTAGACATATTGAAAACTGCTGTCAGGTAGTTTATTAACCCTTCAGGTGCTTTACAGGAATTAATGCAAAGTGGTATGACAGAAATGAAAATGTGCATTGTTACCACCTAAATGCCTCTAACTTCTGAACAGATTACTAGAGCCATCAGACTGTAACGCCGCTATTTGGTTGTGAATCGCCATGGCAAACATCAGGACCACACAATCATGATCTCAGGGCACCAGTTTGGATAAAGAGGAAGCCCCCACACTCTGTTAACCATTTATACTGATGTAGTCACTATTGACAGCAGCATCTAAGGGGTTAAACAGATTTGGACGTTGCAAACGCTTATCGTGGCTGATGCAGCAAGTTGTCAGCTATAGTGTACAGCCAACAGCTGCTGGATTGTCACCTGTATGGGGAGGCTATTCTCTTATATCTCAGGTCAGTTAAAAGACGTATTGGTGGTCATTAAGGGGTTAAAATTCATTGTGGTAATGTCTATAACCAAAATTAGAAAAATGTTGTCTCTGTCCAAATATATATGGACTTAACTGTACATGTACAGACCCTGTTCTATACCCTGTGTAATATATACACTCAGCTGTATTCCCTCTATTATATGTACCCATCCATCCTGTCCCAGTGGAGCAATACTAGTCATTGAGAAGGAGTAGGGGATAATCTTTTTTACCAGGGCTGGTGTTCTGGTGCTTTGTATTGCATCTATGCATTGCATCAGTGACTGGCCCTCCACACTGTCCAATGCAAGACATTATGCTGAAGCTGAGTGTGGTACTGTGGAAGTTGTGGAAGGAATTAAGGCGGACTTAGGCTACGTTCACATTTGCGGTCAGCGCCGCAGTGTCGGGCGCCGCAGCGTCGCCGCATGCGTCATGCGCCCCTATATTTAACATGGGGGCGCATGGACATGCGTCGCACTTGCGTTTTGCGCCGCATGCGTCACTGCGGCGCCCGCGTCCGGGCGCAGAGGACGCAGCAAGTTGCATTTTTGCTGCGTCCAAAATCAATGAAAAAAAGGACGCATGCGTCGCAAAATGCAGCGTTGTGCATGCGTTTTGCTGCGTTTTTGCGTTGTGCGTTGCGGCGCCGACGCTGCGGCGCACAACGCAAATGTGAACGTAGCCTTACAGGTCTGTGCGCAGAAGTCAGAAGGGAGTAGATGAATCTGAAAAGAAAGGGTCGCTATGCTAACAGGAATGGTGCCTAAGAAGCAGAAGTTAATTTGTAGCAAACCAGTACCTGAGATAGGGTATTGGACAACCCTTGCAAAAAAAAGAAATATATATATATATATATATATATATATATATATATATATATATATATATATATATATATGTTGTATTATTTCATTGTATTTTGCAGTGTTCTGAATCTTTTAATCTTTTCTTGTTTTTTTTACTTCTATTCTTATATTGACCCCCATAGTGAACCCACTGTGGATCTGAGGGTGCCGCTGTTGTGCCCAATCACATTGATGTACATGATTTGCATTGTGCAGAATTACCCCCTGCATGTTGTACATGTAGTTTTATCTATTCGTTTTAAAATACGTCTATGAATAATGAATGACACAATAAAATGGCGATTTAAAAGAAACCTGAAGCGCTTACATGTACATTCTGGTTGTGTAACTGGTGTCAATAAGACATTTAATTGCAGTCAAGTATGGCTGTGCTTTGTCAAGAACAGTGTCATTAAAAGTAATCAGCTATTTGTGCTTCAATCTATCTCATTTTATATTATCAACTGCTTTAATGTCTAATTGATTTCCTGCACTGAAACATATACTTTGTGTCTGGATGGGGAGAGACTCTTTGGAAAAGGTTATCCTGAGCAGGTTGATTACACACTTGTTACCTGTAATTCAATACAGCAGCGCCGTGTTTACAAAGTCCAGATTTCCTGTGCTGTCAGTTAGGGCAATCAGCTCAAAGACCAAGAGCCTTTAGGAACTAAATAAAAATGAGAAGAACATTCTGGCTGCCAGTAACCCTTCAAAGGTAATTTAACAGGCTTTTGACTACAAGGCATCAGTTGTTGTAGTTGTCTGCTGAGAATGAAATCTGACATTCTGCCGCACCACGTTCTGGCACCGGCTCAGCGGGATCTCTTGCTAAACGGCACTGGTCTCTACTCCATACACAATGCTCAACAAACCTTTCAGTGCTTTATTATTAGGGATTCATCTAGTCCATATGTCATGATATTGTAACAAATGTCCAGATATAAAATTAAAACTTCAATTGTTAGAAAAAATAAAGAAGAGGAGACACAAAAAACCATATACTAAAGATGGGCAACTGTACGCACTAAAACTCTAATTTAGTATATTTCACCGTACATGGAAATTATCTGATGTCGTGCCCAAACTGTTTACAAGCATAAATATGGCTTACGATTCAGTGATTCAACAGCTTGTTTGATAGTGAAGTAAGTGTGCGACATGCCTGTACATGTGATGATTATTCAGCACAGCAATGAAGTCATAATCACATGGTAAAGAGGCAATAGAGAAAAGTCAACTTTGTGCATGGCTGCACCCTTTTTAGCGGAAAGACAGTCAAATTGCATTTACACATAGCAATTTGCCAATGTTATGATTGAAATATTTAGCACCCCTAAAGATTTGCAAAAGGGTATAAGTAAGTAGTCATTCACGAGGCTTTACTCATTGGAATGAATTTGTGTAATCGGAAAATGTATAAAGCCATAACTGCAGCACTTTTGCTGCCCACCATAATAAACTTTTAGAAAGTCCTGCAACCTGCTTAATAAATAATATTCAGCAAAAACAATCTTTGTTAACATGACCCAAAGTTGTGCAAATCACTGCTAAGCTACAGACACCACACAGAGCTGTTCTCGCTATTAAAGCACAGTATGTCACCCACCTATAAATGATACAATCTTTGTGGTTTCTCTAATTTCTTGTAGACTTCTATTGAGTGTCCATGCTAAGATAAGGACGCCACAAAGAGCTGTTCTCACTAATAAAGCTCAGTATATCAACCCCCATAAATGATACAATCTTGGTGGTTTCCCGAATTTCTTGTAGACTTATATTGAGCATCCATGCTAAGCTAAGGACACCACAAAGAGCTGTTCTCTCTGTTAAAGCACAGTATGTCACCGCTTCATTAATGATACAATCTTGGTGGTTTCCCGAATCTCTCGTAGACTTATATTGAGCATCCATGCTAAGCTACAGACTTTACAAAGAGCTGTTCTCACTAATGAAGCACAACATGTCACACACCACCCCTCCATAAATGACACGATCTTGGTGGTTTCCTTAATCTCTCGTAGACTTGTACTGAACGTCCATGCTGGTTACCACTACCATCAGTGGCTGGCCACATTAGATAAATTGACAATTACTTATTGACTGGGCAGCATGGTGGCTCAGTGATTAGCACTGTTGCTTTGCAGCGCTAGGGTCCTGATTTCAAATAAAAAAGGACAGCATCTGCAAGGAGTTTGTACATTTTTTTACTTGACCGTGTGTGTTTCCTATGGGTGCTCTAGTTTCGTCCCATATTCCAAAGACATACTGATAGGGAGTGTAGATTGTGAGCCCCATTGGGGACAACGATAACATTTGTAAAGTGCTGCAGAATATGATAGTGCTATATAAGCAAAGCATAATACCAATAATCAAACACAACTTTATAAAGAAGTTCTACTTGGACAACCCCCATCTTCAATACGATATTCCCCAGTAAATAAAATAACGGATGCTCACCAGATGCTCTTCTGTGCTGTTTAGGTGATAATGGCAAGGGTCTCCTGGTATTGGCATGACATTGTTATGCCACGTGTGCACTGCAGCCAATCAACAGTCTCTAATGGGCTGCAGTTATCACACTGCCTTCGGACAAACCTCGAATATCCAAAGAAAGTGAGAAAACTGCAGCCATTAATAGTAAAGAGAGACAAGCCTTGAAGGAGCTCTTAGAAAAGTATTAGGGATCAGGTTTACTAAAACTGTTTAATTACACAGTTTAAAATAAGGGTGTATGTATATGGGCTGCCGTGTGCAACTGAATAACCACCAATTTGCAACTTTTTACCAATCAGTAGTCGTTTAATAGCTTGTAGATCGCTCAGTGCACATCTGCTATCATATGTGTACACAGGAGGATGTACTACCGAGAAAGATGATCATTTGTACTGCACACAAGATCATCTTGCCTTATGAAGGAGTATTTTGCTTCTTTATTGGGTGATCGGCAGCCTTTTTTGAAAGATTTATTGTGAAATGAGTGTTCACAATTATGAGAAAAAAAGTGGATTATCGGCACAGCCACTGGTAAAATAATTTATCAATCTTTATTGTAGACACTTTAAAAAAGTAGTAGTCCCATATGCAAAGAAAAACTGACTAGTTTCTGACATTGAGTAGGCCCTTAGATGTAGTTGGCTAGCCACGACTAAAGGTGTACTCAACACCAGAAACATAGCTTTTTTTTTTCCTTACGGGACTACTTTTTTTTTATTAACCCCTTTCTGCCAGCTGACGGAATAGTACGTCAGCTGGCAGATCCCCTGCGTTAAGGTGGGCTCCGGCGGTGAGCCCACCTTAAAGCCGCGACATGTCAGCTGTATTGTACAGCTGACATATGCGCGCAATGAGCGCGAGCAGAATCGCGATCCGGCCGCGCCCATTAACTAGTTAAATGCCGCCGTCAAACGCTGACAGCAGCATTTAACTAGCGCTCCCGGCCGCGCGGCCAGTGGTGCTCGCGCCGCTGACCCCCGTCACATGATCGGGGGTCAGCGGTGCATTGCCATAACAACCAGAGGTCTCCTTAAGACCTCTATGGTTGTTGATGGCTGATTGCTTTGAGCGCCACCCTGTGGTCGGCGCTCAAAGTACACCTGCCTTTCTGCTACATAGAGGTGATCTGTATTTCACCTCTACAGGTCCTTCTCAAAAAATTAGCATATAGTGTTAAATTTCATTATTTACCATAATGTAATGATTACAATTAAACTTTCATATATTATAGATTCATTATCCACCAACTGAAACTTGTCAGGTCTTTTATTGTTTTAATACTGATGATTTTGGCATACAACTCCTGATAACCCAAAAAACCTGTCTCAATAAATTAGCATATTTCACCCGACCAATCAAATAAAAGTGTTTTTTAATACCAAACAAAAAAAACATCAAATAATAATGTTCAGTTATGCACTCAATACTTGGTCGGGAATCCTTTGGCAGAAATGACTGCTTCAATGCGGCGTGGCATGGAGGCAATCAGCCTGTGACACTGCTGAGATGTTATGGAGGCCCAGGATGCTTCAATAGCGGCCTTAAGCTCATCCAGAGTGTTGGGTCTTGCGTCTCTCAACTTTCTCTTCACAATATCCCACAGATTCTCTATGGGGTTCAGGTTAGGAGAGTTGGCAGGCCAATTGAGCACAGTAATACCATGGTCAGTAAACCATTTACCAGTGGTTTTGGCACTGTGAGCAGGTGCCAGGTCGTGCTGAAAAATGAAATCTTCATCTCCATAAAGCATTTCAGCCGATGGAAGCATGAAGTGCTCCAAAATCTCCTGATAGCTAGCTGCATTGACCCTGCCCTTGATGAAACACAGTGGACCAACACCAGCAGCTGACATGGCACCCACACCATCACTGACTGTGGGTACTTGACACTGGACTTCAGGCATTTTGGCATTTCCTTCTCCCCAGTCTTCCTCCAGACTCTGGCACCTTGATTTCCAAATGACATGCAAAATTTGCTTTCATCAGAAAAAAGTACTTGGGACCACTTAGCAACAGTCCAGTGCTGCTTCTCTGTAGCCCAGGTCAGGCGCTTCTGCCGCTGTTTATGGTTCAAAAGTGGCTTTACCTGGGGAATGCGGCACCTGTAGCTCTGGCTGTTTCCACACCAGACTCAGTCCACTGCTTCCTCAGGTTCCCCAAGGTCTGGAATCGGTCCTTCTCCACAATCTTCCTCAGGGTCCGGTCACCTCTTCTCGCTATACAGCGTTTTCTGCCACATTGTTTCCTTCCAACAGACTTACCATTGAGGTGCCTTGATACAGCACTCTGGGAACAGCCTATTTGTTGAGAAATTTCTTTCTGGGTCTTACCCTCTTGCTTGAGGGTGTCAATGATGGCCTTCTTGACATCTGTCAGGTCGCTAGTCTTACCCATGATGGGGGTTTTGAGTAATGAACCAGGCAGGGAGTTTTTAAAAGCCTCAGGTATCTTTTGCATGTGTTTAGAGTTAATTAGTTGATTCAGAAGATTAGGGTAATAGGTCATTTAGAGAACCTTTTCTTGATATGCTAATTTATTGAGACAGGTTTTTTGGGTTATCAGGAGTTGTATGCCAAAATCATCAGTATTAAAACAATATAAGACCTGACAAATTTCAGTTGGTGGATAATGAATCTATAATATATGAAAGTTTAATTGTAATCATTACATTATGGTAAATAATGAAATTTAACACTATATGCTAATTTTTTGAGAAGGACCTGTATGTAGCAGAGCCGATCGTGTAGTGCATGCTTCTAGCCTCCTATGGAAGCTATTGAAGCATGCCAAAATTAAGAAAAAAAAGTGTTTAAAAATATAAAAAAAATAAAAAATATATAAAAGTTCAAATCACCCCCCTTTCGCCCCAATCAAAATAAAACAATTAAAAAAAAATTAAACCTACACATATTTGGTATCGCCGCGTTCAGAATCGCCCTATCTATCAACAAAAACAAAGGATTAACCTGACCGCTAAATGGCGTAACGAGAAAAAAAATCAAAACGCCAAAATTACGTTTTTTAGGTCGCCGCGACATTGCATTAAAATGCAATAACGGGCGATCAAAAGAATGTATCTACACCAAAATGGTATTATTAAAAACGCCAGCTCGGCACGCAAAAAATAAGCCCTCACCTGACCCCAGATCACGAAAATTGGAGACGCTACGGGCATCGGAAAATCACGCAATTTATTATTTTTTTTTTAGCAAACTGGAATTTTTTTTCACCACTTACATAAAAAATAACCTAGACATGATAGGTGTCTATGATCTCGAAATGACCTGGAGATTCATAATGGCAGGTCAGTTTTAGCATTTGGTGAACCTAGCAAAAAAGCCAAACAAAAAACAAGTGTGAGATTGCACTTTTTTTGCAATTTCATCACACTTGGAATTTTTTTCCCATTTTCTGTTACACGGTATGGTAAAACCAACGGTATCGTTCAAAAGTACATCTTGTCCCGCAAAAAATAAGCCCTCACATGGCCATATTGACGGAAAAATAAAAAAGTTATGGCTCTGGGAAGGAGGGGAGCGAAAAACGAAAAAACTGAAAAAGCTCCGGGGGTGAAGGGGTTAATGTGTCTGCAATAAAATTTGATAAATTCTTTTTTTCAGTGTATGTGTCAGTAATCCCCTTTTTTCTCACTATTCTGTTTTCACCAGCTCACCATTTTTTCGTTTTGTATATTCACAATGGTATTTGAATGTAAATGCAGCTTTAGACTGGATTAAGATGCACCAAATTGAACTTGGTGCTTTTTCTTTTTCGAGACATTTTTTGTTTAACCATACATCACTTATTAGCTGGCTTATTTTATTTACCCCACTATTTTTTGCATTTCATGCCAAACCTCATTATCCACAAAGCCACACTTTCTTTCCGCTAGATCTCTCCCCCTTCAAACAAGATGAAAACGTATCTAAAACCCATAAGGCGCAATTCATTGTGACTGGCATATCGCACAACAGTCTTAATCAAGCGCTCTCTGGAGTACACTGACTTGATTCATTAATGCACCACTCCAGCTTTTTTTTATTGCACCTCTGGAGTGGTGATTTAAATGTAATTCCCTGGCCCACTGTCTCATACTCACCTGCTACTGCCTTCATTGTTTTCCAGAGTCGCTTCCGGCGGTCTTTGGTGATAAGTTACCTGCCGGTGCGCTACAGTGTTTCATGGAATGGCGCGGAGGTCACTGTTCAATACAAGCCTCGTTCTGGCTCTCATAGACTTACATTGAGAGCTTGTGATGTAGCTTCTGACTTTCAGCCAGTCAGAAGCTACTGTCATAGGATAGCGCCGCAGGACCGGAGTGGTGCCTAAAAACGGTGAAAACGTTGGAGGGTGAGAGTATGACCAGAGGCAGATAATTAGCATTTAAAGCTCCCATTCAGTGATCCAAAAAACAACCCTGGAGTGATGCTTTAAGCGGTTTGCCATTTAATAAATTAGGCGTGTCTAGAACCCAACGTGTGCCACCGCCCGAAATGTACTTTAGTGGTGTAATTTATCTTGAATTTGACAGGTGGGCTTAGTTTAGCTGGCTCGGACTGGTGTAAAAACACCAAAAGTCACAATTTTTTTGCACAACTGCCGAGTTGTGCAAAAGCATTGCAATTTATTAAGTTGTTTTGCATTACCCCTATAATCTGGGGCACAACAGTTTTTTGACTCCAGTGATAATATGGCACATTTAGTTTTGTAAATCTTTGTAGCTTTTCTTCTGTAAAGCTATTGGAAAGGTTCCTAAGTAAACTTTTCACCACTCTTTCAGATGACTACTTCTTTAGTGCCTAAGATATTTTACTTCTGTCTTATTAATACTCTTATAAGTCTGAATATTGCCCATCTTGTAGTGCTGAGGACCATATACAAATACAGAGTTCTTGTAGGCACAAGGTATGTACAAGCATAACTTTCACTCCCCACAAAGTGTTAAAAGAAATATCCACTAAAGCTAATCTTTTGATGGATAAAGAAAGAGAATCTAGATTAGATGAATTTTTCGCGACATAAAGCTTTTCTGGCAAGTGTCTTAAAGAATAATGAGATTTAATCATTTTTCAGCTGATATGATCACATTTGAAAGAATTCCAGAATATTTAAAAAATGTATTAAAATCAATTATGAAAATCAACAATGATATACTCTAATAATAACCACGGTAATTAAGGGCTATTAACTCTTTTTAGCCTTTTGTAATGTGACAAGCTATGCATATGTCTTAGAATTTTATGTAGCATTTAAAGATAAATTAGTCATAATGTCAAAAGATTGTAACTAATGTAATGTATTCTCGTACTGCACAAAGTCAAAAAGAAAGACACTGATTGTATAAAAAAAGACTTTAATATGTCAAAATGAATTCAGTTCAAATAGGAGATTAGAAAACGGTAGTAAAGTTGTCTTTGCTATGATTGCTACAATACACTCATTCGAGAGGCCCTTGAAGAGTTTGTCTTTTCACAGAAAACCTCTTTATTATATTTCCTATGTCCGCAGCACACACGTAATTTAACTGAAATGGAATAGGGTGAGGTCAACTAATCCTTTGCCTTTATGGCGAAAATTTATTGCTGCTAGATCTTATCCTGTGACTCCCAAACCTGTAACTTATTTTTGTTACTGGTGCCTCACTCAGGCTTTATGGGGGATTTTCAAGTGGGGGGGACTTCTCTGTAACATCCATATACCCTTAATGCAAAAAGTCATATGGACAGGATTTGTGCTGATGGCACATGGGGACAATGATCCTTCTCTCTCAGTCGACCCCTTGCACTATTGACTGATGTCTGTAGTGTATTTGAAGTTTCCGCAGCAATCATAAGTCCAAGAAGAATGCAAAGTGGTCTCACCTCATGTATACAACAGACATTTTGTCTTAGGGCACATTAGACAAAAGTTGGCCTACCCAACCAATTTTAGTGTGATCAATTATCCATCTAATGTGTATGAGGCTTCCAGACTCTACCTCAACAGGTGTTGCCATCAGAGAGACTTAGGTTGTTTGAATTGAAATGCCCAATCCTTATGATTTCCAACTAGATAAGCAGATGCTGGGAGTTGTTTGCTCCACTCACCCATAGAGAGCTCGAGCACTTGGCCGAATTGGGCACTCATGTGAATAGAGAAGTCAGGTGTCACGGTTCCACCACTCAGTGTGTCTGGGATGCAGTACTTTGATTGACAGCTTCACCATCCAATCTGGTACAGGAGCATGCTGAGCTGTCAGTGTGTTGATTGACAGCTCAACTATCCAATCTGAGACTGGGAGGTGTCGGCTGTCTCCAAGTGTTCATTATCACAGGTGATTGCCATGCTACTTAACTGAGCTACTTCTCCCAGACCTTTGCCAGACGTACATTCAGCTAGTGAAGTTTGTGCTCCTTGTACCTTGAGTTAAGTATGTTTGACCTTTTGTTACCTGACCTTGGACTTCGTTCTGACCATCGGTCTGTTTAACTCCTTCTGCTCTGATTTGTTATCATCCTGGTATTCTGACCTAGGAACGTTACCTGACCACGCTTTTGTCGTCTTCCTTCTGTTTATAACGTACCCTCTTGGCTTCTGATCTTGGACTCTTAGACCATTCTGACTCTTGACTTGGTCGTGAGAAGTGACTGGCGTCACATCAGGACAGATAGTTGTTCACCAAATGAGCGTTTGGTTGTCAGGTGCCTCAGGTATCTAGGCGCCTTTTGGCTGTCTTAGGTAAATAGCACTAATTGTTTTGTGTTTAGGCTAATAGTATAGCGCAAATGTACCTCTAGTTGCTTCCTCTCACTTACGCAGCCTATTCAGGTGACAGATCCATTTTCAAATTAATGTGAGACTGTTCTTATTCTACCTTATTCAGCACTTGCAGATGTGGTACTATTGGAGTTTGGTAAAGAAGGGATTGGAATGTAAAATTTTACTTCCATCATCTTATGATTATACAGGTCAAATAAACTGAAAAATATACATATATGATTTTGTCCAAAACAAAGAAAAAACTGAGTGGTCAATCATCAAAATTAGAAAAGACTTAAAGAAGGTACGGTATATAATATCAAGACCAAAACAATACAGCTTGTCCAAGACAAAGAAAAAAATGGACATTGAGATAAACAAAAGTATTTCTATATTGCATGGAAGTCTGAGAAAGAAGAGAGAGAAACTCACTGGAGCACATTTATCAATAGTATCATAAGCACAACATTGTATAAAGAAAAAGGATATGTCTAATTTATGCAAGTTCACCTAAAAGGTGTACGACAATTAATGCTAGATGGCCTTCACTACCTTATGTCATGTCAGGATTGTCGGGATGCTATTTTTTGCTGTGAAACACTGCAATAAGTTTTTAGTTTCTCAGTAGCTCTTTATTAAGGCTGAATGTAAATAATGACAGCCCTGCTTAGTGAATATTAACCGTTCTTCTTATATCTAGTCATAGTTTTTACTCTTCAGACGTTTGTATTTGGATGGAACACCAACTAGGCCCATACAATATGTCATTGCTATTTCATTAACAGTATATGTGATGAATTCTATAACACATTAGAGAAGTAAACATGTATATTGCTGCCATAAACATTCAATTCATGTGTGCAATATATTGTTTGCATTAAATGTTACACCTTGTGGTTTCTTTTACATTTGGATTCTCTCTCTTTAGGATCAAATTAATTTTATACTTACATTATATTTTCAGGGGATTTTAGATTAGAGTGTTAGAGGGATTAGAGATCCATCAAGGGAGTAGATTGGTAGATGGATTTGTCCAACTCCATTCTAATAATGATTTATTATTATTCTCACTTATATAGCGCCATCATAATCCTCCAGTGTCCCCTTTGGGGCTCACAATCTAAATTTCCTATCAGTATGTCTTTGAAGTGTGAGTACCCAGAGGAAACCCACCTCGGTAAGAACATACACACTCCTTGCAGATGTTGTCTTTGGTGAGATTTGAACTGAAGACCTCAGCGCTGTGAAGCTACAGTGGTGCACCAATGTCAGCGGTATTGTTATTGCTATACATTGTACATTCTAGTGGGCATTCATGCAAACTGTTTGTACTTTATAAAAATCCCTTTCTAAAAGTTTCTTAACTTGTTGTAATGTGCATACGTGGATGACTAGGGATAAGTGATCACATTTTTTAAGACATTTGCAATTACGAGCTCTGGGCTTCCCACCTCCCTTTTTTTTCTTTTTCCATTAGCTGTTTCGTTAGATTGTTCTCCAGTTTATCTGTTTGTTCTTTATCCTGTGAGCTTAAAAGGGTTTTCCCATGAACAAAGTTAATTTTAATCAACATTTTAATCATTAGATCTTTGAATAAGGGCTCATTCTCATCTGCGAGGAAAACGGACGAGAGCAATCCGATAAAAAATTCAGATTGCACTCTGACGATGTTAATTTATCATTACCTACTCATCCATGATTTTTTTTCTCAGCTGGAATCAGGATGAGAAAAAAATTGCAGCATGCTGCCATTGTCCTCTTGTGTCGAATAAGACTCGCCAATGCAAGTCAATGGGTGTGATAAAAAATTTTTTTTAAACACCCATGTCCTTTGAAAAGGCGGCAATTCAGTAAAATCACAGCATGAGCCAACAGAACAGAATAGATAGAATACATATCTACACATAGAATAGGTAGATAGATATAAAGATGTCAGTGACATATAAAATTAGTACAGTGCTTGTGTAGCTTACTGTAAGTGTATTTTGTTTACTTACTAAATTATTTTCTGAAAAAAATGGCATGGGATCCCCTGACATTTTATTAACCAGCAGAGGGAAAGCTGCAGGGGGCAGATGTTTATAACCCTATTAATATCTGCTCAGAGCTGTATACTTAGCCTTTACTGGTTGTTAAAATGGGAGAACCCCCCAAAGATATGACATAACTAATAACATAATCAATAACCAGGAAATGATTGGCATACAGCTGTGGGCTGATAGTAATAGCCTTGGAAGGCGCCATTTATATTGTCCCCCTCCCAGACTAAAAACATCTGCTCTCAGCGATCTTAGGAAAGGCATATCCATAAGATGCGCCAATTCTGGCACTTAGCCTTGCTCTTCCCACTTGCCCTTGTGCGGTGGCAAGGGGGTGATGTATTGGGGTTCATGTTACCTTTGTATTATCAGGTGACAGCAAGCCCAAAGGTTAGTAATTACCTCTGGGCTAGGTGTCATTTGACAATACAAAGGTGACATCAACCCCTCCAATTATCACCCCACTTGCCACCGCACCATGGCAGGTGGTAATAGCAAGGCTATGAGCCAGTACATCTTATCGATGCTCCATTCCTGGAGCGACTGAGAGCTGATGTTTTTAGTCTGGGAGGGGACCAATATCCATGGCCTTTTCTTAGGCTATTAATATCAGCCCAGTGCTGTCTGACTAGCATTTGCTGGTTTTTAATTATAGGGGAACCCTACATCATTTTTTTTGGGGGGTACCCCATTTTAATATCCAGAAAAGGCTAAGTATACAGCTGTGAGTTGATATTAATAGTCTGGGAAGCTGCTTAAGTATTACCCCCCTCCCAGGCTACAAACATCTGCCCCTGCTGGGTAATAAATTGTCAGGGGATACCACACATTTTTTTTTTCTGAAAGGAATTTATTTACAGAAAAAAATGTACAGTAATCTACACACACTATGCAATGATTTGATATACACTGAACAAAAAAATAAAGGGAACACTAAAATACCACATCCTAGATATCACTAAATGAAATATTTCAGTTGCAAATCTTTATTCATTACATAGAGGAATGTGTTGAGAATAATAAAACATAAAAATGATCAATGTAAATCAAAATGAATATCCCATGTAGGTCTGGATTTGGAATGATACTCAAAATCAAAGTGGATAATCAAATTACAGGCTGATCCAACTTCAGTGGAAATGCCTTAAGACAAGGAAATGATGTTCAGTTGTGTGTTTGTTGCCTCCATGTGCCTGTATGATCTCCCTACAACACCTAGGCATGCACCTGATGAGGTGGCGGATGGTCTTCTGAGGGATCTCCCAGACCTGGACTAAAGCATCCGTCACCTCCTGGACAGTCTGTGGTGCAACATGACGTTGGTAGATGGTGCGAGACATGATGTCCCAGATGTGTTCAATTGGATTCAAGTCTGGGGAACGGGCGGGCCAATCCATAGCTTCAATGCCTTCATCTTGCAGGAACTGCTGACTCCAGCCACATGAGGTCTGGCATTGTCCTGCATTAGGAGGAACCCAGGGCCCACCGCGCCAGCATATGGTCTCACAAGGGGTCTGAGGATCTCATCTCGGTACCTAATGGCAGTCCGACTACCTCTGGCGAGCACATGGAGGGCTGTGCGGCCCTCCAAAGAAATGCCACCCCACACCATTACTGACCCACTGCCAAACCGGTCATGCTGAAGGATGTTACAGGCAGCAGATCACTTGCCACAGCGTCTCCAGACTCTGTCACGTCTGTCACATGTGCTCAGTGTGAACCTGCTTTCATCTGTGAAGAGCATAGGGTGCCAGTGGCAAATTTGTCAATCCTGGTGTTCTGTGGCAAATGCCAATCTTCCTACACGGTGTTGGGCTGTGAGCACAACCCCCATCTGTGGTTGTCGGGCACTCAGACCATCCTCATGGAGTTGGTTTCTAACCGTTTGTGCAGAGACATGCACATTTGTGGCCTGCTGGATGTCATTTTGCAGGGCTCTGGCTGTGCTCCTCCTGTTCCTCCTTGCACAAAAGCTGAGGTAGTGGTCCTGCTGCTGGGTTGTTGCCCTCCTACAGCCCCCTCAACGTCTCATGGTGTACTGGCCTGTCTCCTGGTAGCGCCTCCAGCCTCTGGACACTACACTGACAGACACAGCAAACCTTCATGCCACAGCTCGCATTGATGTGCCATCCTGGATGAGCTGCACTACCTGAGCCACTTGTGTGGGTTGTAGAGTCCGTCTCATGCTACCACAAGTGTGAAAGCACAACCAACATTCAAAAATGACCAAAACGTCAGCCAGAAAGCATTGGTACTGAGATGTGGTCTGTGGTCCCCATCTGCAGAACCACTCCTTTATTGAGTGTGTCTTGATAATTGCCAATAATTTCCATCTGTTATCTATTCCATTTGCACAACAGCATGTGAAATTGATTGTCAAACAGTGTTGCTTCCTAAGTAGATGGTTTGATTTCACAGTAGTTTGATTTACTTGGAGTTATATTCTGTTGTATAACTGTTCACTCTCTCTCTCTCTCTCTCTCTCTCTCTCTCTCTCTCTCTTTTTATATATATATATATATATATATATATATATATGCAGTTATATGAAAAAGTTTGGGCACCCCTATTAATCTTAAGCTTAATGTTTTATAACAAATTGTTTTTTTTGCAACAGCTATTTCAGTTTTATATATCTAATAACTGTTGGACACAGTAATGTTTCTGCCTTGAAATAAGGTTTATTGTACTAACAGAAAATGTGCAATCTGCATTCAAACAAAATTTGACAGGTGCATAAGTATGGGCACCTCACCAGAAAAGTGACATGAATATTTAGTAGATCCTCCTTTTGCAAAAATAACAGCCTCTAGTCACTTCCTGTAGCTTTTATTGAGTTCCTGGATCCTGGATGAAGGTATTTTTGACCATTCCTCTTTACAAAACAATTCCAGTTTAGTTAAGTTTGATGGTCGCCAAGCATGGACAGCCCTCTTCAAATGATCCCACAGATGTTCAATGATATTCAGGTCTGGGGACTGGGATGGCCATTCCAGAACAGTGTAATTGTTCCTCTGCATGAATGCCTGAGTAGATTTGGAGCGGTGTTTTGGATCATTGTCTTGCTGAAAGATCCATCCCCTGCATAACTTCAACTTTGTCACTGATTCATGAACATTATTGTCAAGAATCTGCTGATACTGAGAGGAATCCATGCGTCCCTCAACTTTAACAAGATTTCCGGTGCCGGCATTGGCCACACAGCCCCAAAGCATGATGGAACCTCCACCAAATTTTACTGTGGGTAGCAAGTGTTTTTCTTGGAATGCTGTGTTTTTTGCCGCCATGCATAACGCCTTTTTGTATGACCAAACAACTCAATCTTGGTTTCATCAGTCCACAGGACCTTCTTCCAAAAAGAAATTGGCTTCTCCAAATGTGCTTTTGCATACCTCAGCCGACTCTTTGTGGCGTGCTTGCAGAAACGGTTTCTTTTGCATCACTCTCCCATACAGCTTCTCCTTGTGCAAAGTGCATTGTATAGTTGACCAATGCACAGTGACACCATCTGCAGCAAGTTGATGCTGCAGCTCTCTGGAGGTGGTCTGAGGATTGTCCTTGACTGATCTCACCATTCTTCTCTGCCTTTCTGATATTGTTCTTGGCCTGCCACTTCTGGCCTTAACAAGAACTGTACCTGTGTTCTATGTGTTACTATGTTCCTCACAGTGGAAATTGACAGGTTAAATCTCTTAGACAGCTTTTTGTATCCTTCCCCTGAACAACTATGTTGAATAATCTTTGTTTTCAGATCATTTGACAGTTGTTTTGAGGAGCCCATGATGCCACTCTTCAGAGGAGATTCAAACAGGAGAACAACTTGCAAGTGGCCACTTTAAGTAGCTTTCCTCATGATTGCATACACCTGGCTATGAAGTTCAAGGTTACAAAACCAAAAAAAGTGCTTTAGTAAGTCAGTAAAAAGTAGGTAGGAGTATTTAAAACAAGAAAATGATAAAGGGTGCCCATACTTATGCACCTGTCAAATTTTGTTTGAATGCAGATTGCACATTTTCTGTTAGTACAATAAACCTCATTTCAACGCAGAAACATTACTGTGTCCAACAGTTATTAGATATATGAAACTGAAATAACTGTTGCAAAAAAAACAATTTTTATAAAACATTAAGCTTAAGATTAATAGGGGTGCCCAAACTTTTTCATATAACTGTATATATACATATATATATACATATATAGATAGATAGATCACTCACATATTTATATCTATCTAATATCAATCTCTCTATGTATCAATCTAAGAAAAAATTGAAAAAAGAAGCAGCCCTCCATTACTTATCCACGTACAAAAAGATGTTAATAGCACTGAAGTCCTTTTTGTACTTGGCTAAGTATTGAAGTGCTGTTTCTTTTTTTAATTTTTATACTGTGTTGCAAGGAAGGGATTCCAAGTGTGGGAAGCCCTGCACCGAAGATCTCATACATTTGTGCTGTTCTAGTATTTTTTACATACAGTATATCTATCTATATATACAGTATATCTATGCAAGTTCAGAGATTGCAGGCAGCACACGATTCAAGTGAAAAATGCTTTTTATTTAATGGCCCAACATCACTAAGGAACCGAAATGTCGCCATGTTGGGCCACTAAATAAGAAGCTTTTTTCACTTGAATGGTGTGCTGCCTCCAGTCTCTGGACTTTTATTGAAGGTTTGGTAAATACCTCAGGGACCTGCACTCAAATAGCTTTTATCTGTGATGTTCTTATTTTTTCTTTTTTTTATATATTATACAGGTGCTTCTCACAAAATTAGAATATCATCAAAAAGTTAATTTATTTCAGTTCCTCAATACAAAAAGTGAAACATATATAGAGTCATTACAAGCAGAGTGATGTATTTCAAGTGTTTATTTCTGTTAACCCCTTTCTGACCTCGGACGGGATAGTAAGTCCGAGGTCAGATCCCTCTCTTTGATGCAGGGCTCCGGCGGTGATC
This sequence comes from Ranitomeya variabilis, assembly GCF_051348905.1. Lineage (NCBI taxonomy): Eukaryota > Metazoa > Chordata > Amphibia > Anura > Dendrobatidae > Ranitomeya > Ranitomeya variabilis. The sequence goes on along the minus strand of NC_135237.1, from coordinate 382,456,689 downwards.
CTGCATCAAAGCCGGGACATGTCAGCTGTTTTGAACAGCTGACATGTGCCCGCAATAGTGGCGGGTGAAATCGCGATTCACCCGCCACTATTAACTAGTTAAATGCCGCTGTCAAACGCAGACAGCGGCATTTAACCGGCGCTTCCGGCCGGGCGGCCGTAAATGAGCGCAACGCTGACTCCCGTCACATGATCGGGGGTCAGTGATGCTTCTGCATTGCAATCATAGAGGTCCTTGAGACCTCTATGGTTACTGATCCCCGGTAGCTGTGAACGCCACCCTGTGGTCGGCGCTCATAGCACACCTGCATTTCTGCTGCATAGCAGCGATCTGATGATCGCTGCTATGTAGCAGAGCCGATCGCGTTTTGCCAGATTCTAGCCTCCTGTGGAGGCTATTGAAGCATGGTAAAAGTAAAAAAAATGTGAAAAAAAATATATATAAAAGTTTAGATCACCCCCCTTTCGCCCCATTCAAAATAAATCAATTTAAAAAAAAATCGAACCTACACATTTTTGATATCGGCGCATTCAGAATCGCCCGATCTATTAATAAAATGAAAGCATTAAGCTGATCGCTAAACAGCGTAGCAAGAAAAAAATTTAAAACGCCAGAATTAGGTTTTTTTGGTCGCCGCGACATTGCATTAAAATGCAATAACGGGCGATCAAAAGAACGTATCTTCACAAAAATGGGATAATTAAAAACGCCAGCTCGGCACGCAAAAAGTAAGCCCTCACCCGACCTCAGATCATGAAAAATGGAGACGCTACGGGTATCGTAAAATGGCACATTTTTTTTTTTTTTTTTTAGCAAAGTTTGGAATTTTTTTTCACCACTTAGATAAAAAATAACCTAGTCATGTTAGGTGTCTTTGAACTCGTAATGACCTGGAGAATCATAATCGCAGGTCAGTTTTAGCATTTAGTGACCCTTGTAAAAAAGCCAAACAAAAAACAAGTGCGGGACTGCACTTTTTTTGCAATTTCACCGCACTTGGAATTTTTTTCCCGTTTTCTAGTACACAACATGGTAAAACCAATGATGTCGTTCAAAAGTACGACTTGTTTCGAAAAAAAAAGCCCTCACATGGCCATATTGACGGAAAAATAAAAAAGTTATGGCTCTGGGAAGGAGGGGAGCAAAAAACGAACACGGAAAAACGGAAAATCCCAAGGTCATGAAGGGGTTAATGTTGATGATTATGGCTTACAGCCAATGAAACATTTTCAAAATTAAGATTTTGCGTAACTAACCTATTTTATATATTAACTGTATTCAAATTCAAACAAAGTGCTTGGTCCGCATGATTGTTATTTTTAAAGCCCTGCCATTGTCCGCCTTACAGATAATTGGGTGATATTTTGACATTTCACGAATTCACTGCTGGACAACCCTTTATTAATGGTTACAGGAAGGAGAAAAATGTAATTGATACTCCCATCACTTCCAGAGTTACTCCTCCGTGGTTAGTGCTGCATCCCTGATGGTCCTCCGACATTACAGGAATGCTGCAGCCAATCAGTCTCTGCTGATCAGGGGCAGCATTTACATTTTCTCTGAGCTGGATATTTATTGAACCTAGCAATACTAACTACAGAAGAGTGTTGCTGGTCTGATAGGTGAATATCATTTTTCTTTTATGTTTTTGACCTCCCTGGGCCTGTTATTAAAGGAATTATCCAATAGTGGACAACCTCCTTAACGTCATAGTTCATCTAGACCAGGGATGTCAAACTCAAATATGCAAAGGGACAAAATAAAAAACTTTGACAGAGTCGTGGGTCAACCTTAATATTTATTAAAAAAAAAAGGTCTACAATTGAGGAAGTTTTTCCTTATTATCAAATATAACAAATAACTTTTTCATATGGAAACAAACTTATAGAGGTTGTTCACAAACAAAGTACATTTTAATTAATAGATTTTAGAATAACTTATTGGAATAATATAATATGTTATGTAAGAGCAGTATAAAGCATATGGCCCAATGGCCTAATTTAAAGTAAAGTAAGATGCAAACAAAAGTGCTCCCAAACACAGTATAATACCCCCACAGAGAATTCCTCCACAGTACTATCCACACACACGGTATGATGTCCCTACTGGACCCCCTCCATGAATCCACCCAACAAAGAATCGTTACCCCATCACAGTATGATTCTCCAGTTATGATCACCACACAGCCCTCCATACAGTAGAATGGCAACAAAAGTGCTATAAATTATAACAGGGCCTGCATTGCCTTCCATACAGTATAATGGTCCCACAAAAAGCACTCCATAAAGTATAATGGTCCAACAAAATGTTCTCCATACCGTATAATGACCACCAAAAGTGATCCATACAGTATAATGGCCACAAAAAATGCTCTACACAGTATAATGGGTCCCACATAATCCTCCGTACAGTGTAACGGAGTCCTGCATTGCCTTCCATACAGTATAATGGCCCCACATAGTGCTTCATACAGTATATTGGCTCCATATAGTGCTTCATACTGTTCAATAGCTCCACAAAAAGTGCTCCATACATTATAATTGTCCCCAAAAAAGTGCTCCTTACAGTATAATGGCCACAAAAAGTGTTCCATGCAGTATAATGGCCTCACATAGTGCTCCATACAGTATAACGGGGCCAGGCATTGCATTCCAAACACTATAATGCTCCATACTTTATTATGGCCCCACATAGTGCTCCTACAATATAATGGCCCCACATAGTGCTCTTTACAGTATAATGGCCACAAAAAGTGCTTCATACAGTATAATGGCCACAAAAAGTACTCCATACAGTATAATGGCCACAAAAAGTGCTTCATACAACATAATGGCCCCACATAGTGCTCCACATAGTGCTCCATACAGTGTAATGGCCCCACATAGTTCTCCATACAGTGTAATGGCCTCAAATGAAAAAAATTCACCTCTGCCAGTCCCCCTGCTGCTCCAGTTTCTTCATGGCATCCTCAGATCCTCGGCACATCTCAGTACGTTGTAATGATGTCATCGCGCCTGCTACACTGAGGCTTCAAAGACAGGGGGATTAATGGGAGAGGGAGCATCCGCTCACACTCCCTCCTCCATCATTGCTTTCAACTATTGTCGGCATCTCGGATGACAATATAGTTGAAAGTGCAATGCTGGGTGGTGAATATACTCACCCTACCCTGTGGGCCTAATTTGTACTGCGGGACAGAGTTGGACATATGTGATCTAGAGTGACAATTAATAAGTATGTCCAATCTGTAACAAACTTGTTAGCTTGATCCAATAGCCCAACCACCTACACTTACTAATAGACCTTTAAGATACAAATCATGTTCTGATCACTTTTAGTGCCAAGCAAGTTGTTTGACCCGATGTTCAAAGACCTAGTAGTTATTGTATTACTTACAGGCTTCTTCTATCGGTCTTCTATATTTTGCTAACCTACCAATATGTGTATGAGACAGGTGTAACTCTAGAATCGGACCACACAGTTATTGTTTATTGTCTGTTACTATAGAGACACAATTAAAACTGGTTACAAATGTGTAGATATAGATTAATTAATCTATTCTCCTTTAAAGTATCCAGTGTTCAGGAATAGTTCTAACATCCTGCAAAAGACTTTGTTTTGGCCACAACCATATTCTAATAGTATTTTTAATGATATATTATATTCTAATGGAATTTGTAAAGTAAAACATAGAGGGGAAATCCACAATTATCGTAGTAACTATTAAGAACATTTTACGTTTTAGATATGAAGTTTGATATCAAAGCTCAATATGTACAATATTTCAGAATTTCATCATATAATTGTTAATGATTGTGGGTTAATTATTGCAATAATCTGTGATTAGCATTTTAGAATAATAATTCTGATCTTGACATACTCATGCATTATTTTTTTCTCAGTCACTAATGACATACAATGCCCTGATTTTGTTAATTGAGTCCCTTGACTATTTAACAGTGGTTCTGTTCCGATGAATCCCCCGGTGACTGGTAATCAGATCATTGTATGTTAAATGTAGAGAATTGTGTCATCTTCTTAGAGGACCACCTTTTTTATATTCCTCCTTTATCACTCAGCATGCAGACTGTCTAAATGTCTAGTAAGCATTGCTTTTCTTAAAATGTCTCTGTGGTGTTCCAAAAGCTAAAATAAAAATAATCTTTAACTAGTGTCATTCTGTCATTATGTGCTATGCTTACTACTTCTAATATAACATTTTGGAAGTCAAGCAGTTTCTTCACTTAGCAAACTTAAATATATCATTTCAGTTTATTTTCTAAATATTAATGTAATGGAATGTCATTAAATGGAGTCTACTGGTTCAAACCAGCCTTGTGACATATTACATTGAGATGAACAACCAAGGGTTCAAACATTTTATGGTCTACATAGTATTCTTACTAGTTAACCTTAAAGAGAACTTTTCACCAAATTTTTTATATTGAACTGGTCACACAATGTAATAAGAGTAGAAAAAACTACTTTTTTTTAGCTTCACCTCTCCATTGTGGAAAGACAAGCACACCCCCATATTATCAATCAATCTGCTCTCCTCACTGCAGAGTGATGACATGCTGAAGCACAGCAGACCTGAGTGTGGTGATAACAACTCAACTTCTGCACCACTGCCCTTCTTCCCACACTGACTACTGGAGAGGAGAACTCCGAGCTGTTAAGCACGCTCAGGTCTGCTGTACTCCAGCTTGTCATCACTCTGCAGTGAGAAGAGCAGACCGTTTGTCATTATGTCTCACACTGAGGCTATTCTATGCTATAATATAATAATAATCTTTATTTTTATATAATGCTAACATATTCCGCAGCACTTTACAGTTTGCATACATTGTCTTTGTTGTCCCCAATGGGGCTCACAATCTAAATTCCCTGTTAGTATGTCTTTGGAATGTGGGAGGAAACCGGAGAACCTGGAGGAAACCCACGCAAACACGGGGAGAACATACAAACTTCTTGCAGATGATGTCCTTAGTGGAATTTGAACCCAGGACCCCAGCGCTACAAGGCTGCATTGTGGGGGTGTGCTGTTCTTTCCCAGTGAGTTGCTGCCTTCTTACGACTGGCCAGAGGTAGAGGAAGAGGTACACACCCCTAGTGAAATCTCTCTGGTAATGCCAACTTGGACTTAGAAATAGCTGTTTAGGTGCCAAATACTATGAACACTAATATCTCCGTAGAGGCAAAAAAACACCCAAAAAATGTTTTATTCAGCTCTGCAGCCACCATTACATTGGGTGTCATGCTCAACATGAAAAAATTTATGAAACGTCCTCTTTATAAGTAGATTCACACATGCAGTTTTAGTGACAGATTATATGCCTTAATCCATTAAAGGGAACCTGTCACCTGAATTTGGCGGGACCAGTTTTGGGTCATATGGGCGGTGTTTTCGGGTGTTTGATTCACCCTTTCCTTACCCGCTGGCTGCATGCTAGCCGCAATATTGGATTGAAGTTCATTCTCTGTCCTCCGGAGTACACGCCTGTGCAAGGCAATATTCACATGCTGCACAAAAAAATGTTTTAACTTCATTCTGCGGGTCAGTAGTATGATTATAGCAATATTATATTCATGTAACTTTATCTATTTTATTAATTTAGATTAGTACAGTAAATATACTAGAGAAAACTGAGTTATTTTTGTGATGTCATATTCTGAGAACCATACGTTTTGAAATTGTCTGTCAATGGAGCTGCATGAGGTATTTTTGTTTTGCATGATAAGATGTTTTCCTTGGTATCATTGTCCAAACATGCAACTACTTGAACAGTTTTTATTGCCCATTTTTAGAAGTTGAATTGTACAAAAAAACAGCATTTCTTCCTTCTTTTTTTAACATTCTTCATTATTCAATTTAATTGACATGTTAACTTTATAGTGCAGATCGATATGATAATGACAGTACTACATCTATATAGTTTTTATGTTTTACTACTTCTGCACAAAACCTTTAACATACCATAAATAAATATTCATCTTTTCTCATAACAAACTAGTATTTATAAGCATCATTTTGGGATACGTACTTTTCTACCACTTTATATTTAACTTTTTCTTGTGATGGAAGATGAACAAGCACTGCATTTCTGGCATTGTTTCTTCTAATTTTTTTTCCGCTGTGTGTAATAAATTTTGATAGTATTATAGTTCATATCATTATGGGCGTGGTGATATTGAATGTTACTTTCTTAAGGTATGTTTATTTTTTCAATATTAAACAATTATTTTACTTTTAAAATGATTTGGATTTCTTGAGGGTGTTTTTGTTTATATAATTAAACTTCTTTTTTTACACTTTTTTGTTTTCACAAAATGTACTAGTTACTTAAGGGAACACGTACATTCAAGCCTAGGATCTCATAGGTAATACAGTGTACTATATATGTTGTGCAATGCTTTACCTTATCTTGTCAATGTACTATTTATAGGTGGCCTATGGGATCTCATCTCCAGCAGGATCTGATAGACTGTAGGGTGTCAAAAACCTGGAATCCGTGTCAGGCCTCCAGTTGCCACCGTCAGGCCTCCAGTTGCTTCAACAACCCATCTGCAATTGTTGTCCTGCAAAGTTGCCAATGGGCTGACAGAGGGAGCACCCCTTTGGCCTCCATATAGTTTAATGCACTCTGTATGCAGTATAATGCACTCTCCAAAGGCCTCTATATAGTATAATGCTCTCCTCAAAGGCCTTGATATTGGTTAATGTACTCCCGATAGGCCTCCATACAGTATAATGCACTCCCCATAAAAAAATACAATACTCACCGTTGCTCCGAGTGCTCGCTCATCTCAGCATTGCAGGTGCCATGTATTGATGTCATAGTGCCCACTGTCAGTGTCTGTGCCATTGATGTCAGACGCGGAGGGGAAATCATGGGAGAGGGATCATGTCGCTCCCTGTCTCATCATTGCTTTCAATTGTATCAGCATCCAGACAATATAGTTGAACATGCGATGACAGGCGGAGGGTCCGATGCGGCCAGTTGGCAGTGCAGGGAGATGGAGTCTCCCTGCCCTGCCACAGAGTGTAACTATGTGTAATCTGTGCACGCCAATACAGTTACAGTAGCTTAGTTCCGGATGGGCACCTCAGTGCGTGGTGCCCGGGGCAGCCGCCTCCTCTGTTCCCCAGTTAGCTACTCTACTGCATTGTAGTGATGAATAAATCAGCATATGTCTGAGATTTACTCTCAATTAAATGACACTTCAACTTAGTTGTATTCCCTGTAACCCTACCTTCGAAATTGCATACAATACAATCCATTATGGTAATGAATATGACTGTCTTGTATTTATTATATATACAGATATTCCTTGAAAAAGGCCTCACATGGCTGAAATATTGGATGAATTATCTGTTTTCCTTTTGATGAGCTTTATCTTTTTCGGTCCTGTGATTATTCTTTTTGAAATCACATTATGTGACTACTGAGGTTTTTCTACCAATCTTTTAGTACAGTCTACTTTTGAGCACCTTAAAAAAAACAAAAACAGGTGACCACCCTTTCTCCTCCCATGTGCCCATGACAGATATGACAGGATTAAAGATAAACTGAATTATTTTATGTTTTTAATTATTATATCCAGCGTTGAAAGTGAAATACGTTGACTGGCAAAAAGTAAAGTTCTCCAGGGGCTTTAACCCTTTTCTGACGTCGGACGGGATAGTACGTCTGACGTCAGAAGCCCCGCTTTGAAGTGGGCTCCGGCGGTGAGCCCACCTCAAAGCCGCGACATGTCAGCTGTTTTCAACAGCTGAAATGTGCCTGCAATAGACATGGGCAGTAAAGCGATCCGCCGGTGCCTATTAACTAGCTAAATGCCGCTGTCAAACTCTGACAGCGCCATTTAACACTCGCTTTTGGCCATCAGGTCGGAAATTCGTGCACCGCTGACCCCCATCACGTGGTCGGGGGTCAGCGGTGCATCGGTTTGACAACCAGAGGTCTGCTTGAGACCTCTATGGTTGTTGATGCCAGATTGCTATGAGCACCACCCTGTGGTCGGAGCTCATAGCAATGCTGTAATTCTACTACATAGCGGCGAACTGAGCATTGCCTCTATATAGCAGAGGCGATCGAGTTATGGCAGCTTCTAGCCTCCCATGGAGGCTATTGAAGCATGGGAAAAGTAAAAAAAAAAGTGTTTAAAAATATTTTAAAAAAATAAAAAAACATAAAAAGTTCAAATCACTCCCCTTTCACCTTATTCAAAAAAATAAAATCAAACATACAAATATTTGGTATCGCGGTGTTCAGAATCACCCGTTCTATAAATAAAACAAAAGGATTAACCTGATCGCTAAACAGCATAGCGAGAAAAAAAATCGAAGAGCCAGAATTACATTTTTTTTGGGTTGCCGCGACATTGTATTAAAATGCAATAACGGGCGATCAAAAGAACGTATCTACACAAAAGTGGTATCATTAAAAATGACAGCTCGGTGTGCAAAAAAATAAGCCCTCACCCAACCCCAGATCAGGAAAAATGGAGACGCTACGGGTTTCGGAAAGTTGCGCAATATTTTTTATTCTTTTTTAGCAAGGTTTGGAATTTCACCATTTAGATAAAAAATAGCCTAGACATGTTTGATGTCTATGAACTCGTAATGACCTGGAGAATCATAATGGCAGGTCAGGTTTAGCATTTAGTGAAGCTAGCAAAAAAGCCAAACAAAAAACAAGTTTGGGATTGCACTTTTTTTGCAATTTCGCCGCACTTGGAATTTTTTTTCCCATTTTCAAGTACATGACGTGCTAAAACCAATGATGTTTTTCAAAAGTACAACTCGTCCCTCAAAAGATTAGCCCTCACATGGCCATATTGATGGAAAAATAAAAAAGTTATGGCTCTGGGAAGGAAGGGAGCGAAAAACGAAAGCGCAAAACCGAAAAAAGCTCCAGTTATGAAGGGGTTAAACTGAAAAAAATAACAAACTAAGTGATAGTCACCGGTACCCTCCTGGATCATCCTCAGGCCACTCTGTGGTGTGTGCTGACTGAGAAAGAGGAAATGTCACCGTTCCAGCAGCTGTAGGAACACTTTTTACGATTGAGAGTTCATATGTCTCCTGCAGTGATTCGATGTCAACATCACATGATTGCTGCAACCAATCCACCGTCTGCATCAGTATCACAGCTTATCCTATTGATTGGCTGCTGCTGCCACGTGATATCGACATAACTGCAACTATGTCAACAAAGATCGGAGTCTGCAGTAAGAAGCCGATATGGGAGCGTCAGTGGGAACATACCGTATTTTCCGGCGTATAAGACGACTGGGCGTATAAGACGACCCCCCAACTTTTCCAGTTAAAATGTAAAATCTTCTTAAAAGTCGGGGGTCTTCTTATAAACCGTGTCGTCTTATAGGGCCGGTGACTTTTGTGCCTTTTGGGGGGGGGGAGTGGGCCTGATGACGACGAGGGGGTGTCTCACAGGAAAGTGAGTATCCCCCATTACCTCATTGTATCGCTGCAGCGTGGGGTCTCTGCTGGGAGCGGCGGCTGCTGCTCCTCATTGTGCCGCGTGGGTGCTGTGGGGCGGCGGCTCCTCTTCTTCAGTGTGGGGCCTCTGTGCTGCTGGGCGGCGGCTTATCTTCAGGCAGTCGGGGCTCCTCCGGTATCTCCTTAAAGCCCGGAGGCCCTGCCGGCAACTCCATCGGTGCAATGCAGTGGCCTCCGGGAACATGGCCGCTGCTCAGATTCAGATCTCGGGAGACGAGATCTAAATCTGAGCAGCGGCCATTTTCCCGGAGACAGCTCCATTGCTGCTATGCGGTGACCTCCGGGAAAATGGCCGCTGGGGGCGGCGCATGCTCAGATTCAGATCTGAATCTGAGCAGCGGCCATGTTCCCGGAGGCCACTGCATTGCACCGATGGAGTTGCTGGCAGGGCCTCCGGGCTTTAAGGAGATACCGGAGGAGCACCGACTGCCTGAAGATAAGCCGCCGCAGCCGCCCAGCAGCACAGAGGCCACACACTGAAGAAGAGGAGCCGCCGCCCCACAGCACAGCCGCCGCCGATCCCAGCAGAGACCCCACGCTGCAGTGATACAATGAGGTAATGGGGGATACTCACTTTCCTGTGAGACGCCCCCTCGTCGTCATCAGGCCCACTCCCCCCCCACCCACCATATACACCCGGCAAGGCGATACCCGGCGTATAAGACGACCCCCGACTTTTAAGAAGATTTTCAGGGGTTAAAAAGTCGTCTTATACGCCGGAAAATACGGTACTTTATTTTAAGGAACAGGCAATATATTAAACAAAAAGTAAACTGGACAAGCCCTTAACTGGATGTTGATTATAAATTGTTCCCATCAGCTGCCACCACAGTGGCAATTAAGCATTGCGCTACACCAATGCCAATAACTGGGGTTTCTGAATAATACAGGACAGATGTTTCACAGCAAGCGGTGTCCCCTGAAGCCCCTCCTCATTCCAGCCGCGATCCAGTGCTGAATTGGAAACCCATCTGCAGTAGCTCATAACTCTCCAATGGGATACAATCAGATTTAGATTTTAGAGCACTGTCATATTTTCATTTTTTACACACTTTAGTTTCTATCTACACACCCATAAAACACATTAATATGGCTAAATTACTCACAAAAATTTACAGTACCAACCTATAGTCTAATCAATGGAGAACTTGGCCACACCAATTTGTGATGCTGAAAGTTTTTTAAAATTTTAGTAACACAAAATAGAACAAATGTGGCATTTCAGTCTTATACAGTAGACCTTCACCAGACATAGATTGCACGTGAATGGAGGGAGACACACTTAAAGAGGAGCAGCACCAGTCAATATGTATGGGGTGTTGCTAAAATAAAAAAAAACCTCTTGAGTATCAGTTTGGAGTGCCAAGTTCTTTGTTCATTACTCCCATAAAGTAGCATTTCATTTATTTTACTCTCTTATATAGCACCATTAATTCCACAGCGCTTTACAGACATTATTATCACTATCCCCATCGGAGCTCACAATTTAAATTCCCAATCAGTATGTCATTGGCGAGTGAGAGGAAACCGGAGCACCCGGAGGAAACCCACTCAAACAGGGGAGAACATACAAACTCCTTGTAGATGTTGTCCTTGGTGGGATTTGCTAACCACTGAGCCACCATGCTGACCTAGTATTGTATAGTTGTATGCTGTTCATATTTCTTTTATCATTTCTTCAGTAATACGTTGCATAATCCTTTGTCTTTCCATTTTGCATATCTTCATCAGTTTGCCTTTTGCACTTTGCTAATGTGGTATCTTTTAAACTATTTTATATGTTTTATGCATGGGAACTTTCTGTAAGGTTTCAAAAAAATCCATCCGTCCTGGAGATGATGGCAAGTGCTATTGTAAAACACTATATGAGCTCCGCTCTGTATTATTGATGAATATCCAAAATAATTATCATATTTTTCATTACTCCATTAACAGTAATGCATTCATTTTGACGGGGTCTTCGAAACCGCTATCTGTAACTGTTACATTTGTTTTTATGGTCACATAGTAATTTTCTCTCTTTCGTTGATTCTTTTTTATTACTTTATAATTTTTTTTAATGCCATATATGTTATAGCGATGACACACGTCACTGTGCTCTTCAAACTCTCAAAAGTACATTTTGTGTGAAATAATTTTTGGACGATTTTGTTACTATCAGGAGATAAAAATCAATGCAGTTATTCTCTGCCTGACAATTAAAAAGGATGGTTTATTTCCACAGAGTTTTAATTTTATTAAGTTAATAAAATAAATCTTAAGTACCATTATCTTAATAGCTTAATCTTCTGATTAAAAACTAATAATTTTTCTAGATGTAATTGTAGCTATTCTTTTAATATCTGTCTGGCTTGAGCATGAACTTAGAAGGAAATGACCGATGAAGCTTCAGAGGACAGCCGGGCTGCCGAATCACTGGTCACTATGGCTTCACTAATGTTTAGTTCAGTTTAAACATGGTGCAAATTTTTATCATTTTTACTTTCAATAACCTGTATACTGAACCAAAGTTTAGAAATATAATAAGGGAGAAATAAATAAGAAATGTCTGTTCCATGAAACAAATGAGAAAAATATATAATGCAAAATTAGATCCCGTCCTTCAAGGTTCCTGTTTAATAGAGCTGTATTTAGTTTGGAATTGTTTTTACATAGTCTATTTTGTGATAAAAATGACCTCGCAATATGATTCTGAACATCAGTAGGGTTGCGAAAATACCAAACATGTCCAGTTTTTGTTATTATTTTAGGTTTAAAAAAAGATATTGTAACCTTGAAAAAATAAAAATGTTGGGGTTGTTGTGCCATATTCTGAGACCCTTACTCAAAGACTCAAAGTTATAATTTTACTGTCAATGGAGCTGTGTGACAGCCTCTTTTTGTGAGGCAAGACTTTTTTTTATGGTTACCCTTTTGGGATAGATGATGTTCTGATGACTTGATACAGCATTATTTTGTGGTATTACCGCAACCAAAAAACGTACTTTTGGAGTTCTTGAATTTTTTTTGTTTATGTTGTTTACCAATCGGGTTAATTATTTTTATATTTTGATAGATCGGACTTTTCTGAATGCAGCAATACCACATATTTGTTTTTTTTATCTTTATTTTTAATTTGGGATAAAGGGTGTGATTTGTACTTTTTTTTCATATATTTTTAAAACATTTTTTTTTCTTTTCACTGTTCTTGTCATCCTCATTCGGAAACTTGAAGCTGCAATCATCTGATTGCTTGTGCTGTATACAGCAATGTGTATTACTGTGTATACCAAAACATCACAGTGTCTTTTTAAGCCCGGCCACAGCCAGGGTGTAACACCGGTGGGTTTATACCATGTTTCTCCCTCTAATTTGCAGGGATACTGTAGTCTGTTACCTGTATGGATGTGGCTCAGTTCCTTGTGCCGCTGCATAGCTGTTCATGTGCTGTGATTTCTTTGCTCTGCTGCATGACCACCCGCATATGCGGTCCCTGGCTGCCGCTGTGGAAGCTATCCACGGTTTGCAAGGTGCTCTGCAGCTGTTGCATGACTTTCCACATGCTTTCAGGCTAGCAGTCCCTGCCAGGTGCCCTAAGCCACAGTTCCTGTGCTGTCTGTGCTGTAATGGTTTCTGTTTGTGCTTAGGGTGCGCGCGGCCACACCTTCCCTGCTTTTATTAGGGTTTGTGTGTGCACCTGTGTTGCTTTCCTCAGCCTGTTGCTGAGGGGCAGCTCCTATATAAACTCCCTCTTTCCTGTTGGGCATTGCCAGAGCATTGCATTGTGTTTGAGTCTTGCCTTGTGTGTGAGGTATCCAGCTCCCGTTCTGTCTGCAGTCTGTTCTGGGAGAGCTGATACCTGTCTTCCTCCTGTTCTGGAGGCAGAGTACCCAGATCCGTTAGTATCTTGTTTTTCCGCCTGTTCTGGGGGCAGGGTACCCAGATCCCGCCTGCTCTGGGGGGCAGAATACCCAGATCCGTTAATATCTTGTTTTTTCCGCCTGTTCTGCAGGCAGAGTACCCAGATCCGTTAGTATCTTGTTTTTCCGCCTGTTCTGGGGGCAGAGTACCCAGATCCCGCCTGCTCTGGGGGAAGAATACCCAAATCCGTTAGTATCTTGTTTTTTCCGCCTGTTCTGCGGACAGAGTAACCAGATCCGCCTATCCTGGAGGCTGCATATCAGGTACCTGATCTTGTCTGAACTCTGTCCTCTGTGTTATGTTCCTGAAGTCCTTTTGTGTCCGACACCCTGTACCCAGTGACTGTGAACTTCCTGGGCTCATCTTTTAAAGATGGAGTCCAGTGTTCTTGCTGAGCGTTTACTACACTGTGCTCAGCCTGCTATGCAGTGCTAACTCCGTCCAGCCCAGGTCCTGTCCAGCGGTGCTTGTACCATCCTGCTTAGGCTAGTTTCACACACACTAGCATTTTGCTGAGCTGCTGAGGGCTGCGGACTTCCTCCGTGAAGCCCCGCCCATGGCCACACCTCAGCCGCTTAGCTCAGCCCACGTTCGCATGCGGCCTGTGTACCTATCTTTAACATTAGGTACGCAGGTCGTGCGGATGTATGCGGATGCCGCCGCATGCGTTGTTTTGACGATGCGGCGACCCACATTGAGCGCAGCTGGTTGGAATTTCTTCTTTTCTCTGCATCATCAAAACGACACATGCGGAGGCATCCGCATACATCCGCAAGACCTGCATACCTAATGTTAAAGATAGGTATGCAAGCCGCATGCGGACTTGGGCGGAGCTGAATGTCAGAGGAGCGGCCATGGGTGGGGTTTCACGGAGGAAGTCTGCTGTCATCCGTAGCTCAGCAAAACGCTAGTGTGAAACTAGCCTTAGTTTCCTCCTAGGTCCGATGCCCAGAGCCTGATGGCCGTAGCTAGGAGCCTAATGTCTACCATTGCCTGGTCCTGTGCCATCCGTGTCCCAGATGATGACCTGGGCTGCCATGCCAGTGTCCCAGATGTCTATCTGATGTTCCGATGTCTTAAGGTCCAGCCTGTGTCCAGATGTCCAGCCTGTGTCCATTGACCTGATGTCCAATCTGAGTCCAACGTCCTGAGGTCCAGCCTGTGTCCAGATGTCCAGCCTGTGTCCGATAACCTGATGTCCAATCTGAGTCCGACATCCTGAGCCACTGTCCTGACATTCTGCCTGTGTCCAATGTCCTGAGGTCCATCCTGTGTCCAGATGTTCAGCCTGTGTCCTGATGTTCTGAGGTCCAGCCTGTGTCCAGATGTCCAGCCTGTGTTCTGATGTAGCCGATGACCTGGGCTGATACGCCAGTGTCCCAGATGTCTACCCAGTATCCCTGATGTAGACAATGACCTGGGCTCCAATGCCAGTGTCCCAGATGTCTATCTTGTGTCCTGATGTCCTGCCTGTGTCCTGATTTCCTGAGGTCCAGCCTCTGTCTGATGTCCAGCCTGTGTCTGATGATCTGAAGTCCAACCTGCGTCTGACATCCTGAGGCCCGGATGCCCAGCCTGTGTCCGATGACCTGATGTCCAATCTGAGTCCGATGTCCTGAGGTCCAGCCTGTGTCCTGATGTCCAGCCTATGGCCTGATGTTCTGCCTGTGACCAATATTCCATCGGTTCCCCGGGGGCCACCCTGTGATGACATCTATCCTGGGTCGGTGTCTGAAGTTCTCCTGCTGAGCCTGTGCTACGCCTGAGGCCTGAGAGAGAGGCCACCCTACTATGCCCATGCCAGATGACCCTGGAGTGCATCAACCCGTGATGGCCCCTGCCATCGTCTGACGTCTTTCCAAGGTCGGTGTCTGATGTTCTCCTGCTGAGCCTGTGCTACCCCTGAGGCCTGAGAGAGAGGCCGTTCTAGTATGCCCGTGCCAGATGACCCTGGACTGCATCAACCCGTGATGACCCCTGCCATCATCTGAAGTCTGTCCGAGGTATATGTCTGATGATCTCCTGCTGAGCCTGTGCTGCGCCTGAGGCCTGAGAGTGAGGCTGTCCTAGTATGGCCGTGCCAGATAACCCTAGACTCCATCAACCCGTGATGTCCTCCTGCCTTCGTCTGTTATCCTGAGACGTGTACCCTTCCTTGATGTGCGGAATCAGGATCCTGGCATCATTATGTTTTGTTATGTACTGTGTTTTCATTTAAGTAAACTTTGTTTCTTCATGCCTGAAATTGTACGGTGTAATCTAATTCTGCATATCGCCATCTAGACCACATGCTCAGCTGCTATCGACCCTGCTCGCTGCCCTTCCCTAGCCTGGGTAGGTCCCGGTTACTCTGTGTGGTCCAGTGGGTCCACATTCCGTTCCCACTTGGAACGCTTTTCCCACGTCGTCATGGTCTGGTTACATGGAGGTGTCGGCTGGGCCGCGTCTGCGGTCGCAGTCGTAACGCAGGGTTTCAAGGGAGCATTGTAATGACAAGAACAGAACAGATCACGTCACAGGTGTGCCAATGGATGCACAAAAGGAAGTTCCCCCATACCGGCGTATTGTTAATTCTTCTGTCCCAGTTTTCATAGAGATACCAAGGTAGAGTGAGTTTTTTGATATGCGCTGCTGATTTAGACTCAATCCAAAAGAGCTAAGAAAAGAAAATAGTGGTTTAATGTCAACTTGTTTCAAAATCCATCTGACTCCTTCCTCCAGACATCCGCACAACCGTGGGGTTGTCCTGAGGAAGGAGTCGGATAGATAAGACACTATTGCAGGTTGCAATTTTTCATTTAACTGTCCTAGTTTAACAGTATCATATAACAGGTTAACAATCGTAGGCGGCACTTTGTGCCACCCATGATTGTTAGAGGCATGTCCTGGCTGGAAAACAGCCATTACCTGCTGAGTATGGGGCTCTATGCACCCACTTCCGACTTGCACTTTCCATGTATGGAGGATGTCATGAAGGTGTTAAAGAAAAAAGCAATAACACATTTTCCATCTCTAATCCCTGGTAAGCAGGATGCTTCCTCATGCTATTCAGAAAGAGGTTCTGTAGTAGCTGAGGAGTGTATTATAAATGTTATTTTCTACTTCAGACTTAAGTTTTAAAGAATACTAGTAGATTTGTTACAAATCAATTCACACATACTATTCCATCGGCCACGAAAATGGTCTGTGGCTGCTCGATGGGACTGAGATTACCGCCTCTTATCTGTCCAATCCTCAGCTGTCCTATTGATTAGCTGTCTTGGCGCAATGTCCTCATGGTGGTGTGATGCGCATGTGACATCCCACCAACCTCGGCTAATGAAAAGATGGGACTTGCAGATGAATTTGCACCTTCTGTAAATATTAGGAGTTACTGTGACCTACTGCACAGCTCTTTTGTGACTTTTTGTCCCCTGTCCACTATTTCAAGTCGGCCATTCTGTAATCTGCCCACGTATGAAGCACAATACAATACTCCATTGATAGTTTTCGAAGTTGCTTTCTTGTGTGATTTCACCTAATGCATAATACGAGAAAGCAAGAAAATTCTTTAAAAATGTTATATAATACACAAGTGTCTGATAAGTGGCAGAAATTATTGATTTCTTGGAAAAAAAGGTTTAACTAGATTCAATTAAAAGTGACATGATGTGACAGAAGTGACAAAGTGATTCTTCTAATAAAGCTATCAAAATGTCTCTTGAATATTTTGTGGATTTTTTTTACATCACCTCAAAATTTCACTAGAAGAAAATATTTTTTAAACAAGCTTACAGCTATGTATGCAGATACCGTGTTCAACAAAGGGCTGGGACACCATTAGGCATGTACAAGTGGTACTGCTGTCATTGGCCCAGGCAATAAAGGGTCCCAACTCGTCTGGGGTCTACGGTTATCAAACCCACCAATTATTACTTGGAAAATAGCCGAGAGCAGTTTCACCTATAAAATGATGGTAGGGATTTCTTCAATATCAACAGTGGGCAAACCAGATTCCCAATATGGTGCTCTTCCTTTCACTGGAGTATGAATGCACACATAGTATTCTCGTTACCCTATCTCATGGCCACAGAAAATTTATGGCGTGAGACTGAGAGGCTGCAGAAAGATCACAATATTCTATCTTCATTTAAAAATCTTGCCTAACCATCTCATAGTTACATAGATTGAAAAAAGACTTAGGTCCATCAGGTTCAACCTTTTTCCACTAGTTATACATTGTCTGTTGTTAGATCATTTATAATCCACCATGCCATTTGTTGTGAGAAAAGCATGCAGACCCTTTTTTAGATGCTATTTTCAGTATCTGCCATTAATACCTCTTGTTATAGGGCATTCCACAGTCTGACTCTAACTGTAAAGAACCCTTTCCTATTTCGCTACCAGAATCTCCTTCCCTCCACCCGTAAGTAATTTCACCTCCTCTGTAAGGGGCCTTGGATGGAATAAGTCATGAGCCAGTCCTTTGTGTCGACCATACATGCATTTATGCATATAAATGAGTCACCTGTGATGTCTTTTTTTTCTAAGCTTAAAAAGCTAAACTTTTCCAAGCTCTCATCATCGGAGTGACCTTCCATCCCATGTAATAAATGTAATCTAGTTGTCCACCTTTTGAATTGACTCTAACTTCTGAATATCTCTGGTTAGTAGCCAGATTTTTTTACACTCCACCTACCCTGATGGTAATGCACTGGGATTCATGCGTTTATCTTCTTGAGATGGGAAATATAATAGTATTTCTCAGATATTTACTCAATGAATCCAATATGGTACATAATGTAGGTAGGTATAATAGAATAAAGCTTAACATTTTTCAATATGAGGGTCAGATATCTCTGATGACTGCCCTACCAAAGGCCTCTACACACTATAATAATTATGAATTGTAGTGCACGAGCTGCTATTACAGCCGCCATTCCTTTTAGTCCTGGCATGAGTACTGGCTTGTTTTACTTTACCAGTTTAGGAAACTTTTTTTTTTTCTAGTTGCTGTGTGAAAAATAGTAGAAAAAATAAAACTATGCTTCATTAAATGTCATGTACTGCACTGTATACCCTGCTGGCAGCTATTTTTAAGTACTTTATGGGGTAATATGTTGGGCTATAAGGCAGCAAATATCCAAGACCGTTGTCTAAATATTTTATTTTGTAGCACACCGTCGAATAAAATAAAAATACGCTACCCGTGAAACATATAGCCATTGTAATTCTGGCCAGTTTGGGCACACACCGAGTTAATGTATCTATTTCACATTGGATCTTGTATGATGACATTCATTGCGCTAATGTGTAATCTGCACTCTATATGCAGGTGTGTTCTAGATGTCAAACATTTCCATATAGCCAGATATTGTCTTTGAATTTCTTTCGCCATGAGATTGTCAAAACCTGTAAACTCTAACACCGGCAGACACTTTCTTCAAACATTTGTCAAGAGTCTCAACATCAGTTTTGTGTGGCACATCACCATTTTCTATACTTTGAATCTACATTAAGGTAATGAAAGTCAAGAATCCAATCAAATACACACTTACAATTACATTGCTTGGTTTATTGTAAGCCCTCTGGTTAGTACAAAGTTAATTGCCCATAGATGCAAGAAAGTGGATCTAATCTCAACCCAAAATGTGATGATGGTCATTGTAAATGATCATTTTGCTTATCAATGTCATTTTGCAATCACATTCGCATGTCATTTGCGGAATGTGTTTGAACATTGATTCTTCATTCGGCTTACGTAATAGATGTTTCTAATTACCTTTGATCTATCAGACATGCTTTCATTCCAATGCGCCCCCCTGCAATCCTTCATTAAAGACAGAAAGAACAGTATAGAAAATGATTCCTTTAATGCGAGGCTCAAAATGAGGTTCCATCCCCTGCAGATGAAGGAAGTATAACATTCATAATGGACATTAGAACTTAGGAGGAAAAGTAATGAGACCTATTCCTAAATGAATTCTGCGAGCAATCTGATTCCTGGCCTGGCAATGCCGTGCAAATAAAAAAAAAAAGTATTGTGCTTTATTTACTAACCTATGAATTGAAATGTCTTCCTTTTATTGCAGAAATAAAGCAGAGGCTATGAAGAGGCAATCATTTTGGAAGCTATCAGACTTTCAGTAACATATCTCTTGTGGTTTAAATAACAGATAGTTTAAGTGTTTTTCCATTACCTTCGTGTAAATGAAAAATGCATAAAATATTTTAACAAGGCAAAGTAATCCAAGGAGATTGTTATTTTGTGTTACAAATTAGGTTATTTCTGTCATAAAATTAAAGGGAAAAAAAAATCAACGCTAGGACATTTCTGGTTAATATCATTTACTAGGAAGAACATGTAACAGATTTAATGAGCTAGCAGGTCACCTGAATCCAGCTGTTTCCGACCAGCTTTTATGAAACAGCGAATACAGCTAGCGGTAGGAGGTAAGCATTATTACAAGCTCTCAAGGAGTTACAAAATCGATTTCTGCTTGAATGAATTAATTTAGATTATCAATTTATAACCAGCTACACGAATCCCATCAGCTCAACAATGCAGTGAGTGATCAGACTCAGTCCTTACCGGAGCAGAACAATTAAGGGAGGCTGCGGATAGAAAGTTGGGTGGAATGACAAAGGAACATTTACAGTATGTCATATTTACCAAAAGAGCAGCTCCGCTCTTAAGCATGTCTTGTCGAATTAATTACAAGGTATCGGGGAATTTGTCTGCTTACTTAACAGCTGCCCTTCTCCTTGTGTTCACTTTCTTGCGTCTCTTCTAAATTCAGAGTGACAAAAACAAGTAATTGTGTTGAATATGCGCTTTGACATGGGGCAAGATGTTGCTTCAATTACAACGTGATGAATTGTGCCAGAAGCTGAAGTTGGTGAAGACTATGCCAGTCGCAGATCATCTTAGACAAATAAGCATAATGTGTGTGCAGTGGTGCGAATGCCTGGATCATGGGCTTGAAGTGAGCCACCCAGAAAAACTGATATCTTCAAGGTGTAGCCGTAACGGACAAGTGGTCCATTTAGACGATAATTGGCAAACAAGCCTCCATAGGAACACTTATTCCCAATTCCAATTATCGGCACGTATAAACATGCCACAGATCATCTGACAAATGAGCAAAACGCAGGCTCGTCAGGTGACTGCATAGTTTATGCTGGAATAAAAATCATCCTTATAAGTAGAGCATCACCCCGTGTAAATAAGATATGCATATGCTGCCGCTTACATGATGGTTCTGTCCCCATCAGGACTCATCAACCTGTGTATATAGATCAGTAAATGTGTACTCATTATCCCTTGTAAGTGGAACTTAACTTAATCGGGGCTGTGTCCTACTATCAATCATCTGAGGGTTCACATACTGTGCACCTATTGTATGATTTATTGGATAGTTGGGTGGGCCAGTGTAAGGGAATGCTTGTTTGTTAAGATGCTGGATAACTGTTGTCCGAAAACTCAAACTCAGTATCATCTGTAATAGGGGAAATTGGGAAGTTTGCCATACATATTAGCTAGTAAGCTAATGCCACCAAAATTTGAGGAGTCGGGTGTCTTTTAAGCAAAGTGTATGAGTGAATTGGTTTCCTGCGATTAGCGTAACTGAGAGGTAACCACTATGCAATGATTGTTTTTATTCACTTTTGCAATACAGTAAATTGAGTCCAAAACATAGACCTCAATTCATTAAAACTCAAGTTTTGTTTGCCAGTCTTAGCAATAAGACATGCCGAATTCATTAAGAGGAGCATACCACTTAATTTCATCTGCTATCATGCACCTCATGATAAATGTTACTCCAGTCACAGACTGAAGGGACATGTATAACCTACAAAATGCTGGCACTATTGCTGAATTTGACGTGCGGATCTAACAATGCCCTGTCCCACCCCAGCTTTTTCCCAGCTCTGTGCATTTTGGTGGAACTGTTTTAAATTGTTATTAAACTCCCAAAAGTCACAACATTATTGCGCAACTAAACATTGTGCAAACATTTTGTGCCTTTTCAAAGGGGCAATAACACTTTTATGAGTCCCTTTGATACATTCTAAGGTATAATTTTATTATATTACAAGTTAGCAATACAAGTGGAGTGGAGTGAACTGAAGGAAACTATAATACATACAATCAAGCAAAATTGTTCAAATGCTGCAGCTAAGAAGATCTAAGGAACATAAATAAGATGCATTGCCACTGTCATGGCTGTAACTCGCATGCCTCCTCAGTGCTGCCCTAATCACTCTCTGGCTTCTCCTCGTGTCAGGCCGTCTCACTGAGTTTTCCACTCTCCTCAACACTGCGGTATCTGGTTTCCATTAAGCTTTAGGATACACGGTCGGTCTCTGCAGTAATTTAACTTTGCTGTGTCCTTCAGAGATTAGGTATCCTAGTCTATCCTGTCCCAGCAGGGTCTATATTAGGCAGCTTCTCACACCAACACTTGCCTAAACATTGGTTCCTAGCATGATATCATCCGTTTATGCATATCTCTGTATTTTGTCTCCCATTATTGACCTGGTTTACTTACCTGTGCAAATTTGACTTCTACATCTTTGCCTCCAGCTTTTTATTGTGAACCCATGCTGCCTGCCTCAACCTTGGACATCTGACTATGCTTCTTTCTCACCCTCCTGTATCTCGTACTGTTGCCTCTGACCAACCTGTCAGCTGCTACAGTCCCAGGGACTACCCTAGAGTGGTGCCTGGTGTCTACCAACAGCCCAGCCTATCCTCGCCATCACAGGCCCTAATGAAGACTCGATAGACACTTACCAAGTAATAAAAAGGACAGCGCCTCAAACATTGGTGAAAAAAGAAATCACATTTTATTCTGCCTCCTGTGGCAACGTTTCGATCCAAAAGATCTTTCTCAAGCACTGCTTAAGAAAGATCTTTTGGATCGAAACGTTGCCACAGGAGGCAGAATAAAATGTGATTTTTTTTCACCAATGTTTGAGGCGCTTTCCTTTTTACTACTTGGTATGGACTTTTTTCCGGGATGAACTCCCTGGTTGTGACGTGCGTCTTAAATGGTGTCCTGTAGGACTCTGGCTACATGAGGTGCGGTTTAACTTATAATTTTCGATAGACACTTAGTCGTGCCCCTCCAGGGTAAGCCCGGCCATCGTCCAGTTGGTTCACATCCACCAGCTTTACAACCACAAATGTCAAACATTCAGGCACATACATTATAAACCTGGAAAATGGGGTTTGTGCACACAACAGTTTTTATCTGGTGGGTCCTCTGTGAAAACTTTCTGAAAAAGTTTAATTAAATGCTGAAAACAGTGAACATATTCATATCTATGTAAAAACAACTGGCTGTTCATATGTTGAGTGTCTTTTAAATGCTTCAGGTTTCCAAAGATGCAAAAAGTTGACAGCTGACAATTTTTCAGGGGTCTTTCTCTCTGAAGACACTCTGTACTTTACAATCCAGGTCAATTGGAAGACTAAAAAGATGCCTGATTTTCTTTTTTGAGCGTTTTCCAGTGTTTTTGCTTGAAAAACTGCTGGCACTTTATTTTATTGTTGAATTAAGTTAAAATAATAAAGTCTAGAAAATGCCAGTTCAAAAGATATCCAAAAAACCACTGGAAAACCGATAAAACTGGAAAAAGAATCAGATGGCCTAATACATCAACAAAGCCCAGGAAACAACAAAAATACTGCTAAAATTCAAACTCTGGAAAAAATACTTGCGTTTCCTAAGGCATCATCCTCTTGAAAAACTCGTCAGTCCTTTCTCAATGTTTCTAGTCTTTTCTCAATGTTCCTGTAGTTATACATGGGGCTGTTTTTTTTAAAGCGCAGCATGATCAATGTGAGCGATGACATGTCAACATTTTTTTTTTCTCTGTCGACATGGAGGGGTCCTCCTGGGGTAAATTTACCATGAGTCCAGAGCTTAGAATTTAGATGTTCAATTACAGTATTAGTTCTTAGTCATACGACTTAGGTTTTAAAAATGGAAAAAAACAAAAAGTACTACAAGCAGAACTTTAGAGAACGGAATAAAAATACTTCTTATGGCAGCTGGCTGGATTAAAAACAAAAATGGATAAAATCACTTGACTAGCCATAGTTTGTAAGCCGATCCAGTCTTGGCAGTTTACTTGCTGCTTTTTGAAGAATTTATAGAAAACCTTAAGCTTGGTTGTGCCTGCAGTTAGGAATGGATCTGGTCTGTTACATGAATCTGTTTTTATATTTTAGATTTCTTGTATCATTCCATGATTTTTAGTAACAGTAGTTTCCTTCCTCTCCATTTTGCTCAGTTTCACTTGTGGTGAGGTCCTTTGTAATCCTCCGTATACGGTACCTGCTTCCATCTATTTGATTACCAGACTTTTCAATGTAGCCCCATGTTTGTCTCATGTACACCTCCTAGAGGTTGTAAATACTCTTTTCAGCTGCATTGCAGTTAGAAACCGTACTTGGCAGCAGGCAGGGATGGGCAAATGACCTCAAACTCCGGAGGGCCTTTAGCAGCGGTGTTCCATATTATTGATAGTAGTAGAGATATTGACAGTCTGTGCTCGGAAGGAAAATAGGAGTTTGATATGACATATTGTGTGTCTCAGCAAGACTCATAAATAATTTTGACAAGTTTTTGTATGCATGGGAAAGTCCTTGATTCAGCCTCCCATAAAAATAAACTTCTATTATGGAATGTATTTGTCAAGTGGCTGTATGATGGATGGAGCTGCGTTTACCCCTTGGCAGTTCGATGAGTTTTAGATGCACAGCTTACCAGAGAGGATTTGCGGGCAGTACAGAAATAATTATTCAGCATGAGATGTATAATACTTCCACCTGAATTTTCATTTTTTATTATGTTTGGTTTCCAGTGTGATCCTGGTCCTTAAGACAAAGGGGTTTGCCATTCCCCACGTAGCTGTTGTTGTGAGTTTGTGCCTTTGGGGATATATTCAATTACCACACGCTAACTGATTTAGGCTAGGCCTTTACACAAACTTTGCTTGTATTTTCACATATTGAATATGTACTTTCAACACACTTTGACAAGGAAGATATATCACTGTGTTTAGAGAGAATGTGTACAAAATCATATTAAAAGGATTTTTAATAAATACATAAATGCTAGATGGGGATAAGGATTAAAAAAACTAAATAGAATCATCTCTTCACTGTTGTGATATAAGTTTTCTTGCTTACTTGCAAAATGAACCGCTGGTACTTCAGGGGAAATCCTGTTGTGTGATATTTTCTTTTGTGCTGTCACCATATTACATTAGGTATAAAAGGATTAAAATGGGGGGCTTTACCCAAAAGGCAGGACATTGTACCTGGCATGTCCATGGACAAAAATTGTGCTGTTTCTGGAAAAAGAAGATCCTTTAGATCTACCCATGTGGTTAGAAAACCGTAAACTTGGCTTCAAGCAGCATGGTGGCTCAGTGGTTAGCACTGCAGCCTTGCAGTGCTGGGGTTCTGGGTTCAAATCCTGCCAAGGACAACATCTGCAAGGAGTTTGTATCTTCTCCCTGTGTTTGTGTGGGCTTCCTCTGGGTTCTCCAGTTTCCTCCCACACTCCAAAGACATACTGATAGGGAATCTAGATTGTGAGCCCCAATAGGGACAGTGCTGATAATGTATGTAAAATGCTGTGGAATTAATGGCGCTATATTAGCAACTAAAATAAAAATAAAACTAGAATAACCCTCTCCCCACCCAAGACATGTAAAGTTGATATCCGTAGGCATGCGCAGTCAGACTTGCTGACTTGTTCTCTGGAAAGTTGAAAACATTTACATCGTTTTAATGTCTTTATCGTGGAAACAGATTACATTTACTTCAATATTGATTAAAAGACAGTACCGCATGTCGATATATATCAGCATAAATCTTGGTAGCTCAGCTTCTGATTTTTCTCCTGACAGAGGAGAGGTGTGTGTTATGGGCTGGCTTACTTCACTAGCTATGCCTGCAATTGGTCTGTAATGGCTGTAACAGAAACAGAGGAGGTGCTGGCTTAGTTATTGAAATGAGGAGCCGGTCAGCCAGCCCCCCACCCCAAAAACATTGCTCACATACCAAAACCAGACCACTCTCTTTTGTATCAACAGAAAGCTGTAAGTGTAAGTAGGTGCTTAGACCCTGAACTGGTGCTTATATCTTGACATTGAGGCAGTTTTTTGTACTTAAAATATATTAGTAAATTGTATTTGTTTTCTCTTGAAACACATCAAAGAAACATTTTTTTTCTAGGTGGACACCCCTCTTTTGATTGAAGATGCTTGATTTATTCTACTGTTTCCACATACGGATTACGGGGGAGTTAGCCAAATTATAGATCTGTATAGTATGATGGCTCTCCATGATTACAAGAAACCAAGTGTAGGAGTGTAGGCTTGGATAGGGAGGAGGGGTGGTGGCTTTTTTTGGTAAAGTGAGAATTTTAACTTGTGTAGGATTTGGAAGAACACCATAAACCTGAGTAGTGATTCGCAGAGTGATTACATGAGGCAGATTAATGGTTGGTGGGAAAAGTGTAGCTGAAAGATTCAAGCTAGATGGATTACAGTGTGAGGAAAGGAAGGTCAAGAAATCTCACTGTCTGTTAGTTGTTAAACAATGATGCATTGGATAAGAATTTAAGACCTTTTTCTGCACTTGAAGGCTGATTTTGAAGCTTTAAGTGTGAGAATATTCACATCTATTACCCTTAAAAACAGACAAAGTAGACTGAAATAAAAGTATCAGTATCACTTTTCTTAATGTTCCTATATAATCCAGCAGCTGAAGAGATAATTTTGTACATAGGCCCTCAGGGTTTAATGTAAGGGGTATAATGTACACATGTAGCTGAGCCCCGTTACTTGCAAGAAACCTATCCTGCTTTCATGTACAGTTTTTTTCTGGGCAAATCTGAGGCATTAGGTTTGCCCTTTCTCTAACAGTCAATTACCTACCACCCTGTTAAAGGGAGTCAGTCTGCAAAGAGTAATCTATTTCAAGTGTTTATTTCTCTTTATGTTGATGATTATGGCTTACAGCCAATAAAAACCCAAAAGTCATTACCTCAGTAAATTAAAATAATTAATAAAAAACACCTTCAAAAGTTTTCTAAGCATTTAAAAAGGTACCTTAGTCTATTTCAGTAGGCACAACATTTATGGGGAAGACTACTGACTTGCCAGATTTCCAGTAGGCAGTCATTAAAACACTCCACAAGGAGAGTAAGCCAGAAAAGGCTATTGTTAAAGAAGCTGGCTGTTCACAGAGGGTTGTATCCAAGCATGTTAATGGAAAATTGAGTGGAAGGAAAAAGTGTGGTAGTAAAAGGTGCACAGGCAACTGGATTAACCGCAGCCTTGAAAGGATTGTTAAGAAAAGGCCATTCAAAAATTGTGGGGGACATACACAAGGAATGGACTGCTGCTGGATTTAATGCTTCAAGAGCCAGCACACACAGACGAATCCAGGACATGGGCTACAAGTGTCTCATTCCTGTCCAGAATCCCGGAGTGTCTATCAGCCATCTCTTCCTTCTCCTCTTGCTTCCTCATACTCAGTGTGGACAATTCTGAACTCATCATCCTTTTTCCATTTCACAGATTTTCCTTACCTGATCTATCACAATTAATGACATCACACTTTCCCCTGTACCGGAAGTCCGCTGTCTCGGAGTAACCCTTGACTCTGCCCTGTCTTTCAAACCACACATCCAAACTCTTTCCACCTCCTGTCACCTCCAGCTCAAAAATATCTCCTGAATCCGTCTGTTCCTCAACCCTCAATCTACTAAAATGATTGTGCATGCCCTCATCATCTCCCACCTCGACTACTGCAACATCTTTTTCTGTGGCCTCCTTGCTAACACTCTCGCACCTCTCCAGTCCATCCTTAACTCTGCTGCCCGGCTAATTCATCTCTCTCATCGCTACTCCTCCGCTTCTCCCCTCTGCAAATCTCTTCACTGGCTCCCATTCCCTCAGCGTATCCAGTTCAACTTACTAATACTGACCTACAAAGCCATCCATAGCCTGTATCCTCCATATATCTCTGACCTAAACTCCCGATATCTTCCCTCACTTAATCTCTGGTCCTCCCAAGACCTCCTTCTCTCCTCCACACTTATTCGCTCCTCACCTAATCGCTTCCAAGACTTCTCCCAAATATCCCCCATCCTCTGGAATTCTGTGCCCCAACACGTCTGACTATGAACCACATTCGGAACCTTCAGACAGAACCTGAAAACCCACCTCTTCAAGAAAGCCTACAGCCTGCAATGACCCCGCTGCCTCCTCCCCACTACCGGAGCTACCGCCTCACCAACACTGGAGCTGCCGCAACTCCCCAACCTACTGTCTCCTTCCCCACCATCCTGTAGAATGTAAGCCCGCAAGGGCAAGGTCCTCTCCCCTCTGTATCAGTCTGTTATTGTTAGTCTGTTTACTGTAACTTGTATGTAACCCCTTCTCATGTACAGCACCATGGAATCAACGGTGCTATATAAATAAATAATAATAATTCCTTGCGTCAACCCTCTGGTGACCAATAGACAACATCAGAAGCGTCTTACTTGGGCCAAGGAGAAAAAGAACTGGACTGTTGCTCAGTGGCCAAGGTGTTGTTTTCAGATGAAAGTAAATTATGCATTTCATTTGGAAATCAAGGTCCCAGAGTCTTGAGGAAGAGTGGAGAGGCACACAATCCAAGCTGCTTGAGGTCTAGTATGAAGTTTCTGCAATCAGTGATGGTTTGGGGAGCCATATCATCTGCTGGTGTAGGTCCACTATGTTTTATCAAGACCAAAGTCAGGTCAGCAGTCTACCAGGAAATTTTAGAGCTCTTCATGCTTCCCCCTGCTGACAAACTTTTTTGAGATGGAAATTTCATTTTCCAGCAGGACTTGGCACTTTTTTACACTGCCAAAAGTACCAATACCTGGTTTAAAAACAACAGTATCATTGTGCTTGATTGCCCAGCAAACTCCACTGACTTTAACCCCATAGAGAATTGTCAAGAGAAAGATGAGAGACACCAGACCCAACAATGCAGATGATCTGAAGGCTGCTATCAAAGCAACCTGGGCTTCCATAAGACCTCAGGACTGCCGCAGGCTGATCGCCTCTATGCCACGCTGTATTGATGCAGTAATTGATGCAAAAGGAGCCATGACCAAGTATTGAGTGCAATTACTGAACATACATTTCAGTAGGCCAACATTTCGGATTTTAAAATCATTTTTCAAGCCTGTTATAAAGTATTCTAATTTACTGAGATAATGACTTTTGGGTTTTCATTGGCTGTAAGCCATAATCATCAATATAAACAGAAATAAACAATTGAAATAGATCAATCTGTTTGTAATGACTTTATATAATATGAGTTTCACTTTTTGTATTGAAGAACTGAAATAAATTAACTTTTTGATGATATTCTAATTTTGTGAGAAGCACCTGTATGTTTCCAGAATAATTTCCGTTATCTCTCAATCCTATACACAGTGACTGTGTTCTCCAGCCTGCCTAAAGTTAGACATTGAAATCTGAGTTCTGTTCTGTTTTATTGATCTTTCCTATTTCTCTAGCTGGATTGACAGTTGAACGATTCACCCATCCACAATGACTGGCATCAGAAAATGGAGAGGCGCTCTCTCCTAGATCATAGCGGAGAATAATTTCTAATTAAGTACTACAATTTTCATCAAAAGCATCCTAGTAAAAAAAAATCACTAGATTGATCACTTCAATTACTGGAATTTCACATTTAGTTTAAAGAGACATGTTTTTATAATGTGACAGACTTTAGCGCTTCAGAACTTCCCCAGCTATCAAAGTAATCGGGAGAGATGTAAGTGAAGGCAATTGTTTTAGTTCCTTAGCTTTTTTATGCTGTCTACAGCCTAGCGAAGAAATTGACCGTAAACTGATGATCTTTGCCAAGTCTATCAAATCTGTGCTAGAGGAGGCAGAAAGGCTGTAGATCATTTTTCAGGAAACTGATGATGAGCAGAAAACACTTTCACTGGATTTCAATGCTCTATTTATATGAACCTCATATTTTTTGCCACAATAATTTATACCAGATCATCATTAGCCCTGTTATTTCTCTGAAAGGCATGTGTAACTTAATTCATTTAGCTTGCAAATTTCCTGAAAATATATTGATACTTACATTTTAAGGTATTGTGAGATGGAAGGGAAAATTGAGGATAGTGACAACCAACTATGACCTTCAGTGTAAGTTTTTTTTTAATGACTTAATCTGCCCATAGCTAAATGAAAGGATATATTTCAGCCCCAACTGATAGTAATCTAAGGACATAGCCTTGTAGAAGATATAGCCCCTTTAAAAATGGCACCTTTAACCTCCTCCCAACCGCCCACTGTAGATAAACATTGGTACTTGCTGGGCTTTATGCAGCACCAGCGTTTGTCTACGGTCAGCAGTCTTGCAGCTCTCAGGACCCTCAGAGTCCTGCAAGCGCTGCGATTCCGGTGCGGAGCGTTAACTGTGACTGGTGACATTATAAGGATCTGATTAGCTCAGGTCCCAGTGATTTTAACCCTTTTTTTTTCTAGGTGCATTAAAAAGATTGTAAGATGGAGAGGGCTCCTTCTCTTACGTCATCTAAAACGTCATCTTATCCCGCAAAAAGCAAGCCGCCATACTGCTCCCATCAGTGGAAAATTAAGAAGTGTACATCTCTCAGGGTTTAGCTATGCAAAACAAATAATTTTTTCTATATAATAGTTTTTATTGTGTAAAAGCGACAAAACATAAAATTATATGAATGTGGTATCACTGTAATCGTTCTGACACAAAAGAATAAAGCTGCTGTCACGACACAGCTGTTGGGTGACCCGGGACCAGGGGCTCCTTCCCTGTCCCTAACATTAGGGGTTCCATAGATCACCCTATTTCCCAGAATACTTCTAAAAGTGAAGATGCCAGGGCCACCACCCTTGCCTTATCTACAAAGTTAGCCCTCTGTCTGTTCTCTTCCCCCACCCAGGAATGAGGGGCGCTACTGTGCACTGCAGTACACCAACCCAACAAGCAAAGCTACACAAACAAGGGTTAATTGAAAACTCCCGGCATACAAATATTCACTCAAATATAACAGAGGAATGCATCGGAGATTGGAGGATGGGAAAAACACTAAGTAGAGGAGGGAAGGGAATTGCCACACTTACAAACCACGCAACAAAACTCCTCATATAAACACCTTTCCTCCTAAGCCATGGCGCAAATGCTAGCTCTGACATGGATTTCAATCAGGACCCAGATTATAAAGGGAATGGGAGTGGCTAACTGAGCTCAGCTGAGAGCTCAGAGTTTCCAACATGGCTGATTAACCCCTGTTCTGCCAAAATCAATAAACACTATTAAAACAAAGGAGAAGTGCTTCTTCTCAGCGTAGGAGTAGGAGCAATCAGATGTTGCGGTCTTCTGGCTCCTCTGTTGTGGTAACCCCGTGAAGGCTGCCTTATCAATTTTACCTTAATTTTATTTTTGCCATACACTATCAAGAAGGGGCCGAAGCCGTACTTGTAGGCAGAGGCCCACATGATGGCGATTGGTCCAAGAGAGGAAAATAACGTTTGAATGGGGCTATGGAATTGGATCAAGAAATGGTGGGAGGGGACAGTAAAAATGTATATGAAAGAAAAAATGCAGGAAAAGGGGCTATTCTTCTCTGGATATCAGTAAGAAGAATAGAGGGGGCTTCCATGTTACTGATAGCACAAACGTTCTAGAAAAGCAAAATGGCTCCTCGTCCCCCCGAAAGAAATCCTGCCCTTATTAGTCCCAGTGTGCCTAATTCACATTTAGCGTCCACATGTTTGGCATTTGTAAAGCGATAAGAGCCTGCTTTAATTTACAGGTGCATGTCTCCAGAAGCACAAACTGGGGATAACGTACTGGTCTGCAATGTACTAGGCACTGCAATGGAAGATTTGCAATTTTCACTTGGCAATATCCAGTGCTGCTTTTTTCTGGAAAACACCCATGTAGTCAAAATCGTCAATACAACTGTAGATGAATTCCCACAGTGGTGCATTTACCAAAATTAGGTCACTTGAGGGGTTTTCTGCTCTTATAGAACTTAGGGTCTCTGTACATGGAGTCTGTAATGTACTCGGAGTCTATGATAGTGTGTTCTCCAAGAGTCAAATAGGACTCCTTCCCTCCCGAGTTTTGCCGTGTAGCTAAGCCCACATATGGGCTATTGCCACCTTTAGCAGAAATTGTGTGACACATTTTGAGACTAAAACAGTTTTTTGTGTTAAAAATGTAATTAATTTTTCTACACTGCCCAATTGTATAAAATTCTTTGAAACACCTGTCAATATGATCACTACAACCCTAGATGAATTCGTTCAGAGGTATAGTTTGAAAAATGGGGTCACTTATGGAGGGTTCTGCTGTTCTGGGACCTCAGGGGCTCTGCCAATGTGACATGGCACACAAACATTAGCAGCAAAATCTGCACTTTAATATAGCGCTCCTCCCCTTCTGAGCTTTGCACCGGGCTTCAAAAGCAGTGGCATACTCAAGAGAAATTGTGTAACAAATTGTACTGTTCATTTTCTCGTAATATCCCTTTTGAAAATTACAACCTTGGGGTCAAAGCAACATTTTAGTGGAAAAAAATGGTAATATTTCATTTACTCAGCCTAATGTTGTACGAGTCTGTAAATCACCTGAAGGTTAAAAATATTAACTACTCCTCTAGAGGGGTCACTTGGAGAGGTTTCTGCTATTTTGGCATGTCAGGGGCTTTGTTATGACCCCAATGGCGAGGGTCTCAGAGGAACGTGGAAGTCTGCAGAATACAAAAATCCAGCTCATAGGGCAGTGGTAACTGGGTTGACCATATATCTACTCCTAACGCCAACACTAGAAGTAGCCGGGGATCATTCCTACGTTGATTCTAGATGACACGCGCCAGCCGGAGAATCTAGCTACCCCTAGTAGAGGAAAACAAAGACCTTTCTTGCCTCCAGAGAAGGGGACCCCAAAGCTGGATAGAAGCCCCCCACAAATAATGACGGTGAGGTAAGAGGAAATGACAAACACAGAAATGAACCAGGTTTAGCACAGAGAGGCCCGCTTACTGATAGCAGAATAAAGAAAGGTAACTTATATGGTCAACAAAAACCCTATCAAAATCCACACTGGAAATTCAAGAACCCCCAAACCGTCTAACGGTCCGGGGGGAGAACACCAGCCCCCCTAGAGCTTCCAGCAAAGGTCAGGATATAGATTAGGAACAAGCTGGACAAAAATACAAAACCAAAACAAATAGCAAAAAGCAAAAGGCAGACTTAGCTGATATAACTGGAACCAGGATCAGTAGACAAGAGCACAGAAGACTAGCTCTGATAACTACGTTGCCAGGCATTGAACTGAAGGTCCAGGGAGCTTATATAGCAACACCCCTAACTAACGACCCAGGTGCGGATAAAAGGAATGACAGAAAAACCAGAGTCAAAAAACTAGTAACCACTAGAGGGAGCAAAAAGCAAATTCACAACAGTACCCCCCCCTTAGTGAGGGGTCACCGAACCCTCACCACGACCACCAGGGCGATCAGGATGAGCGGCATGAAAGGCACGAACTAAATCGGCCGCATGAACATCAGAGGCGACCACCCAGGAATTATCCTCCTGACCATAGCCCTTCCACTTGACCAGGTACTGAAGCCTCCGCCTGGAGAGGCGAGAATCCAAGATCTTCTCCACCACGTACTCCAACTCGCCCTCAACCAACACCGGAGCAGGAGGCTCAGCAGAAGGAACTACAGGCACAATGTACCGCCGCAACAAGGACCTATGAAATACATTGTGAATAGCAAACGACACAGGAAGATCCAGACGAAAAGATACAGGATTAAGGATCTCCAATATCTTGTAAGGCCCAATAAAACGAGGTTTAAATTTGGGAGAGGAGACCTTCATAGGAACAAAGCGGGAAGAAAGCCATACCAAATCCCCAACGCGTAGTCGGGGACCCACACCGCGGCGGCGGTTGGCAAAGCGCTGAGCCTTCTCCTGTGACAACTTCAAGTTGTCCACCACATGATTCCAGATCTGCTGCAACCTATCCACCACAGAATCCACCCCAGGACAGTCAGAAGGCTCCACATGACCCGAAGAAAAGCGAGGATGGAAACCAGAGTTGCAGAAAAAAGGCGAGACCAAGGTGGCGGAACTAGCCCGATTATTAAGGGCAAACTCAGCCAACGGCAAGAATGTCACCCAATCGTCCTGATCAGCAGAGACAAAACACCTCAAATAAGCCTCCAAAGTCTGATTGGTTCGCTCCGTCTGTCCATTAGTCTGAGGATGGAAAGCAGACGAAAACGACAAATCAATGCCCATCCTACTACAAAAGGATCGCCAGAACCTGGAAACGAACTGGGATCCTCTGTCTGACACAATATTCTCAGGGATGCCGTGCAAACGAACCACGTTCTGGAAAAACACAGGAACCAGATCGGAAGAGGAAGGCAGCTTAGGCAAAGGAACCAAATGGACCATCTTGGAGAAGCGATCACATATCACCCAGATAACGGACATGCCCTGAGATAGCGGAAGATCAGAAATGAAATCCATGGAGATATGTGTCCAAGGTCTCTTCGGGACAGGCAAGGGCAAGAGCAAACCGCTGGCACGAGAACAGCAAGGCTTAGCTCGAGCACAAGTCCCACAGGACTGCACAAATGACCGCACATCCCTTGACAAGGAAGGCCACCAAAAGGACCTGGCCACCAGATCTCTGGTGCCAAAAATTCCCGGGTGACCTGCCAACACCGAGGAATGAACCTCGGAAATGACTCTGCTGGTCCACTTATCCGGGACAAACAGTCTGTCAGGTGGACAAGACTCAGGCCTATCAGCCTGAAATCTCTGCAACACACGTCGCAGATCCGGAGAAATAGCTGACAAGATAACTCCATCTTTAAGAATACCAACAGGATCAGCGACTCCAGGAGCATCAGGCACAAAGCTCCTAGAAAGAGCATCGGCCTTCACATTCTTTGAACCTGGTAAATACGAGACAACAAAATCAAAGCGGGAGAAAAACAATGACCAGCGGGCCTGTCTCGGATTAAGGCGTTTAGCAGACTCGAGATACATCAGATTTTTGTGATCAGTCAAGACCACCACACGATGCTTAGCACCCTCGAGCCAATGACGCCACTCCTCAAATGCCCATTTCATGGCCAACAACTCCCGATTGCCCACATCATAATTTCGCTCGGCAGGCGAAAACTTCCTAGAGAAAAAGGCACAAGGTTTCATAACAGAGCAACCAGGGCCTCTCTGCGTCAAAACGGCCCCTGCCCCAATCTCCGAAGCATCCACCTCAACCTGAAAGGGAAGTGAGACGTCAGGCTGGCACAAAACAGGCGCCGAAGTAAACCGGCGTTTCAACTCCTGGAAAGCCTCCACGGCAGCAGGAGCCCAGTTAGCTACATCGGAGCCCTTCTTGGTCATATCCGTCAAAGGTTTCACAATGCTAGAAAAATTAGCGATAAAACGACGGTAGAAGTTAGCGAAGCCCAAGAACTTCTGAAGACTCTTAACTGACGAGGGCTGAGTCCAATCAAGAATAGCTCGGACCTTGACTGGGTCCATCTCCACAGCAGAAGGGGAAAAAATGAACCCCAAAAAGGGAACCTTCTGTACACCAAAGAGACACTTTGAGCCCTTGACAAACAAAGAATTTTCA
This sequence comes from Ranitomeya variabilis, assembly GCF_051348905.1. NCBI lineage: Eukaryota > Metazoa > Chordata > Amphibia > Anura > Dendrobatidae > Ranitomeya > Ranitomeya variabilis. The sequence continues at coordinate 382,421,548 of NC_135237.1, read as the reverse complement.
CGCAAAATTTTAAAGACCAACCTGACCTGCTCCACATGCGAATCCCAATTATCAGAAAAAACCAAAATATCATCCAGATAAACAATCAAAAATTTATCCAGATACTTCCGGAAAATGTCATGCATAAAGGACTGAAAAACTGAAGGCGCATTGGAGAGCCCAAAAGGCATCACCAAGTACTCAAAATGACCTTCGGGCGTATTGAATGCGGTTTTCCATTCATCACCTTGCTTAATGCGCACAAGGTTGTACGCACCACGAAGGTCTATCTTGGTGAACCACTTGGCACCCTTAATCCGGGCAAACAAGTCAGACAACAGCGGTAAAGGATACTGAAATTTGACAGTGATCTTATTTAAAAGCCGATAATCAATACAAGGTCTCAAAGATCCGTCCTTTTTTGCCACAAAAAAGAATCCCGCACCAAGAGGGGAAGAAGACGGACGAATATGTCCTTTCTCCAGAGACTCCTTGATATATGAACGCATAGCGGTATGTTCAGGTACCGACAGATTAAACAGTCTTCCCTTAGGAAACTTACTGCCTGGGATCAAATCTATAGCACAGTCACAGTCCCTATGAGGAGGCAGTGCACTGGACTCAGACTCACTGAAGACATCCTGATAATCAGACAAATACTCCGGAACTTCCGAAGGCGTAGAAGAAGCAATAGACACAGGCAGGGAATCCCCATGAATACCACGACAGCCCCAACTTGAGACTGACATAGCCTTCCAGTCCAGGACTGGATTATGGGTCTGTAACCATGGCAGCCCTAAAACGACCAAATCATGCATTTTATGTAAAACCAGGAAACGTATCACCTCGCGGTGTTCAGGAGTCATGCACATGGTAACCTGTGTCCAATACTGCGGTTTATTTGCTGCCAATGGTGTAGCATCAATACCCCTAAGAGGAATAGGATTTTCTAATGGTTCAAGAGTAAAACCACAGCGCTTAGCAAATGAGAGATCCATGAGACTCAGGGCAGCACCTGAATCTACAAACGCCATGACAGGATAAGATGACAGTGAGCAAATCAAAGTTACAGACAGAATAAATTTAGGTTGCAAATTACCAACGGTGACAGGACTAACAACCTTAGCTATACGTTTAGAGCATGCTGAGATAACATGTGTAGAATCACCACAGTAGTAACACAAGCCATTCCGGCGTCTATGAATTTTCCGCTCATTTCTAGTCAGGATTCTATCACATTGCATTAAATCAGGTGTCTGTTCAGACAACACCATGAGGGAATTTGCGGTTTTTCTATCACATTGCACCGAATTAGGTGTCTGTTCAGACAACACCATGAGGGAATTTGCGGTTTTGCGCTCCCGCAACCGCCGGTCAATTTGAATAGCCAGTGCCATAGTATCATTCAGACCTGTGGGAATGGGAAAACCCACCATAACATTCTTAATGGCTTCAGAAAGGCCATTTCTAAAATTAGCGGCCAGTGCACACTCGTTCCAATGTGTCAGCACGGACCATTTCCGAAATTTTTGGCAATACACTTCAGCCTCGTCCTGCCCCTGAGACATAGCCAGCAAGGCCTTTTCTGCCTGAATCTCAAGATTGGGTTCCTCATAAAGTAAACCGAGCGCCAGAAAAAACGCATCAAGATCAGCCAATGCCGGATCTCCTGGCGCCAGCGAAAAAGCCCAATCCTGAGGGTCGCCCCGTAAGAACGAAATAACAATTTTAACTTGCTGAGCAGAATCTCCAGATGAACAGGGTCTCAGGGACAAAAACAATTTACAATTATTCACGAAATTCCTAAACTTAAACCTGTCTCCGGAAAACAGTTCAGGAATCGGTATTTTAGGTTCTGACCTAGGATTTCTGATAACATAGTCTTGTATGCCCTGCACACGAGTAGCCAGCTGGTCCACACTTGTAATCAAGGTCTGGACATTCATGTCTGCAGCAAGCATAGCCACTCTGAGGTAAAGGGGAAGAAGAAAACAAAACAAAAAAAAAAAAAACTCAGAATCTTCTTTCTTATAATCCCTCTTCTGCAATGCATTAAACATTTAATACTGGCCTGGCAAACTGTTATGACCCCAATGGCGAGGGTCTCAGAGGAACGTGGAAGTCTGCAGAATACAAAAATCCAGCTCATAGGGCAGTGGTAACTGGGTTGACCATATATCTACTCCTAACGCCAACACTAGAAGTAGCCGGGGATCATTCCTACGTTGATTCTAGATGACACGCGCCAGCCGGAGAATCTAGCTACCCCTAGTAGAGGAAAACAAAGACCTTTCTTGCCTCCAGAGAAGGGGACCCCAAAGCTGGATAGAAGCCCCCCACAAATAATGACGGTGAGGTAAGAGGAAATGACAAACACAGAAATGAACCAGGTTTAGCACAGAGAGGCCCGCTTACTGATAGCAGAATAAAGAAAGGTAACTTATATGGTCAACAAAAACCCTATCAAAATCCACACTGGAAATTCAAGAACCCCCAAACCGTCTAACGGTCCGGGGGGAGAACACCAGCCCCCCTAGAGCTTCCAGCAAAGGTCAGGATATAGATTAGGAACAAGCTGGACAAAAATACAAAACCAAAACAAATAGCAAAAAGCAAAAGGCAGACTTAGCTGATATAACTGGAACCAGGATCAGTAGACAAGAGCACAGAAGACTAGCTCTGATAACTACGTTGCCAGGCATTGAACTGAAGGTCCAGGGAGCTTATATAGCAACACCCCTAACTAACGACCCAGGTGCGGATAAAAGGAATGACAGAAAAACCAGAGTCAAAAAACTAGTAACCACTAGAGGGAGCAAAAAGCAAATTCACAACAGGGCTTTTCAAATGTGACATGGTGTCATCAACGTATTCCAGCCAAAATGGCTTCCCTTCCGAGTCGTGCGCCCAAACAGTAGTTTTGTACCACATATGGGGTATTGGCACACACAGGAGAAATTGCACAACAAATTTTGGGGTCTATTTTCTCCTGTTACCCTTGTGAAAAATAAATAAAAAAAGTAGCTAAAACAACATTTTTGTGGGAAAAATGTGATTTTTATTTTCACTGCTCAGCGTTATATAATACTGTGAAGCACCTGCAGATTTAAGGTGCTCACCACACCTCTAGATAAGTAGTAACTGTCATTCTAATTTTTATTCCATAAATCCATAGTACACATGAAAATACGCAGTTTTGTAAGATATCTTATCAGAGAAATCTACTTCTTTCACCTCCTGGACTGATCTGTCACTCTCAATTCTTGGGTAAAATCTGTATTTAGTAAAGGCAGATTTTCCCATTACTTAGATAGGAGATGATGGTGCTTTTTAAATTCTGTGCAGAGTGTACAGGGTAAGAGGTAGGAGCTAGCGGCTCGGCAGTCAGATGTTCTGCTGCAAGTTCTCCTGAAATGACAGTTACAGTTCTTCATAGAATTTCATTAACTGTCTTCTCCTTCCTCAGTAATAGGAAAGTCTGTATTCACTAAAGATAGATTTGACCTGTGAATTGAGAATTTTGGGATTGAATGGTCAGTCCTGGCAGAATAATAGCCAGATTTCTATAATAAGACATATTTACAAAATGTCTTATTTTCTCTTGTACTATTGATCTACAAGAAAGAATAAAATGATGGCTACTCTTTAAGGAAGTGATATTAGAGCACTCCCAAGAGCCCTTGTGAAAACTTTGAAGATGTGAACATCATTGGCTGAAGAACTCCACCTGCTTCCTCATGCTACCTGAACTGACTCTTTGGGGAGTGTGTGTGACCTTTTTTCATGGTTTGATGGACTGAATATTTGGCAACCAAAGTTAATTTTGGGTACCATGTGTTGGCATCTGTGAGATGCTTGAGATGCCACCATTTGCCCATAAGGAATATTTAGAGATTTATTCTTGGGTTCGTAAAATAATACAATAACAATGAAACTATTTTGTTATCATGGTGATTGGGTTACGCAACTGCATATCTTCTGTCTCATTGGGTCATGTCAGCCTAATAGATTGGTCCTGGTCAAGGGTAAAAGAATCTGTATTTGTGAAAGCAAACAAGTCTTATTCCTGGATCTGGAGGATTTTAGGTGTCCACTGGAAACAACGGTAGACCATTTTCATTGCTGTGCCCCAATAGCAGCTGATGGGTAGCATGTTGGCTCAGTGGTAGTACTATTGCCTGGATTGTGTTATGTTCACCCATATTGGGTTCTCTAATTTTCTCCTACTGACAACTTAATTGGCTGCCTATAAGATTGGCTATAGTGTGCATGTTTGAGTTAGGGACATTTGAATTGAAATCCCCAGAGTAGAGAAACATGGTTTTGTGAGAGATGACAGACTCCTTGAAGCACTACGTATTAGGAAATAAATATCCTCTGATTCAGTCTGACTACGGGAGACTAGCAATATAGAATCATCTCCAAAATGGGATAGACCCTCTAGGGTATGTGCAAAAGATGTCTTTTCAGTCGAATTCTGCCTGGAGCTCACCAGAAAAAATACACTGAAAAAAAGAATGAGCATGTAAAAAATGACTTATTGTGCATGTTGCATCTTTATGAGCTTCTTCAGGCTTTAAAAGTTGTTAAATGGCTGAAATAAGTGACCTTCCATTATTCTGGTGGCTTTAAGGCGCTCACTATTTTATATACAATTGAAAAAAAAAAAGTCTCAAAAATGACTAAGAAGACACCAAAGACGCCGAAAAACAAAGGCGATTTCCTGAGCCATTTTCTGCTTCAAAAATGTAGTGCGTACGCTGAGGTCTCAAAGACATCATGTGCACGCAGCCTTAGATATTCCCGGTATCGGTGATTAGTGACTTGATAATGTGAAACCTCTTAATGAATCGTTCCACGTACTTTTATGTCTGTGCATACAGGTATTGTACTTTAATATTCATTTATAGAATATAAAGTCACTTAAGTTCAGATGAAAGAAAATTCTAACATTAAGCTGTTCACAGAAATCCTGATACATCTCTGTAAAGATCTGGCTTTTTGTTTCACCAGTGATAAAGGAGCTGAAATAATTAGATTGCTGGGAAGCTGTAAAAGATGCCTTGAACCTAATGACACAAATATACATCATTACTGTACTGCATATCCATAACATAATGTGTTGTTATGGAAAAAATACATCCATTCGACCCTTCAAGTCCTGGAGGGGCCTGCAACTCATTATATTACAGGAATATCTTACACAAAAGGATTTAAGGAAAAAAGATCTTTCACTGTTAAGTAGGAAAAGGTGGCCTAATGCGGACTTGGCTATAAACGTCTGACCCTAGAGAACCGCAGCCCGTTCTGTATTTTATGGCCTGCCGCAGTAGTATATTCTACGGCAACTGCAGTTTAGATCATTGAAAGCCAAGTGCCTTCCCTTCATATCCACTTGTCAAATACACATAAGTGCTGGCCCACATCTGTTTATAGAGGTAAAAAAAACTGGAGTGCTAATGTTTATGGAGATATTCTATTGAAGCTGATATCGCTTCGGCACAAGCCCCGTTCTACCCATTTACGTCCTATTTAGTGGTAGCTGGAGATGTAGAAGTATAGATATTTTTCATATATTGTTCAAAATCAAAAACATATCTTTAGAACAATATATAGGAATTAATGTATATTTGCAACCAAGAAGAATGCTGCAGCGTAGGTCTAATTCACTGTACGGATTGTCATATTTACATACAAAGTGTATTCTCAAGGCAGAAGTTATTGAAATATTTCTAGCTACGCTGCATGATAGTGGTTTACGATATACACATCATATATATATATATATATATATCTAATATATAAAGCTGAATGTGTGTATGTGTGTATGTATGTATGTATGTGTGTGTGTGTATGTCCGGGATTGGCATCTGAACCGTCACAGCTACAGCCACAAAATTTTGCACAGTCACACGTCTGGACCCCGAGAGCGTCATAGGCTATGTTGTGAGGCGAAATTTTAACCCCGCGCGTTCCAATTCACCAAACAATTTTGCCCCTATCTACATAATGGAGAAAAAATGAAAGGAAAAGTGTTGGAGGCAAATTAACAGCTGCCAGATGTGAACAAGGGGGACTTAAAGAATGAGAGCGATGGCGCCAAAGAGTATATACTGTACAGTTGCTAAGGTGGGGCCCCGACATGGGATAATCACCACACCACCACGGGGATATGAACACACACACAAAATGTGCCACACACTACCACGTGCTCGAACACATATATCACCCTCAGCACACATTTCACTACACATACACCAACCTCGCCACATAAAAGTCGAAACACAAAAGTCGCCGCTCAAAACTCGCCACGCGCAAAACTCTCCACATGCAAAACTCGCCACACGTGCAAAACTCACCTCATGGAAAACTCGCCACACGCAAAACTTGCACACGCAGAAAAATTGCCACATGCACAAAAGTTGCAACACATGCAAAAGTTGCCTCACACAAAACTTGCACATACTCAAAAGGCACCACACATAAAACTCACCACGCACAAAACTCGCCATGCGCAAAACTTGCTGCACACAACTTGCTACACTAACCTGTCACATGCAACTCGACACACAAAAAGTTGCTACACGCATGTCGCCACACAAAACTCATCTCACAAAAGTCGCTACATGCATGTCGCCACACGCAACTCAACACACACAACTTGACACACGAAACTCGCCCTAAAACACACACAAGTCTGGTATTATCCTTCAAAAATAAAAATCTGATTAATAAGCAGACAAACTACAAGAGCAACAAATGTACCATATAGGAATCCGGCAGCTGTCAGTCACATGACCAGTCTATTATGTGTATGTGTGAGCTAATATATACTGCCAGGGGGTGGGCTTACTGTTGGCTGGGGATTTATCAGGCTGCCAATTTAGCTTACAAATACTGTGGTAAAAATACTGACCAAATAACGTGTGAACGAGGGCTAATACAGGAGGAGATGACATACAGATATATACTATATACAGGAGGAGATGACACACAGTTATATACTATTTACAGGGGAGATGACACACAGGTATATACTATATACAGGAGGAGATGACACACAGATATATACTATATAGAGGAGGAGATGACATACAGGTACATACTACATACAGGAGGAGATGACATACAGGTATATACTATATACAGGAGGAGATGACACACAGGTATATACTATATACAGGAGCAGATTACCTACAGGTATATAGTATATACAGGAGGAGATGACATACAGGTATATGCTATGTATAGGAGGAGATGACATACAGGTATATACTATATACAGGAGGAGATGACACACAGGTATATACTATATACAGGAGCAGATTACTACAGGTATATAGTATATACAGGAGGAGATGACATACAGGTATATGCTATGTATAGGAGGAGATGACATACAGGTATATACTATATACAGGAGGAGATGACACACAGATATATACTATATATAGGTGAGATGACACACAGGTATATACTATATACAGGAGATTACATACAGGTATATCTAATATATAAAGCTGAATGTATGTATGTATGTATGTGTGTATGTCCGGGATTGGCATCTGCACCGTCGCAGCTACAGCCACAAAATTTTGCACAGTCACACGTCTGGACCCCGAGAGCGTCATAGGCTATGTTGTGAGGTGAAATTTTAACCCCGCGCGTTCCAATTCACCAAACAATTTTGCCCCTATCTACATAATGGGGAAAAAGTGAAGGGAAAAGTGTTGCAGGAAAATTGACAGCTGCCAGATGTGAACAATGGGGACTTAAAGAATGAGAGCGATGGCGCCAAAGAGTATATACCGTACAGTTGCTAAGGTGGGGCCCCGACATGGGATACTCACCACACACAGGGATATGAACACAAACACAAAATGCGCCACACACTACCACGTGCTTGAACACATATACCTCCCTCAGCACACATTTCACCACACACACACAAACCTCGCCACATAAAAGTCGAAACACAAAAGTCACCACTCAAAACTTGCCACGGGCAAAACTCGCTACATGCAAAACTCGCCATATGCAAAACTAGGCTCACGCAAAACTCGCCACACGTGCAAAACTCACCTCATGGAAAACTCACCTCATGCAAAACTTGCACACACAGAAAAATTGCCACATGTACAAAAGTTGCAACACATGCTAAAGTTGCCTCACACAAAACTTGCACATACTCAAAACGCACCACACATAAAACTCGCCACGCGCAAAACTCGCCATGCACAAATCTTGCTGCACACAACTTGCTACACTAACCTGTCACATGCAACTCGACACACAAAATGAAAACACACTCACGAAAAAAAACCTAATAATTTATAAACACAAAAGTGTGAAATCTATAACTCTTACAAAGCGTACCTGATGAAAACACACTCACGAAAAAAAACCTAATAATTTATAAACACAAAAGTGTGAAATCTATAACTCTTACTAAGCGTACCTGATGAAAACACACTCACGAAAAAAAACCTAATAATTTATAAACACAAAAGTGTGAAATCTATAACTCTTACAAAGCGTACCTGATGAAAACACACTCACGAAAAAAAACCTAATAATTTATAAACACAAAAGTGTGAAATCTATAACTCTTACTGAGCGTACCTGATGAAAACACACTCACGAAAAAAAACCTAATAATTTATAAACACAAAAGTGTGAAATCTATAACTCTTACGAGTTATAGATTTCACACTTTTGTGTTTATAAATTATTAGGTTTTTTTTTTCGACACACAAAATGTTGCTACACGCATGTCGCCACACAAAATTCATCTCACAAAAGTCGCTACATGCATGTCGCCACACGCAACTCAACACACACAACTTGACACATGAAACTCGCCCTAAAACACACACAAGTCTGGTATTATCCTTCAAAAATAAAAATCTGATTTAATAAGCTGACAAACTGCAAGAGCAACAAATGTACCATATAGGAAATACGGCAGCTGTCAGTCACATGACCTGTCTATTATGTGTATGTGTGAGCTAATATATACTGCCAGGGGGTGGGCTTCCTGTTGGCTGGGGATTTATCAGGCTGCCAATAGCAACCAATCACAGCTCAGCTTCTATTTTGCTACAGTTAATTAATCTGAGCTCTGATTGGTTAATATAGGCAACAAAGACATTCTCAGTATAACAAAGCTAATATATGTTGTGAAATGCTTCTATTAGCTTAGTTTTTGCCTTTTAATAATTACATTTCTATCTATTTGTTTTGTGGTTTTTGCGTGCAGAATAAATTTTTGTTAACACATTCTATTTTGCTAACAGCAGTCATTAACCTGGGCGAAGCCGGGTAGTACAGCTAGTATATATATATATATATATATATATATATATATATATATACACACATACTGTATATGTGTGTCTAATATATATATATATATATATATATATATATATATATATATATATAAATTCAGGTTCTATATATATATGTGTGTGTGTGTGTGTGTATAATATATAGACAAAAGTATGAGCACACGTCTTAATCTTTGAATTAAGTTTTTCGTTCAGTCCCATTGCCCCAGGTTCATAAAATATGGCCCCTAACCACATAGTCAGTTTTTACACTTGGTCATGGCCGAAAATATTGGCACCTTTGAAATTGTTCCAGAAAATTAATTATTTCTCGCAGGAAATTACTTCAGTTACACGTTTTGTTATACAAATGTTTATTTTCTTTGTGTGTATTGGAACAACACAAAAAAACAGGAAAAAAGCCAAATTGGACATAATTTCATCCAAAAATAAGCTGAACAAAATTGTTGGCACCCTCAGCTTAATATTTGGTTGCACACACTGTGGAGTAAATAACTGCAATCAGTCACTTCCTATAACCATCAACAAGCTTTTTACACCTCTGAAGTGGAATTTTGGACAATTCTTCTTTTGCAAACTGCTCCAGGTCTCTCATATTTGAAGGAAGCCTTCTCCCAACAACAATTTTAATATCTTTCCACGGGTGTTCTATCGATTTTAGATCCGGACTCACTGTGGCCATTTCAGAACTCTCCATTGCATTGCATTGCAGTGCATTGTTTCCATCCATTTTTGGGTTCTTCTTGAAGTATGTTTGGGGTAATTGTTCTGCTGGAAGACCCATGACCTAGTATGCAAACCCAGCTTTCTGACACTGGTCACTACATTGTGACCCAAAATCCTTTGGTAATCTTCAGATTACATGATGCCTTGCACATACTCAAGGCACCCAGGCAGCAAAACAACTCCAAAACATATTTGAAACCTCCACCATATTTGACTGTAGGTACTGTGTTCTTTTCTTTATAGGCCTGCTTCCGTTTTCGGGAAAAAAATAGAATGATGTGCTTTACCAAAAATTTCTATCTTGGTCTTATCTATCTACCAGAGGCTTTCCCAGAAAGATTTTGGCTTAGTTATGTACGTTTTAGCAAGCTGCAGGCTAACTTTTTTTATGTCTGTGTCAACTGTAGTGTTCTCCTGGGTGTCCTACTATAGTGTTTCATTTCATTCAAATGTCGACGGATAGTTCACACTGATGCACCCTGAGCCTGCAGTACAGCTCGAATTTCTTTGGATCTTTATTAGGGCTGCTTATCAACCTTCTGGACTATTCTACATTCCAATCTTTCATCAACTTTTACCATTTTTTTTTTTCGCTTCTCTATTTGTCATTTTCTAGGAGCCTTGATTTTTTTTATGCTTTTGGTAACATACTTATGTCAGGACTTCTTTTTTTCTTTGATGTGTCGTGTTTGTCATTGGCATCATTTTAGGGTGCATATAGCTTAAAAAACACACCCTCAGGAAGAAGCATTTAGCGAAACGCGGGTCGGGAGTTTAAACGTACCACGCGGCATTTCATGTGTGGAGACAGTGCGGACACAGGTAATATGTACTAGGCACGGGGTATTGAATTCATATTGTGGTACTAAATATGTTCCATTATAGGCACTACTGCAGTTTCAGCAAGTATTATTATAAGGCTTTATTGTGATTCCACAGCTGCACGTGCACTTTGATTGTAGATTATGCTTTCTTGCAAATGCATTGTCGTATCAGGTTATGTTTAATGACCTGAGCGATATCAAAGCAGTTATAAATCTTTTATGTACTTTTCCTGTGATTTGCATAAGCAAAATATTATATTGGACAACGTGTATTGATGCCTGAATATTGATACAGGATACAATTGTGTATTCTGATATATGCGATTGTGCATCAACGCAGACTGCTCCAGTTTAATCTTCTTATATAGATGTGTTCTATGGTTTGAGGCACCTGATTTTAAGGTTTTTGTATGTATGTTTTTATATTACTTGAATAAAATAAATAATCTTTTTACAGTCTCTCATATTACACATTTTTTTATCTATACGTAGCTTACCGCTACGAGATCAGTATGTGTGTATATATATATATATATATATATATATATATATATAATTAAGTGTAGCTCACCTCGTTTTTGAGGAAAGTGAGCATGGGTAATGTGCTTATTCATTTGAGAGCAGCCTGATGTAGGTAAAGAGGCTAAGTCCGATGATGTATCACTTAGATTACTAGGTTTAGCCATTTTCACACAATCAGAGGTTTAAAGCTGCTCCCGCTCCCAACAGGCTTTGTATATACAATGTCCATGGACAGTGAGCTGCCGATTACAGGAGGGGGTATATCACACGCATGCACCAGCTAGTTACAGCAATAATAAAGTACTGGTGCTACACAATCATTGCAAGTAAAGAAACCCCGGGGCTTGATAATAGAGGCATCGCTGAAATCTGTTTTTTAACCCCTACCTCATGGTGTCTTCAGATTACATAGCAAAAACCTGCTGACCGATTCCCTGTGCGTTCATAGGAACATTTGTTCCTAATAATCAGCATGTCTAAACTGGCTGCTACTCAGCTACCGGGCAAATGCCTATTTGTCAGGTGAAATAATTTTTAAAAGGGTTGTATAGGACTATTATATATTTTTTTTGTAATGGGTCTAAAAACTAATACATGTGTAGTTTGTAGAGGCCTGTTGCCTGTTCTACCCGACACAGGCACAGAGTGGTCATTGACTGCTCTTGCCAGAAATTCAGCTGGTCCACATCAACAGAACAGCTCTTCTTCTTGCGGGCTGCTATGTTGAAGGAGCGTGACTGCTGATGTTATGATGATTGACAGCATGCGGGGGGCTGTATGTCAATCAGAATGACGTTGGCAGTTATGCCCTGTCAACAAAACAGAATGGTAGCTGCTTCTCTGTTAACGTGCCATCAACAGAAGCTGCTAAATCATCAGCAGGAGCGGTCTGTGACTGCTCTGTGCCAGCAGAGGATAGCGCTGGTCACAACAGACAGGTAGTTGGCAACTACCTGCCTGTTAGTTCTTTGCTTGAAAATCATTGTTCTTGGAAGCACATTGTCCTGTGTAAACAAGATGAGTTAAGGTACCGTTACACTAAACGACTTACCAACGATCAAGACCAGCGATATGACCTGGCCGTGATCGTTGGTAAGTCTTTGTGTGGTCGCTGGGGAGCTGTCACACAGACAGCTCTCTCCAGTGACCAACGATCAGGGGAACTGTCTTCAACGATGCCGAAGTCCCCCTGCAGCACCCGGGTAACCAGGGTAAACATCGGGTTACTAAGTGCAGGGCCGCGCTTAGTAACCCGATGTTTACCCTGGTTACCATTGTAAAAGTAAACAAAAAAACAGTACATACTCACATTCTGATGTCTGTCACGTCCCCCTCCGGCGTCCACCGGCGTGCACTGAATGTGTCACCGCTGTGCTCTGCTTTACGGCCGGCGCTGACACATTCAGTGCAGGGAAGCTCTCGGCAGCAGCGCGTGCATTACCAGCGCTCCTGCCGAAAGCAGTTTTAACCCTGTGGACGCCGGGGGACGTGACAGACATAAGAATGTGAGTATGTACAGTTTTTTTTTTTACTTTTACAATGGTAACCAGGGTAAATATCGGGTTACTAAGCGCGGCCCTGCGCTTAGTAACCCGATATTTACCCTGCTTACAAGTGAACACATCGCTGGATCGGCGTCACACACGCCGATCCAGCGATGACAGCGGCTGATCAGCGACCAATAAAAGGTCCTGATCATTCCCATCGACCAACGATCTGCCAGCAGGGGCCTGATCGTTGGTCGCTGTCACACATAACGAGATCGTTAGCGGGATCGTTGGCTACGTCACCAAAAGCGTGACTTTGCAACGATATCGTTAACGATATCGTTATGTGTGACTCAGCCTTTATGCAGATAACATGATGCTCTATGAGGTCAGAATAATTAATGATCATTCTGTGCACTTGGAATTGTTGTCAGTCGCTATAATCAGGCTGTTAAACTACTGCAGATGGGTTTATTTATAGCTGCATAGCGGCTGTTTATTGTCCACGATGTCTACATGCCGTCTTATGTTCTATATTAGGAACCAAAATGGGCAGTGAGGACAGGGAAGGCGGATGATTTGGTGGTGGTATGGGGCCTTGAAATTCCTGATGCCTGCTCTGAGCCAAAATATTAAGTCTGCATATACCATTGAAATTTGCATAGTTCCCAGAAACCCCTTTAACATTTACTAATAATGTAGAGAGGTCTAGATACAGCAGTGTAATTTTAAGCTCGTGAGCCACAACGCAAAGCTCCAATGGGACCCTCAATTATTGCAAATCTTAAATGGTAATGGTCTTTTCATATGGGTCAAGGAGGCCATTTGGGCTTCAGGGCCCTGGTGCGATTACAACCCCTGCATCTATTATAGTTACACCCTTGTCTAGATACATTATATTAAAATATTTTTGGTAAATTTGTGTTTCCTGCTATATAATCTTTGTGCCATGCGATGACCATTGATGACGTGGAATGAGTAACCCGTTGAGTAAGATTTATCAGTTAGACATTGTGTCTCAAGCATGTGTCTGGCTTCTTGAGTAATTTGTCTCGATATTTACACTTAGTATCTTAAACATACGTTCAGGAACCCTCGAGTCACATAATGTTTTTAATAGCCGGCCGGTAGAGGAGTCAGACACTGTACACAATTTAGATTGGAGGTGGCCTGCATGTTGGAACTCTCGCCCTGTGGGAGCATATTTTATATTTTTCAACAAACGTCAAAATTTGCCAGAAATGATGGCCGTGTATCGCTATTACCGCTCATAGTGAAGAACTGCAAGATTATGTTTTCCTGTTTCCCAGATATGTGTGTTTAATAGATTTTCAGAGCTCCTGTAATACTGAAAAGGTTAATAGGAGTCTGTAAGAGCATCAGGCTGTAGAGCAGCAGTGGTAATAAATTCAAAGTTTAACTCCGGGATAATAATGTGTATTCTTGGAGGAATTCTCTCCCAACATTTCCTTCTCACAGGCATCCATCGTGGCAGATGTTTGCAAATCTTGGTGTAAAAGTGATTAAAATATTTGAAGAAAACTGAAATAATGTCAGTGACAAAATTTATTTCTCTAAGTACAGATGTAAGACATCAAACTCCCAGACTGATGGCAGAATTAAGGAGAAAACACCATCTGGTTCAATAATTATGTGAAAATACCATATTATTCTGTTTGCATTAACCTCTTGAGCACCTCTGAGATCGAGGCGACATTGATTTTGCAGCTCTCTGGCAGTGAATGGGTTACTCCTCTTCCATCTTCATCACTGTCTTTATTTAGTATGTAAGTGTATGTGGGTGTCACATAAGCAATTCTATTTTATCATTAAAGGAACGATTTCTTACATGACTAATGAGTCTTTGAATTGTTGCTAAACAAGCAAATTATTTGCGTATGTGTCACCTCGGTTATCAAGTTTGCGAGTGTGACAGCTTCAACAACTGTCACGTAGCATGCTCAGAGCTTGCAACCATATGTTTTTGCTTGACAAAACTCCGACCCTCTAGATCAATTTTCAATCTGGAGTGCTCAAATTAACACTTTCAAAACATACCGCAATATGCACAGCTTGGCAAAGCTTGCAGAAATCGCACATTTTGTGGATATTAGCTGATATCTTTGGATTGAGCCTTAAAGCACTCAATCATTTTGATTAAAAGACTGATTTCTCATAAAGCCACAGTCTGTTGAAGGCGCGAAGCCAATGACATTTGAGCATTCATATATTTTCATAAACTTTGAACAATGTCAGCGAGACACCTCTTCAATCTTGGCCACACAACAGCAGGGCATTCAATCTTTCTTTAGTTGAAGACAGAAAATTTGAATATCAGCATAATATTATTAATGTAGCAGTTTGCAGCCTACGTTCCATGTTGATTGTTGCGGAGCAGATGTATGAAATGTACGCGCAACATCTCCTTTTCATGAAGCTCGAACCATTATTCTCCAAGCATGTTTCAGTTGTTTAATTGTGCCTAATGAAAGCCAATAGCTATCAAACTTTTTGGCATATGTGTTACAATGACAAACCTGTCAAGTTTCACTCATTAAAAGGATGTCTCACTTTTCTCCGGGATTTTGTTAAGCTCTTCGGATGTTTAGCATACGTATAAACAAACGTTGGAGGCTTTCTGATTAATTTTTTTCATTTAATCCATTAAAATCACATCTTTGTTGTTTGCCTAAAACACAGATGTCTGGCCTGTATCTCAGCCCCTCCGCACTAGCTAGAGTTTTCTTTCTTAGCCAAAAATCTCAATCAGAAATGAGTAGCAGGTATTTCTAGATTCTTTATAAAAAAAATCTCTCTTTTGTATCTGGCGTCCTGGGCAGTCTTAGAGTTCCTTGGTTGGGTTTCCAGTTTGTAAAAATAGTTTCTTGATTGTTTTATGAACAACATGTATAAAAGAAGTCTTCCCATGTGCATTTTTTTTATTTAATGTGTGTATATGTGCATATAATGTAGTGTGTATGTATTAATACACTCACCTACCGCTGTTCTCTCTGGTGTCCAGCACCGTTCTGTTTCACTTCTCAGTGATGTTGCCGAAATGCCGACTAGCCAGATCACTCTATGTGTGAGCCGGAAGTCTCTTTTACAATGTAAGCCAGTGGGCCCTCGTTCTAACACTCTATGGGCTTACGTAATACAAGCCACTTCTGGCTCACGAAGAGCACAGCTTGACTTGGAAAGTCGGAATTGTGGTGACATTACAGAGAAGAACTGCCCTGGCCACAGAGAAAGCACCGAAAGGCGAGTATATTAATCACGCTACATTACATGCACATATACACATATTTAATAAAAAATATATTGATAGAGCTACTTCTTTAATGACAAATGCAGTGATTTATAGTAATTATTTAGACAGAAAACGATGTAGCAGACATAGACTGTAACTTCTGTTGAGGATTTTTTTTAATCATGGCAGTCATATTTCATGCAAAATTCTACAAAAGAAATTGCTGCACATTTTTCCATTAATGGTGTATATATCAATGTTCTTGTCAAGAAATAACTAGGGGATCAATAGTGTAATCCAAATTACAGCATTAGGGACAAGGCGGTTTCACTCACCTGATGCGGCGGTGTGAGACACAGCACTGTAAAAGGTTTCAAATAAGATCCCAGCTGCTGCAGCTCCACAGATTGGCAAGACAAGCATAGTATTCTTACTTCTTCATGAAGACCACAGATGGGGGGTCTCTTGAAGAAGAAATAAGAATACATCGAAACGGCTAGAGAATAAACCTCTCTTGAATTGGTCTCCTTTATTGGATACAATACCAACAGTGCATGTTACCCAAAAATTCTGAATTGTTCTAATGTTCTTATTAAGTGATAATTAGATTTCTTGCAATTTTTTTCACATGTGCAAAGAAAATGGAATCTTATATTCCGGTGGTCACTGCTGGTAACCGAAGTCCTGATGGTCCATCCGTCATGTGATCACTTTAGCCTCAAGGCTGACATCCCTATATATGACATATGACCGTTAAAGCTTGTAATTGGCTGCAGAAGTACATTGATTTATAGACGTTACTCCATCACTAGAGTAACAGTAGATTGATGGGGTAGGTAATGCTTGTTCCTTTATTTTATAACATTCTCTACTCTTTACCCACTACTAGAAAAATCCTGTAGAACCCTTTTCAGCTCTTAGATATGTTATGGCATGTACAGATTGTGACAATATATAGTGTTCTATAGCGGATTCAGATGTTAGATCAGATGTCTGATAACAAGACTTGCTAAGTAGAATGTGAATGCTGACAGGAGTCTGAGTAATGTCATACCCATGTTCAATATCAGAGTCCATGAATGAGCTAGCCTGTTTACGGAAATATTTTTTTTTATTTTTTTGGCTGTAAGTTTTCACCTACTTGTAATATATTTTGCTGGCATCACCCAGCCTCACAATAAAATTGGGAGAAATTTCTCAAAAGTAGAGTACTTGCCCAACGTAATTGGTTCCTGCATGATACCAATGCTCTGTTCCTTTGTAGCAGTTTGATAGAGTGGATGCTCAATGTAAAAAAAAAATCACCTAACTAAAAATACTCGTGCATTGCTAGGCACATATTGTTTCTTTCATGGCTGAATGCTCTTGGACCATGGACAACAATCATCACTAATGGTGGTTGAAGCTAGATTGTTAATCTTCATAGTAACACCTATGGCCACCATTAGACTCTTGGTAAAGTAGTATGATGTGATGTCATCTCATTAGATTTGTGTCCAATTCTATAGGTATCTTGCATGTTCTCTTCGACTTTCCATTGAATCATAAAAGGGGTTAAGAAATGTGAAACATAGGGTGGTTAATGAGATCTTAACATCATTAGCACCTATAATTAATCAAGACACACACCAGGATGTAAGTAATTGTGGGATGTCAGAATGCCTGGATACGTTTTGATGCATGAATGCTTTTCTGCTCCATCTTCTCATCACCCAATATAGCATACTACATATTACTGGATATATCCTTCTATAGAAGACAGATCACTTTCTTTAAAAAACCAATGCTTACATTAATATGTACATGACATGAGTGAGGATTGATTAGTATAATTTCCAGATACTGGAAATATGTCATTAACACATCCACCTTGTATTCTTGCAAGTATTATTAGACAATTACCTAAGTTTGTTTATTTAGCAACTGTGGAGTAATACAGCGCAAAACCCTAATGCACATATCCTTATTAGTGCCATTATGTCAAACATTTTCTAATGAGTCTCTGCTGGCACAGTCAGCTGTTTTAAGAAACTTACTGTGTGAAGGTAGAATTACTGTAATTAAGGCAATCATTTCTTCAATACACTTCAGCAAGTCCTTGTTGCCTATTTATTGTTTTTCATCAATAGTTTAAGGCAGAACTGGTTACAGATTAGGACTTGATATTACAGGATATGCTAATGGGGTCTCTGTTAGGGCACCCTTTACTTGAGCACCTTGTGGTCCAAGTATAAGAATGTTGACAGGGCCAATTAGCATGTAAATTATAGACTATTGGAAACCTCTACGTTATTTTTAATCTTTTGAAACCCAATTCCGATGTGCAGAACCCTTAATTTCCCACCTCCATCTAGTACAGGTAGATTTTCAGTATACTGGTCCTGTGACAATTGCAAACAAAAATTCATGCAGTTTATATATATGCAACTGTGCCTAGAATAGGACATACTCCGGGTTTTTCTACTGTTGAGGTCATCAAACCTAATTTGATTTGCCACATTGAATATGTACTTGCCATAGTCATGGAGGACTGAAGAAGAGTGAATGGACTCAGCCATTTCATCTCTCTTAAATCTTTTTTTACAGTATCTAGGTTGAGTTAGTATAATGTGCTAAATGATAAAGGTCATCATGTTGAAGAGTTTGAAGACATAACTGATGGTCTTACTTCAATTCACCAGAATTGTGGCTTTAGCTATGGTAGACTTGGCTTTTTTTTTCGAGGACCAAACATCTTACGGTCTGTGGACAATAACATACTAGAATATGACACTCTCTTTAAATGTATTTGTCTTCAGGAAAATGTAAGGATGGCCTGTTCTTTTTTGCTTTTCACTTGACGCTGCCGAAAAACTCAAATATAAGAGAGTTCAAAATATCTCAGACACTTACTGAGCATGCACATTTCAAGCATAATAAGTTAGCTTAACACATACTTAATCTTCTGCTGTATGTCAATAGCCTCTTCACAGAGGAAGAGAGCAGGGTCTCTAGCTTCACCTATTGGAAGAAGAAATTGGGTAGCAAATCACTGTTGACCATTTTCACATAAAGTCAAGCCAGGATTCCCATTTGCATCACCATTTGCATTTACCAGTTTTCGGGGTTCTTGCCCCTCATCAGAGCAAAGTAGGAAATTGGTTGGCTGACCCCGATATATTGCTGACATAGTCAATTGAGCTTGGCTTGCTGATCTGCTCAACACTGGGGCAGGTGTTTGTAAGACTTAGTGTAAAACGAGCTTGGGAAGTCTCTGAAAAAGCTTACAATTGTTCGTCTTTAGACTATGTGCACATGACACCTCTTATACGCCAGCACAGCCACTGAGTTTTCCCAGCTGAAGGCACTTCAGGAAAATTCTGGCAGGCGGCTTTGCGGTTGGTGTCTTTTGTTCTATACCCTGAAACACAGAGAGCAGGCAGCTTTCTAGCAGAAGCGGCCCAAAGAATGAGCATGTCACTTTTTTTAACTGCTTTGGTTTTCTGAACTCTGAATTGGTTAAAAGCAGTGACTTAAGGTGGAACATACATACAGCAAAGTCATTTGACATTGCTGTGCACTATATTCATTTTGTATGGCTCTTTTGAGAGTGCTTTTTCTGGTGGATTCTGGGCCAATTCTGCCTTAAAAAGACATTGTGTGCACATAGCCTTACGAGGTTCCATATATCTGTAAGTCTGTTTTGACATCCATATGAAATTCAATTTCAGTTTCATGAGCAATTTTTGGATTAGATCTTTGAAAAATGTATGCAGTATGGATAGTGCCTGTATGGGCTTCACTTTTTTTGTGCACTTATTGTAGTCAGTAGGTGATTTTCGTCAGCTAGTTGGCCAGATTAATATACCCTGCAATTTTCCTTGCATCGACCATGTGTTTTTAGATAACTGTTTTTTTTTCTTCAAATTGGTCTGTTAGCATAAACTGGCCCATGTATTGTCCGTGTGCAGTCTGTTCTGCACACGAACTTAAAATATGCTAATATGAATTGAACCTACAGATGCAGGGATTGTCTTTGAGAGAATTCTTTATACTGTTTGTAGTGTCTGGTAACATAAAAGATCCATTACATAATCACTATCATCATTGGATAATCACTAAAATCACTTGTAAGAGAATCTGGCTGATTTTCAAAGCATTTCATAGACTGGATGAGGGAGATGTAAAGTCCCACATCAGGAGACTTCTCTGCCATTCTAGGGCACAAATCGTCAGGCTGCTGTAGTTTCCATACATGACCAGGACCTGTACTGTAGAGGGAATTAATGCATTGTTCTTGGATCAGTATATAAAGAATAACGATAATACCATTTTCAGTTATAATCATCAATTCGTTTCTGACAAGCACAGCATGGGCCATTTTGTACCCATATTACAATCCCAAAGTCTAAAAAAAGTAACTCGCACCAACATCACTCTCGGGGATTTGACCCATGGTCATTTTGGACTTGTCATAATACAGGAGAAACTTGCGCCTACATAACCATTATGTAAAACTGGCAATTGCGTGTGTCTCCAGGGTTAATTATGTGGTGCCCACGATGGTTGTCCTATAGCATGATAAATAATATTTTTGTATCTGGCTGTCAGGGAGAGACTAGGTGAGCGAGAGCTAATAACCCGGGCCCCTGCAATTTCCCTAAGACTAGGGAAATTCTGACTGACCATCTACCTGAAGTTTACACTGATGGTGTGCATGTTCAGGCCTCGAACCTCACCCTAACTCCTGAGCTCAGCCCTAGGCTGAAACCTCCACCCACCACCCAGTGAAGAGGTAATACTTAAATACCCACAGTTAGCACAGACAAGGATAAAGGAAAATATACACCACGCCGCAGACACTCAGGAATACACTATAAATGTGCAGGGCAAAATAAACACAAATATAGGAAGGAGTAAATAAGACAAAGGAAAATACACCACCGGCAACGAATCTCCAACCACCAGCTCTCCACTCCAGACCGAGATAACAACGCAAGACAGAAGCTATAATCGGCGATGCCCAATGATCAGGAGAACTATTTAAAGGCCATGGAAATAGCCCAGCTTCCAATGCGAGGATCAGGTAAATTAACCCCTGAACAGCTAGACAAAATCTAGCAGAAGCCAATGAGTAAATAGTGGTCAAATGCGGAATTACCGCTGTCTGTCAGATGACCTGGTCTGAACAGCGTCCGACATGACAGTACCCTGCCTTCTATGAAGGACCCCAGGGCCCTCACAGCTTATAGGACCCAGCTTGTCCGGATGATGGCGGTGAAACAACCTGACCAGCCGGTCAGCATGAACGTCCGTGGCTGGTACCCAGGACCTCTCCTCAGGCCCATAACCACACCAGTGTACCAAGTACTGTAAAGTGCGACGCACTACACGAGAGTCAACCACCTTGGAGACTTCAAACTCCAAATTACCATCCACCAAGACTGGAGGTGGCATAGGCGCCGCGTCCACAGAACCCACCACCTTCTTTAGAAGAGACCTGTGGAACACGTTGTGTATCTTATACACTGTAGGGAGCTCCAATCGGTACGCAACTGGGTTAATGACAGCGGTGACCCTAAATGGACCAATAAACCGTGGACCCAATTTAAGGGATGGTATTTTGAGTCTTATGTTTTTTGTGGATAACCACACCCAGTCATCCACACTCAGGTCCGGACCTGGCACACGCCTACTGTCAGCCACACGTTTGTACCTAGCACCCACACTCAACAGGCGCTGTTTAACTCTCCTCCAGACTGATGACAATTGTGTTCCTAACTGGTCCTCCTCCGGAACGCCGGAAGAGCCCCTCTGACTCAAGGTACAAAATTGAGGATGTAGCCCGTAAACACAAAAAAAGGTGACTCCCCAGATGACTCTTGGCGGTGATTATTGATGGCAAACTCAGCCAAAGGAAGAAAGGTAGACCAGTCCTCCTGGTTATCAGAGACAAAGCAGCGTAAGTACTGTTCCAAATTTTGGTTCAACGCTCAGTCTGACCATTTGAGGATGAAACGCCGAAGAATGAGATAACTTGATTCCCAGCCGTGAGCAAAACGCTCTCCAAAATTTTGCCACAAAACTGAGACGCCCTATCAGACACAATGTCAGATGGAACCCCATGAAGTCTAACCACCTCCTGCACAAATACCTGAGCCAGAGTCTTAGCGTTAGGCAACGCAGGCAAAGACACAAAGTGTGACATTTTAGAAAAACGATCAACGATCACCAAGATGACCGTGTTTCCAGCTGATGAGGGCAAATCAGTGATGAAATCCATGGAGATTTCCGTCCATGGCTTACTAGGTACCTCAAGAGGAAGTAGTGTGCCAACAGGACGGGAGCGGGGCGTCTTAGCCCTAGCGCACGTGGTACAAGCTGACACGTATGAGACCACGTCCTGTCGGATCTTGGGCCACCAAAACCGACGTGACACCAACTCCAAGGTACCTCTAACCCCTGGGTGACCAGCCAGGACGGCATCATGATGCTCCGCCAAAACCTTTGGGCAGAGATGAAGCGGAACAAAAGATTTGTTGACGGGAAGCTCAAATGGTACCTCCTCCTGAGCCTCGGCAATCTCAGCCTCAACCTCGGTAGTGAGAGCCGAAACCACAACACCCTTTTGGAGGATGGGTACTGGATCCTCCCGAGTTTCCCCCCCCCGGAAAACACCTGGACAGAGCATCCGCCTTAGTGTTTTTAGACCCCGGTCTGTAAGTGACCACAAAATTGAACCGCGTGAAAAACAATGCCCAGCGAGCCTGCCTGGGGGACAGACGCTTGGCTGACTCCAAATACAGCAGATTCTTATGATCGGTAATAACAGTTACCTGATGGACCGACCCCTCCAGGAAGTGTCACCATTCCTCAAAGGCCAACTTAATTGCCAACAACTCCCTGTTGCCGATATCGTAGTTACGTTCGGCGGAAGACAGTTTCTTGGAGAAATAGGCGCACGGACGTAAACCACTCAAAGATGAGCCTTGAGATAGTACCGCCCCCACACCAACCTCAGACGCATCGACTTCCACAACAAATGGTTTAGATACGTCTGGCTGCACAAGAATGGGGGCTGAAACAAAACTGTTCTTAAGAAATTCAAATGCGCGCACAGCAGCCTCAGGCCAAACAGAGAAATTGGTACCCTTTTTAGTCATGTCAGTTAGCGGTTTAGCAATGATGGAAAAATCCTTGATAAATTTCCTATAGTAGTTAGAAAACCCAAGGAACCGCTGAAGTGCTTTCAGGTTATCAGAACGTTCCCAATGCAGCACCGCCTGCACCTTAGCGGCGTCCATTTTAAAACCAGAAGCAGACACAATATAACCCAAGAAAGGCAACTCTTGAACAGAAAATACACATTTCTCAAGTTTAGCATACAGCTTATTCTCTCTGAGAAGCTGTAACACCTGCCTGACATGATCTAAATGAGCCTCACAGTCGCAAGAATATATGAGAATGTCATCTAGGTACACGATAACGAATTTCCCCAAAACATGCGAGAACACATCATTGATGAAATGTTGGAACACTGCAGGTGCGTTAGTCAACCCAAACGGCATCACCAAATTTTCAAAATGACCCTCAGGGGTATTAAAAGCCGTCTTCCACTCATCACCTTGACGGACTCTTATGAGGTTGTACGCCCCCCTGAGGTCAAGCTTGGTGAACCACTTAGCACCTGCCACCTGGTTGAACAAATCTGGTATCAGAGGCATAGGATATGGATCACGAACCGTAATCTGGTTCAACTCCCTGAAATCCAAACACGGGCGTAATCCGCCATCTTTCTTCTTCACAAAGAAGAACCCTGCCACCGGCGAGGATGACGGCCTGATGTGCCCTTTGCTCAAGCTTTCAGCAATGTAATCTTTTAACGCTTGTCTCTCCGGACCGGAGATGTTAAACATCCTTGCTTTAGGTAATTTGGCCCCTGGTTTAAACCTGATAGAACAGTCATAAGGACGATGTGGCGGCAACTCTGAACAACCCTTCTCCGAGAACACATCCACAAAATCCAGAAGTGACTCCGGAACGCTTGAAGTCACCACAGCCACACTTGTGGCCAGGCAATTCTCCTGGCAGAACTCGCTCCACCGAATTATGTCCTGAGTTTTCCAGTCAATTACCGGGTTGTGCATAGACAACCAAGGAAAACCCAAAACCACCTGAGCAGGAAGATTCCTGAGCACCTTACATGTAACCCGCTCAGAATGTAGAACTCCAATGTGGAGTTTCACCTCAGCCACAAATTCAGTAATCTCCCCCTGAGAGAGAGGAGCATCATTGATGGTGACCACGCGGATAGGATGAGACAGTTTTTCAATCCTAAAACCTGCTGTGCGTGCAAACCCCTCATCAATGAGATTTTTGGCTGAACCACTATCCACAAAAACAGTAATTGGCAGCTCACTGCCAGCAACAAAAACCTTAGCAGGGAGCATGCACTGAGTAACCACCATGGAGATTATACATAAGCTCAGACTGGTCTCCTCCACACCCTCTGAGCTCAGAAGTTTTCCGCCGTTGCGTTTTTCTTAGGCAGCAGAGGACAGATGTTAATAAAATGACCAGTTTTACCACAGTAAAAACAGGCTCCCTGCTTCCTGAGCTCAGGGGCTCGATGCTTGACATGTGACACCCCTGCAATTTGCATAGGCTCCGTGGGCTCACCTGCAGCAACCTCACGTGAACCTAAACCCTCTCCCATAGGCGGTGTCTCGTGCTCCCCCTGACGCAAACGGTGATCAATGCGGACAACCAGACTCATAGCGGAATCTAGAGAAGTAGGAGTCTTGTACATCAGAAGGGCTTTTTTAACCCTTCCAGAAATCCCATGTATAAACTGACTCCGCAATGCCGCATCATTCCATTGGGTATCGATCGCCCAGCGATGAAATTCAGAACAGTAATCCTCTGCAACTCGCTCCCCCTGGCGAATATAGCGTATCTTAGATTCTGCCAGATCCATTCTGTCAGGTTCATCGTAGATTTTCCCAAGAGAAGAAAAAAAACTCTTCACAGAGACAAATGCAGCAGAATCAGATGGCAAAGAACACGCCCTTGCTTGGGGATCCCCACTTAACAATGACAACAACAGGCCCACACGCTGAGCCTCATTACCCGAAGATATCGGGCGCATACGGAAATATAGTTTGCAAGCTTCACGAAAAGAAACAAATTTACTGCGTTCACCAGCAAATTTTTCAGGCAACGGAAATTTAGGCTCAGTAACTCTTCCTGTCGCTCCAGCTTGCACATTGGACACTGCTAGTCCCTGTTGCTGCACTGCCCCCCTCAACTCAGTGACCTGTAGGGACAGCGCCTCCAACTGGCGGGTTATGGAAGTCACGGGATCCATGACAAAACAAAAAAAAAAGAAACCCCTTTTTTTTTTGTTGTTGTTGGGCCGATTATAATGTCAGGGAGAGATTAGGTGAGCGAGAGCTAATAACCCGGGCCCCTGCAATTTCCCTAAGACTAGGGAAATCCTGACTGACCCTCTACCTGAAGTTTACACTGATGGTGTGCATGTTCGGGCCTCGAACCTCACCCTAACTCCTGAGCTCAGCCCTAGGCTGAAACCTCCACCCACCACCCAGTGAAGAGGTAATACTTAAATACCCACAGTTAGCACAGACAAGGATAAAGGAAAATATACACCATGCCGCAGACACTCAGGAATACACTATAAATGTGCAGGGCAAAATAAACACAAATATAGGAAGGAGTAAATAAGACGAAGGAATATACACCACCAGCAACGAATCTCCAACCACCAGCTCTCCACTCCAGACCGAGATAACAACGCAAGACAGAAGCTATAATCGGCGACGCCCAATGATCAGGAGAACTATTTAAAGGCCATGGAAATGGCCCAGCTTCCAATCCGAGGATCAGGTAAATTAACCCCTGAACAGCTAGACAAAATCTACCAGACGCCAATGAGTAAATAGTGGTCAAAAGCGGAATTACCGCTGTCTGTCGGAC